>NC_092341.1:192365625-192987812 GCF_046630445.1 Rutidosis leptorrhynchoides | reverse complement strand
ACGGGTAGGTACTACCCTAGATATAATTATAAAACGCTAATAAGAAGAAAAGACTTTTATAATAATAACTGGTTCATATTATTAATAAGCTACGATGTACTATAAATACACACTACATCTATAATATTCCATGTGAATAATTATTTTTTTCATTCTTATTGAAGATTATGGCGTGATTGAACCAAATGACGGAATAAGAAATCGAGGAACTCATCAATCAGCGAGTGAACAACAGAATGTTATGGGTCGAGCCTGCAAGAGGTGCTGTAGTTAACTCAAATCCTCGTGTGGGATGCAACTATAAAACTTTTCAAGGTTGCAAGCCCTCATCATTCAGTGGAACAGAACGACCGGCCGGTTTAACCCGGTGGATCGAAAAGATTGAGTCTATGTTTAAAATCAGTGGTTGTATTGAGAAGGACATGACCAAGTATGCATCGTGCACCCTACAAGATAGTGCATTCACGTGGTGAAAAAACTATGTGAAGGCCGTATGAGGAGATGTAGCTTATGATACTCCATGGGAAGAATTCAAAACAATGCAAATCAACGAGTATTGTTCAAGGAACGAGGTTAGGAAGTTGGAAGCTGAATTATGAAGCCTGAAAGTTGTTGGTACTGAACCCACCAACTACAATCAGCGATTCATGGAATTAGCTTTGCTATGTCCCGAATTGGTACCAACCGAAGAACGGAAGATAGAACTGTACAAAGATGGTTTGCCTAAAAATGTCAAGGCAAATGTTACAGCATCGAAACCTAAGACTATTCACGAAGCCATCACCATGGCAAACGAGTTGATGGACAAGATTATTCTGGATAAGAACACCGATGACAAGACATCGGAAAATAAAAGAAAGTGGGAAGGTAATCATCAACAATCCAACAAGAAACAAGAAACCACGCAAGGTGCGGGTAGTGGTTCAAGCTCATGTTACAAGGGACGAAATCCTTTATGTAACAGATGCCACAACCATCACTCTGGTTATTGTAATGCGGTATGCAACAATTGTAATCGAAGGGGTCATCTTACTGAAGATTGTAGGGTTCCCGTTACAATTACAAATGACACCAAGACTCCTGCCACAAATGCAAATAGAACTGCCTTGGCCACTGTTACTTGTTATGGGTGTGGGAAACAGGGTCATTATAAGAGCCAGTGCCCGAATCCAGAGAAGAATAATGGACCTGCGCGTGGAAGAGCATTTTTTATTAATGCTAGAGAGGCGTGTGAAGACTCGGAGCTTGTTACGGGTACGTTTACCATTAATAACTTATCAGCATCTATTATATTTAATACTGGTGCTGATAGAAGTTATATGTGTAGAGACTTTTATGCTAAATTGAATTGTTCATCATTACCTCTAGATGCTAAGTACATGATTGAGTTAGCTAATGGTAAACTAATTAAAGCCGATAAAATTTGCCGTGATTGTAAAATAAATTTAGCCGGAGAAACGTTTAAAATTGATTTGATACCCGTAGAATTAGGAAGTTTTGATGTAATAGTCGGCATGGACTGGATGTCCAAAATAGGAGCTGAAGTTGTGTGTGCCAAGAAGGCAATTCGCATTCCTCGTAAGGATAAAACGCCAGTAATGATTTATGGAGAGAAGGGTAACTCAAAGCTAAAACTCATTAGCTGTTTGAAAGCCCAAAAGTGCTTGAAGAAAGGGTGCTATGCAATCTTAGAACATGTTAATAAAGTCGAAATGAAGGAAAAAGAGAAGAGCATCAACGACGTGCCTGTGGTAAAAGATTTTCCTGAAGTCTTTCCAGAAGAGTTGTCGGGATTACCTCCATTTAGATCTGTATAATTTCAAATAGATCTAGTACCAGGAGCTGCACCAGTGGCTCGTGCTCCATACAGACTTGCACCATCTGAGATGAAAGAGTTACAAAGCCAGTTACAAGAATTACTGGACCGTAGTTTCATTCGACCGAGCACTTCACCGTGGGGAGCTCCAATTTTATTTGTCAAGAAGAAAGATGGGTCCTTCCGAATATGTATAGATTACCGTGAATTAAATAAGTTAACTATCAAGAATCGGTATCCACTACCGAGAATTGACGACTTATTTGATCAACTGCAAGGATCATGTGTTTATTCAAAAAATCGATCTATGATCGGGCTATCATCAACTACGCGTCAAAAAAGAAGATATTCCGAAAACTGCTTTCTGGACACGCTACGGTCATTACGAATTTTTGGTCATGCCGTTTAGATTAACAAATGCGCCAGCTGTATTCATGGACCTCATGAATCGAGTTTGTAGTCCGTATCTAGATAAGTTTGTTATCGTTTTCATTGACGATATTCTCATCTATTCCAAAAATGAGCAAGAGCATGAGCAGCATTTAAGGTTGGTATTAGAATTGTTAAGAAAAGAACAATTATACGCCAAATTTTCTAAGTGTGCATTTTGGTTGAAAGAAGTGCAATTTCTTGGTCACGTTGTTAGTAGCAAAGGAATTCAGGTTGATCCAGCTAAAATTGAGGCCATTGAAAAATGGGAGACTCCTAAGACACCAACACAAATACGTCAATTTTTGGGTTTAGCCGGTTATTATAGAAGGTTTATTCAAGATTTTTCCCGAATAGCTAAACCATTAACTGCGTTAACGCAAAAAGGGAATAAGTATGAATGGACTTCTGAGTAGGAGAGTGCAATTCAATTACTGAAGAAGAAGTTGACTACATCGCCTATTTTATCGTTACCTGAAAGGAATGATGATTTTGAGATATATTGTGATGCTTCGCGACAAGGTTTTAGTTGCGTCCTTATGCAACGAAAGAAAGTTATTGTGTACGCATCCCGACAATTGAAGATTCACGAGCGAAATTATACGACGCATGATCTAGAACTGGGAGCAGTAGTGTTTGCATTGAAGATATGGAGACACTACTTATATGGGGTTAAATACACTGTGTTTACCGATCATAAATGCCTTCAACATATTTTTGATCAAAAATAGCTGAACATGAGGCAAAGTAGGTGGGTCGAACTGATAAACGAATATGATTGTGAGATTCGCTATCATCCCAGGAAAGCGAATGTAGTGGCTGACGCTCTAAGTAGAAAGGAATGAGAGTCAATTCGAGTACGAGCGATAAACATAAAAATTCTCATGAATCTCAACTCACAAATCAAAGAGGCTCAACGAGAAGCTCTTACTAAGGAAAACATAGGAAATGAAATAATGAAGAAGTATGAGAAGCAACTCGTTATACGGGAAGACGGAATTCGATGTTTTGCAAAACGTATTTGGGTACCAAAGTTGGGTGGATTAAGGAAGTTGATATTGAACGAGGCACATAAGACAAGATACTAGATACATCCTGAAGTTGGAAAGATGTATTAAGATCTTAAGACGCATTATTGGTGGCCTAATTTAAAGACAGACGTTGCAACATATGTCGAGGAATGATTAACTTGTTCCAAAGTCAAAGCAAAACACTAGAAGCCGTCAGGGTTACTTCAACAACCAAAAATCCCAGAATGGAAGTGGGACGGTATTACCATGGATTTTATCACGAAGTTACCCAAGACTGCATGGGGTTATGACACCATTTGGGTAATAGTTGATCGTCTCACCAAATCTGCACATTTCTTGCCTATAAAGGAAACGGATAGAATGGAGAAACTATTACGATTATACATAAAGGAAATTGTTTCAAGGCATGAAATACCTATTTCCATTATATCCGATCGTGATAGTAGATTTACATCAAAGTTCTGGCAATCACTACAGGAGGCCCTGGGAACTCGTTTGGATATGAGCACCGCATATCATCCGCAAACTGACGGGCAGATTGAAAGAACAATTCAGACTCTTAAAGACATGCTCAGGGCATGTGTGATCGATTTTGGAAACGGATGGGATAAATATCTACCATTAGCAGAATTCTCGTATAATAATAGTTATCATGCGAGCATTAAAGCTGCACCATTCGAAGCACTATATGGAAGGAAGTGTAGATCCCCTATCTATTGGAATGAAGTAGGAGATCGACGATTAACTGGTCCCGAAATCATACACGAAACTACTGAGAATATAGTTCAAATCAAGGAGAGATTGAAAATAGCCTGTAGTCGCCAAAAGAGCTACGCCGATGTCCGAAAGAAACCATTAGAATTTCAGATCGGTGACATGGTTATGTTAAAGGTGTCACCTTGGAAAGGTGTAATACGTTTCGGTAAAAGGGGTAAATTGAACCCAAGGTATGTAGGCCCGTTCAAGATCATCGAACGCATTGGACCGGTAGCTTATCGACTCGAGTTACCACAACAACTCACCGGAGTACATAATAAGTTTCACGTTTCAAACCTTAAGAAGTGTCTTGCAAAGGAATACTTCACCATTCCTCTTGAAGAAATCTAAGTCGACGAGAAACTACAATTCATAGAAGAACCAATCGAAATCATGGATCGTGAAGTTAAACAGCTCAAGCAGAGCAACATACCAATCGTTAAGGTTCGTTGGAATGCTCGAAGGGGTCTCGAGTTTACTTGGGAACAAGAGGATCATATGAAACAAAAGTACCCACATTTGTTTCCCGAGAACGCAAAATAGGTACAACTTTAAAATTTCGGGACAAAATTTATTTAACGGGTAGGTACTGTAACGATCTGGATTTTTCCGACCGTTTTATACATATGAGATTAATATCTATATAAATTAAACATTACCAACATGATAAGCAATCCAAATTGTTGAGTCTTGTGTTTTTTAAAAGAGTTTTACACAACGTTTGACCATCCAATTTGACCGATGATATCACGAACTATATAACATACGATAATTATACGATTGTATACATATACATATTTATACATATTTAACATGATCTAAGGATGGTTTAACATATCATTGTGTACTAATAACAATGAGTTATAAGTATACTTTGAGACTACAAACTAAAGTTTTCAAAACGGTAACTATACGTAACGTTCTTTGACATATATACCTATAATCTATAATGCTTATACAAGTATTGTATAAATACATATTTAATTACTTTAAAGGACTTAAATACATAAAACAATATAAGTATATTCACAAAAGATAGTTATATTTGAATTCTCGTACCGTTTTGTCAAGATTTCTACACGTATACCCAGGGTATATGTACCCGTATTATACGCAGCTTCTAGATGTATTTACTATTGATAAATACCAATTATTAGACCTCAATTATCTGCTCTTAGCAGCCATTGTTAGTCAACAACATGTGGGATCAATTAGGAAGACTTATGAGCTAAAAATCAAAACTTAAAATCTATATATATACATACATATACACGTTTTTTTATATACATACATATACTTCCATATCAACTTTATTTTAAGATAAATGATCTTCTAAACTCTCTCATCTTCAACCTTCAAGTGTTCTTCAAGGTCTTCATAAGTTTCTAGCTTCATAATCAAGGTAAAACTATGTTTAAACTTTGATTCAATTCATGTAAGTTAATTTTCTTAAATCAAGATATAAACTTACTTACAACCTTTGTTTCTTTCATGATTTCACTTCTTAATCTTCCAAGTCATCAAGAACAAGTTCATATCTTGTTTATTCAGTAACTTTCTTCATCATACTTGAGGTATAACCTTTGTTCATCATCTTGTTCAATTATAACTATCTTACTAAGAATATACAAATTATAACAACAAGAACATAGTTTGAATGATTTCAAACTTGTTCACAAACTAAATAGATCCTTCTAATTTGACTTTTAAAACACTTCAAGACCTGTAATATATCATAATGACATGCTAACTTAACAAGATGCAACTTGATTTTACAAAGAACACCTTAAAACTGAATCTACATCGTTGGAGTGCAACCGAGGGATGTTTTGGGTTGGATAATTAAAAACCATCTTAAACTTTGAATTGGAAGTTTATATTATGGAAAAATGATATTTCTTATGAATATGTTAATATATAAAAATCTCATGGTGTAACTTAAAGTGTAAGTATTTTTGTAAAAATGATCATCTAGATGTTGTTTTTACAACGGAAATGATCACTTTCATAAGATTCACCAAAGTTTGACCTATAACCTGTGATTTCGAATGCAAACTAAGGTATTTACAGTTCATATTCATAAATAATGACTCGATCCAAGGAAGTGGCAAGTTGAACCAACAAAAACGGAGTTATATTGAAGAAACTACGGCTAAAACAAAATTGGGTATCCGAAGCTAGTTTAGCTACGAAATTAATTGGAGTAAAACTAGACTAATCATATATTTGCTAATTAATATGATATTTTATATATATTTACTTATGATTTGATTTTATATATTTTAGGACCACCCGTAAACAACACGAGAAGATTAATTATAAGACCTCATGATTGTACGCAACACGTCATTTGACAACACGGTACTTTATGTACGCAACACGTCATTTGACAATATGGTACCATGGGTCGAGATTAATTCTGATCAATACGAATACGATGGGGTCTTTATTTATTTTATTGAGCAACTAATAGTGGACCACTAACATCGGACTGCTAACTACGAACTAATAGATATTAAAAAGTATTATAAGTATATATGTAACGATTATTTGAAAAGAAAATATGTTAATATATTATATATATGGTTAGGTTCGTGATATCTATCGGAGACCAAGTGGTGTTAAATATCTTCAAAGCAAAAGTGAGTATATAGTCCCACTTTTAAACTCTAAATATTTCGGGATGAGAATACATGCATTTTATGATTTACGTTATGGACACAAGTGATTAAAAATATATATTCTACGTTGAGTTGTACCACTGGCATACTTCCATGTAACTTGGTAACTACTATTTACATGAGGTATTGTAAACGCGAATCCTGTTGATAGATCTATCGGGCCTGACAACCCCGACCGGACTGGACGACCAGTATTCAACGGTTGCATAGTACTTCCTTTCGGTGACTACACTTGGTACGGTGTAGTGAGATTTCATAATAAAGGGAATATGCGACGTTGATTAAATGTTAAGTATGGTTATCAAGTGCTCAACCACTTAGAATATTTTTATTAAAACGATTATGTATATTAAATCTTGTGGTCTATATTTATAATGCTGCTAGCATTAAACCTATATCTCACCAACTTTATGTTGACGTTTTAAGCATGTTTATTCTCAGGTGGTAATTAAAAGCTTCCGCTGCATTATGCCGAATTTAAGCAGGATTTGGAGTATGCATATTTGTGTCAAAAATAAAACTGCATATCAGAAGATTTGTAATGTGAAATATGTTGGAAATCGTATTGTTATTATCAAATGTAAAGTTTGTAAAACTAAGATTATTGCTAAACGATAATCATTATTATGCTGTTTGAACCTTTGATTATAATAAAGGTTATGGTTTGTATTATAAAAACGTATGCAGATTTTGAAAAATGTCACATATAGAGGTCAATACCTCGTAATGACACCAATGAGTACGTGATATTTATATTCGATATGAACGGGACGCTTCAACAAATTACACAATTAGGGTGGATTATAAACTAACCCATATTGACACCTAGTGCCATATTGACCCAATTGCACAACCAAGCACAACCCATGCCCAAACTCACTAATAATCACTAACTAGAGTGATAATGATTCCAATAACGCCAATCAATCCAACCACAAGTGATAATCACTTGTCTTCCCTAAAAGTCAACTCACAATCCTAATTTGGACCCAATTCAACCAATTCAAAACTAGTCTTTCAAACAAACCCAAATGGGTTCCAATACTTCCATAATCACTAAACTAAGTGATTACACCCAAAATCAAAGCCTAATCATGGCCAAATCATCAACCAACCCAAAACCCGTCAAGTATCAAAAATAACTAGTCACGATAAACCCACTTCGTAATCTAAATGGGTTTCACAACAAAACAATCTCAAACCCTAACTTGAATATCAAATCAACAAAATGAAATTTAGAGTTGAGACTTACTAATACCACCAAAATGTTGCCGTTGACGAGATGAACAACCTTTCCTCTTGCACCTTAACCCGAATCAACCTCCTTCTTCTCCAAATGGAGCTTTCCCTCTCTAAAAGCTCTTCCTCTCTTTAGGGTTTGAAGATGAGAGAGTTTGTGGGTGTGAAATGAGGATAAGAATGGTCAATGGGTCAGTTTTATGGCTCAAAACTGACCCCTCCACGAAAAGACCCAAATGCCCATCTAAAATATTAAAAATCACGAATGAGGTCTGTCAGCTCATTTTGCGCTGTGCGCTTCCCCTTGCGCGGCGTACACTATAACATAAAAGGAAGACAGCACTGTTCTAGAAATTCAGGGACTGAAATTGTCAGATTCTGATTCTGATGTAATATCTGAAAATGCATAAGTGTTAGGTTCACTTTTAGTGGCACTTCTGAGAACACTCTCTGGTGACACTTTCTGGTGACACTTTCTGATGTATTAAAATTCAGGGTCTTACAACTCTCCCCCACTTAAATTCGACCATGTCCCCGTTGTGACGACCCGGAAATTTTCGACCAAATTTAAACTTAATCTTTATATGTTTCGGACATGATAAGTAAAGTTCGTTGTGTTGCGTCTCAAAATTTTTGAACTGTTTTCATACATTCATTTAACCTCGACCAATTTTCGACGATTCACGAACAACTATATGCAAATATATACGAAGTAAAAATTAAGGTTAAAATTATATATAGTATTTTAATTTATCTGTTAATAAATAATATTGAATTTTGATGATATATATAGATGTTAGTATTTGTATATACTTTTTGTCAAACATACGACTAAAATAAATAAATAAAATGTATAATGAAAATTGTAAAGGCTGTTGCGATTAACATTCGAAATGATAAATTTGGAAGATGCAATTTTTATCAATTGTATTTTTCATTTTGAATTATAAAATAAAATAACTTGATATCCTTATTACCAAAAACGTATGTATATAAATGTGTGGGTGGTGCATGAATAATCAGTAGTTAGAATTAAGAGTTGACATGTTGATTATTGCATCGAATTATACACCATTAAGATATGAATGCAATTTAACTACGAAGATAACGGAGTTAAACTTTAAACTTTAGTATGGTGGCACATGACACTAAATTAATAGATAGCAAAGTTAAACTTAAAAAGGTGACGCTAAATTATTGGATTTATCAATGTAATATGACAATGTTGAGTGGTGCACATGCCCCACAATCAAAGGCGTAACTTCATCCATGGGCTTAATCATATAATGTTAAAAATATAAAGCCACCATGTCGGCCAATAATTTATGTTGGCAACTCATGATCAATTAAACGAATAAATAAATAAACACGACAAATAGACTTTTAGATGGAAAGAAATAAAGGTTGAAGTAGGAATTCACGTGCAACTTTTGGAGACATAAAAATCTCAAAGTTGATCTACATCTTGCAAAATTCCAAACTTTCATTCTTTATTTTTGTTATCAATTATCAATTACAATTCATGATATGTGCATACACTTTTCCACCACCATTACAACCATCTATCAAACCATTTCTACTTTCAGTTACTAATCTATCGAACACCCCAAACACCACCTATATCGACACCTCCCATCTCCACCACTTTCAACAAACAACTATCACCACTACCACCCCCTAGACCACCCTTACCACCAATATTTTTTTTTTGTTCAACTACACAAAAACATCACCAGATCATCATCAACCCCACCTATTGAACTACTAATCAAATTGTTGATAATGTTTTGCAGTTGAACGGCCACCACCTTTAGTTCACCACATACCTCTCGCAATCTCTCTTCTCTTTCTCGACCTTATTATACTTTTCCTTCGTAAAAACGACCTGCAACAAGATAGGAGAGTTGTGTTTGTGTAATGAACTCACAAAATAAAAGATGAAAGGAGTGTTACCATATACTTAATTGGGGTTGTGTCAACTTGGGTATAGTATATTAATATATGCGTCCATCATTTAGCTAGTGGTATGGTCGACCAAATTATGGGCAACAGATTACTCCATTTACTTTGCATTAGTGGGTTACATGGAAATAATGATTCATTAAGGCATTATACAATCATTTAAAATATATTGGAAGTGTCGGCTAAACCTATCATAGTCACTATCCACTTTTATGTTTTCTTTTGGAACAAGATGAAAAGTAAATGGGACACTTGGCCACCGAACTGAAATAATAAAGGGATGTGTTCATCTCATCTTATTTCCTACTACCATTATAATCTTTCTAAGCCAAACCACATAATCCTTTTTGCATCGGGCTTATATCTTTAAACATTGGATCTGTTGGGCCGTATATATTCAAGTTTAGTTGGGCCATGATCCAATTAATTGTTCCTGATGGGCTACTGATGCTTTACATTTTCTGTTGTGGAGCTCAATCACAAAACCGACACCATGGTTATCAGATGTCGAGAATCAATTTAATTTTTATTTTGAGATGTGGAGTTACATAAATTTTAGGCCGTGAACCAGTTCATTTTTTTTTCTTTTGTGAGTCGAAACAATCACCAACTGGTTTGACTGTTTCCAATTTTTTTTTATACATGCGAAGGAAGCAAATGAAAATGATGATGAAATATTATGATGATGGTTATCATGTCGATGATGATGTGAAGAACATAATGATGGAGGTTTGATGATGATAAGGATTAATATGATGATGGTGAGATGAAGCTTGATGGTGATTATGATAATGTTATGATATTAAATGAGGAGAGGATGATAATTATGAAGATAACAACGAAAATACATGATGATAGATGATTAAAAATTCGCTGTTATGATCATTGATTTGATTGGGTCGATTGAATCTTGAAGAAGAAATAGAATACAGGAGAAAGGGGTTATATAGTTTTGGTTTAGGATATTAATTAGAAAAACAGAAAACGGATCAATGGTGCGGATGTGTTTGTGTCAATCGAGAGGTCTCGGGTTCGAGCCCAGGCATAGGCATTATTTTTGGAACTTTTTCTTGAGGTAGTTTTAATTATTATTATTATTATTATTATTATTATTATTATTATTATTATTATTATTATTATTATTATTATTATTATTATTATTATTATTATTATTAGTATTATTATTATTATTATTATTATTATTATTATTATTATTATTACCAAAATTATTATTTTTTTACATCATAATTAAATCTAATTAAATGTATTATTATCATTATTTTAGTATTATCATAATTATTATTTTGCTAAATAAAAGATTTTTATATAAAAATATAATTATTACATTTATCATAAGTATACCTAATTCCCTTTTCTAAAATAAAAATAACCTATATAGATATATATTGTATTGGAAATAATAAATACATTAATATTTTTAATAAGTAATACAATTTATAATTAATATATATAAACTGGATTGAATATCATTACATGCTTATTATGTGTTTTAATACAAATTATATTACTGAAATAGGTTCGTGAATCCAAGGCCAACCCTACATTTGTTCAGTGCCGTTATATATATTTTTACTACAAAATACAGTATTGTGAGTTTCATTTGCACCCTTTTTAAATGCTTTTGCAATATATATTTTTGGGACTGAGAATGCATGCACTGCTTTTATAAATGATTTACAAAATAGACACAAGTACGTGAAACTACATTCTATGGTTGAATTATCGAAATCGAATATGCCTCTTTTTATTAAGTCTGGTAATCTAAGAATTAGGGAACAGACACCCTAATTGACACGAATCCTAAAGATAGATCTATCGGGCCTAACAAGCCCCATCTAAAGTACCGGATGCTTTAGTACTTCGAATTTATCATGTCCGAAGGGAGTCCCGGAATGATGGGGATATTCTAGATACATCTTGTTAAGGTCGGTTACCAGGTGTTCACCATATGAATGATTTTTGTCTCTATGTGTGGGACGTATATTTATGAGAAATGGAAATAAAAATCTTGTGGTCTATTTAAAATGATGGAAATGATTATTTATGTTAAACTAATGAACTCACCAACCTTTTGGTTGACACTTTATAGCATGTTTATTCTCAGGTATTAAAGAAATCTTCCGCTATGCATTTGCTCATCTTAGAGATATTACTTGGAGTCATTCATGACATATTTCAAAAGGCGTTGCATTCGAGTCGTCGCGTTCATCAAGATTATTATTAGGTCAATTATAGTTAGATATATTATGAAATGGTATGCATGCCGTCAACTTTTGATGTAATGAAAGATTGTTTTTTCAAAAACGAATGAAATGTTTGTAAAATGTATCATATAGAGGTCAAGTACCTCACGATGTAATCAACTGTTGTGAATCGTTTATAATCGATATGGACTTCGTCCGGATAGATTAGGACGGGTCTCTACAGTTGGTATCAGAGCGGTGGTCTTAACGAACCAGGTCTGCATTAGTGTGTATAACTGATAAGTCGTCAGGATGCATTAGTGAGTATGGACTTCGACCGTGTCTGCATGTCAAAAGTTTTGCTTATCATTTTTGTCGAAAATCATCTGCTTATCATCCTTAGGAAATTACCTACTCATTATTCTTAGTCTAGACACGTTTTACTGCATTGACTGCATGAATGGTGTATAGACAAAATTCATATCTTAGCGTATCTGACAATTCATATCTTAGCGTATCTGTTACTGTAGACCTTGCCTGATATCTCTCGTAAATTTCTCCTTAATTTAAGGGATCATGGTACTATATATATATATGCAAATTATGCGTTAAGAATGCCATCAAACTATCAATTGCTGTCACTAAACTCTTCATACCAAAAATCTTTCCTGAGATCGCGTAAGATGGCCTCTACAAATCGACCAAGTTCCTCTGACTCTGAAGACTGCTTGATAGGAGCACACCAACCAATCAATTATCGTGATTACTGGAGAAAATGGGGTTGGGTTCGCGACATACTCACCCTATGGAAAACGGAAGAAGGTACTCCATATCATGAATCGAATCTACCACCTAACCTTGGAGTAATTGACCCGGTCACCGGCGAACCCGTTCGCAACACCGTTTATACCCTATTTGCAAGAATTTTTCGTCTTGAAGCTACCATTAACGGAACTAGAGAAGATATCCGACCTCTACCTCACACTGATAATCAACCAGGGTTAGTAGAAGAGGTTAGAGAACTTCGAGCTCGAGTATTAACTTTAGAGAGCACGGTATACCATTTGCAAGCACCGGCAGTATCACCTACACCAGTAACATCACCAGCCTCAGCACCAATGGCACCAGTACCATCAACAATCCAAGTTTCAACAATCCATCCCTCAACATCTCATTCTATACCTCGAGTATAATCATCGTTCTACGAATCGTTCTACATCATTTATCTTCGTTCAACATGACGATTATGTAATCTCTAATGTTTTAAAGGTTATATATTCTTGTTCTAACGGTAAATCAAATGAGTGTAATATCATATTGACTCATTAAATCCATGATTACATCTGAAGAAAATATATATGTATATATATTTTTCCATAAAGATTGTAATTAAAAAAAAAATTCTTTAGTACAAACTATTAATGGTGAAAATATTTTAACGGGTAGGTAATACCCGAGGAATATTTAAATTTCACATTAATAAGTTACACTGTACATTCTTTGAATCTGATTCAATAGTCATTTACTATCCTACTTACAATCATAGAAGTACGAATCCGCTCATCACAGAGTAACCATTTTCATTCAATTTCATATTTGGATTTTGACCTATCAGAATCCAACAAGTGGCATAATGAAGAAAACATGGGACAAAATAAAATTTGTTAGAAACAAACAAATTAACTATGAGAAATTTTGTTAAGAATCCACGCTAACTGTTCCTAGCTAATTGTTCCTAGCTAACTGATTACATTTTATTTATCGCAATTTAATTATCGCAATTCACATTCTCGCAATTTTATTTATCGTCATTTAATTTCTGTATTTATTTTACGCACTTTAAATATCGGGACACGTATACAAGGTTTTGACATATCATATCGACGCATATATATATATATATATATATATATATATATATATATATATATATATATATATATATATATATATATATATATATATATATATATATATATATATATATATATATATATATATATACATATATTATTTGGAATAACCATAGACACTCTATATGCAGTAACGATCGAGTTCTCTATATAGGGTTGAGGTTGATTCTATAATAATATATATACTTTGAGTTGTGATCGAGTCTGAAACATGTGTACGGGTCACGATACTTATTAATTAATTTGAATATTATATATGAATTAGTGAATTGCTAACTGTGGACTATCAACTGAGGACTACCAACATTGGACAATTAAAATAAATTAAAATATTGATTATAACATATGAAACTAAACAATTCTTCAAGTTTTCCACTTGATTTCATCTTGAACCTCATTTCTATCTTGACGATTACAATCTGCGTTCAAACCTTTCATGATTCTTGAAAGCATCTCAATCGAGAGGATGAATCAATCGCATTTCATCTACGGAAGAAAAGATTGATGCATATAGTCATGCACCTGAAAATACTCGAAACCTGAGTAAATGTTTAACACGTGTCTGTGCTAGCTCCTTTGGCATTGTTATTACCAAAAATAACACTACAATTTTTTTTTCAAATTAGCCAAATTCATCACAGCTCCAGCAAGTCAACTTCGACTTTTCAGTCGGACTAGCCTTACTATAACCTTGATATATATATGCGTGCTCTTTTATTATACCGAAGAACTTTTTATATTCCGCCACATTAGCAGTAAACTTACCAGCAACTTTATTACTCATCAGCTTAAGTCTCTTCGAAGAACCATTATATTTGTTCATTAAAACCTTATCATATATTCGTCTGCATCTTGTAACGAGTATTGCCATACCAATTACCGGGAATCAGCAAATCTGTATTGTGAGTCTCACAACGTTTCCACATCAACACTTATATGTATCCATATAAAATTTATTTTTTAGAACTATGATCTTTCATTCTGAAATTCTGAACAGCACTCAGTCTACAAACCAATACTCTGATTGTTGAAAAAGCTGAATGAAGCAGCATAAACTGTAGACAACTGTAAAAGACCTTAATCATCGGAAGTTTAATGATAAAGAATAGTATGTTGGAAAAGCTTAGAAAAATTGGAACTGAAAAACGGATTGAGCTAACCATGAAGGAGACCAAGGACAAATACAAGGACCATACCCTATATTCAAAGAATTCAGATAATTCTGGATCCGTTGAAATCTTTAGAGAATATCTTGCTCCGAAGTCATGTTAAAATCTTGCGGAAAATCTTTCTCCATCAACCATCGAACTTAGAAATTCCAAAATATCATCATCAATATCTTTGATATTTCTGAGGATATTTTCATAAATATTCTCGTCCGAAATTATATACCTCTTCGTGCTTCCTGTGTTTCATTATATTGGAAACTTCTGTAAAATCTGAGTTTAATTTATGAATAAATTATGGAGAAATGTAAAGAAATTGATGCATAAATTAGTATAATATAATGACACTTGATCAACGTGATTATATTACAGTAAGTCATGCTGAGTTTCTAATGGAACGTGATGATTCACAGATCATATCGTCATCACGTGCCATGTTACATAACTCTTTCATTCAAATTAACTTCTGAACATATCAAGAAAATATATTCTTGATAGTTCTATTCTCAGTGATTCTGGTAATTTGACAAAATCAAATCTTGCTATTACGTTCTTTCTTGCTTAGAACATTAAGTTCATTCGGAACTCCATACCTACAAATTCTGGACCAATAATTGCGAAAAGAAAACAAAAGCATGAAGCACAGAAATAGAAAGGGAGTATAAATCGCAACAAATAAGATAGATCATTAACTGTGGATGACAATGATTATAGGAGACAATATAAGAGAAAATATAAAGTCCAATAATAACACGGAGATTACAAACCGTGGATATTAATACGAATAGCAATATAAAGACACGGTAGAATTAAGAATAGTATCATCCCAAGGTAATAGTAGAAGTAAACATATTCTTCTGGTGGAAGATTAAAAAGAAGGATGACAGAAAGGATAATTAGGAAAATATCAATGATTTGAACTGGATGAGGCATTTTCAAAATCTTGTAGAAGTAAGAATTAAGAATGAAAGTATAGAAAATGGGAGTGGTGGAAAATAATGGAACGGAAAAAGTTTAATTTATAACGGAAATATCAGACAGAGTAATCGATGCAGATCACCGTATTTAATTATGGAGATCTTGATTTCCTTACTCGCCAAAGAGTCAAATCTTTTAGATTTCGAAGATTTTCTTTAAATCCCTTGAATTCTGGAATTCAATCAAGACAATGTCAGAACTTAAGACACACCTTATTTTCTAAATTCAGCCCCGACTCTGTCAAAAGCTAAGATAAATCTTTATCCTTTCATTTCACTCTTTTGTGATAGCTTCATTCGTGCTCTTCGAATAATCGAATTATTTTTATCCATATTACTCAATGATGATAAAACTCAATTTATCAACTCATATTCGTCATGAAAACATTTTTATTGTTAGCCATGACGACCCCACTCAAATTTCAGGATGAAATTTCTTTAACGGGTAAGTACTGTGACGACCCAGAAATTTTCGACCAAATTTAAACTTAATCTTTATATGTTTCGGACATGAGAAGTAAAGTCCATTGTGTTGCATCTCAAAATTTTTGAACTGTTTTCATACATTCATTTAACCTCGACCAATTTTCGAAGATTCACGAACAACTATTTGCAAATATATATGAAGTAAAAATTAAGGTTAAAATTATATATAGTATTTTAATTTATCTGTTACTAAATAATATTGAATTTTGATGATATATATAGATGTTAGTATTTGTATATACTTTTTGTCAAACATACGACTAAAATAAATAAATAAAATGTATAATGAAAATTGTAAAGGCTGTTGCGATTAGCATTCGAAATGATAAATTTGGAAGATGCAATTTTTATCAATTGTATTTTTCATTTTGAATTATAAAATAAAATAACTTGATATCCTTATTACCAAAAACGTATGTATATAAATGTGTGGGTGGTGCATGAATAATCAGTAGTTAGAATTAAGAGTTGACATGTTGATTATTGCATCGAATTAAACACCATTAAGATATGAATGCAATTTAACTACAAAGATAGTGGAGTTAAACTTTAAACTTTAGTATGGTGGCACATGACACTAAATTAATAGATAGCAAAGTTAAACTTAAAAAGGTGACGCTAAATTATTGGATTTATCAAAGTAATATGACAATGTTGAGTGGTGCACATGCCCCACAATCAAAGGCGTAACTTCATCCATGGGCTTAATCATATAATGTTAAAAATATAAAGCCACCATGTCGGCCAATAATTTATGTTGGAAACTCATGATCAATTAAATGAATAAATAAATAAACATGACAAATAGACTTTTGAGGGAAAGAAATAAAGGTTGAAGTAGGAATTCACGTGCAACTTTTGGAGACATAAAAATCTCAAAGTTGATCTACATCTTGCAAAATTCCAAACTTTCATTCTTTATTTTTGTTATCAATTATCAATTACAATTCATGATATGTGCGTACACTTTACCACCACCATTACAACCATCTATCAAACCATTTCTACTTTCGGTTACTAATCTATCGAACACCCCAAACACCACCTATATCGACACCTCCCATCTCCACCACTTTCAACAAACAACTATCACCACTACCACCCCCTAGACCACCCTTACCACCAATATTTTTTTGTGTTCAACTACACAAAAACATCACCATATCATCATCAACCCCACCTATTAAACTACTACTCAAATTGTTGATACTGTTTTGCAGTCGGACGGCCACCACCTTTAGTTCACCACATACCTCTCGCAATCTCTCTTCTCTCTCTCCACCTTATTATACTTTTCCTTCGTAAAAACGACCTGCAACAAGATAGGAGAGTTGTGTTTGTGTAATGAACTCATAAAATAAAAGATGAAAGGAGTGTTAACATATACTTAATTGGGGTTGTGTCAACTTGGGTATAGTATATTAATATGTGCGTCCATCATTTAGCTAGTGGTATGGTCGACCAAATTTTGGGCAAGAGATTACTCCATTTACTTTGCGTTAGTGGGTTACAAGGAAATAATGATTCATTAAGGCATTATACAATCATTTAAAATATATTGGAAGTGTCGGCCAAACCTATCATAGTCACTATCCACTTTTATATTTTCTTTTGGAATAAGATGAAAAGTAAATGGGACACTTGGCCACCGAACTGAAATAATAAAGGGATGTGTTCATCTCATCTTATTTCCTACTACCATTATAATCTTTCTAAGCCAAACCACATAATCCTTTTTGCATCGGGCTTATATCTTTAAACATTGCATCTGTTGGGCCGTATATATTCAAGTTTAGTTGTGCCATGATCCAATTAATTGTTCCTGATGGGTTACTGCTGCTTTACGTTTTCTGTTGTGGAGCTCAATCACAAAACCGACACCATGGTTATCAGATGTCGAGAATCAATTTAATTTTTCTTTTGAGACGTGGAGTTACATAAATTTTAGGCCGTGACCCAGTTCGTTTTTTTTTCATCTGTGAGTCGAAACAATCACCAACTGGTTTGGACTATTTCCAATTTTTTTTTATACATGCGAAGGAAGCAAATGAAAATGATGATGAAATATTATGATGATGGTTATCATGTCGATGATGAAGTGAAGAACATAATGATGGAGGTTTGATGATGATAAGGATTAATATGATGATGGTGAGATGAAGCTTGATGGTGATTATGATAATGTTATGATATTAAATGAGGAGAGGATGATAATTATAATGATAACGACGAAAATACATGATGATAGATGATTAAAATTTCGCTGTTATGATCATTGATTTGAATGGGTCGATTGAATCTTGAAGAAGAAATAGAATACAGGAGAAAGGGTTATATAGTTTTGGTTTAGGATATTAATTAGAAAAACAGAAAACGGATCAATGGTGCGGATATGTTTGTGTCAACCGAGAGGTCTCGGGTTCGAGCCTAGGCATAGGCATTATTTTTGGAACTTTTTCTTGAGGTAGTTTTAATTATTATTATTATTATTATTATTATTATTATTATTATTATTATTATTATTATTATTATTATTATTATTATTATTATTATTACCAAAATTATTATTTTTTTACATCATAATTAAATCTAATTAAATGTATTATTATCATTATTTTAGTATTATCATAATTATTATTTTGATAAACAAAAGATTTTTATATAAAAATATAATTATTACATATATCATAAGTATACCTAATTCCCTTTTCTAAAATAAAAATAACCTATATAGATATATATTGTATTGGAAATAATAAATACATTAATATTTTTAACAAGTAATACAATTTATAATTAATATATATAAACTGGATTAAATATCATTACATGCTTATTATGTGTTTTAATACAAATTATATTACTGAAATAGGTTCGTGAATCCAAGGCCAACCCTACATTTGTTCAGTGCCGTTATATGTATTTTTACTACAAAATACAGTATTGTGAGTTTCATTTGCTCCCTTTTTAAATGCTTTTGAAATATATATTTTTGGGACTGAGAATACATGCACTGCTTTTATAAATGATTTACAAAATAGACACAAGTACGTGAAACTACATTCTATGGTTGAATTATCGAAATCGAATATGCCCCTTTTTATTAAGTCTGGTATCTAAGAATTACAGAACAGACAGCCTAATTGACGCGAATCCTAAAGATAGATCTATCAGGCCCAACAAGCCTCATCCAAAGTACCGGATGCTTTAGTACTTCGAATTTTTCATGTCCGAAGGGAGTCCCGGAATGATGGGGATATTCTATATACATCTTGTTAAGGTCGGTTACCAGGTGTTCACCATATGAATGATTTTTGTCTCTATGTATGGGACGTATATTTATGAGACATGGAAATAAAAATCTTGTGGTCTATTTAAAATGATGGAAATGATTATTTATGTTAAACTAATGAACTCACCAACCTTTTGGTTGACACTTTATAGCATGTTTATTCTCAGGTATTAAAGAAATCTTCCGCTGTGCATTTGCTCATCTTAGAGATATTACTTGGAGTCATTCATGACATATTTCAAAAGACGTTGCATTCGAGTCGTCTCGTTCATCAAGATTATTATTAAGTCAATTATAGTTAGATATATTATGAAATGGTATGCCTGCCGTCAACTTTTGATGTAATGAAAGATTGTCTTTTAAAAAATGAATGAAATGTTTGTAAAATGTATCATATAGAGGTCAAGTACCTCGCGATGTAATCAACTGTTGTGAATCATTTATAATCGATATGGACTTCGTCCGGATGGATTAGGACGGGTCTCTACACCCATGATCCTCGTCACGTAACCGACCGGACCCACACTCTATCTCCTCAAACATACGTTCCAATCGGACTTCCACCACATTTATCATTAACTCGAAGATTATTTTATTTACCAAATACACACTTACACGCATTTCGAGACATGCAATGCGCATAACATTTGAAGTCTAATACGATCACTTAGCATACGCGGAATCATCATGTGTTCTTCTAACTTCTCTAGGAAATCCTTCTCAATGAATCACCTTTAACACTCAATCGTCACCCGCGATTTATCAAATCTACGAATCCGAGCACTAAAACTTGCTCAATCCCTCACATCAGGAAGAACCCAACCAATCGCGTATCGAGATATCACCCCTTTAGCGTATCCTTACCAAGTACAATGCTAATAGTAACCACGTCCCAAAATAAGGTCAACAACCAAAACAAAGAAGACCGAATAAAAGCGAATCCTTACGGATAACACTTCTCACTTAACATCCAATGTAGTGCGCAAACATGGCTAATACGCAACTATTGTAAAATCGTAAGCAAACGGCTAAATTCGCTAGCGTCCAAAATGACTATGGAAACGCTAATCCCAAGGTGTACAAAAACGGCTATGGTCACACCCTCAATAACCATATGAGCGAAACACGGTTATCGCATTACTAATCACACAAACGATGGTCGAAACAACCCGAGCCTAAACATATATGGAGGATGGTCAAAATAACCCAAACCTTAGTGAATTCGCAATAACCCGAAATTCACCAACCCAATCCATATTTCCAACAAACGGGATGACCGCAACAACCCGAGTCATTATGAATATGCGCAAACCAATATTCACTTCCCAAATCACAACACAAGAAATGGTACTCTCATTTCCCACCGGTACTCTCATTTTTCAATAATGCTATACCATGCCGATATAACACGACTCCCAAAACAACACACAAACCATTGATGTTCACAACATTTGTTAGCATTCAATGCTAGCCCCGCGAATGGTATCGTCAACACCGAACTTAATCCCATCCGCCATACTAAATGTGGTATCGTCAAAATTGAACTTAAAACCCACATATGAGGTATCGTCAATATCGAACTTTAAACCCTCATCACGCATCACTACAATAGTGGTATGGCATCGTCAACATCGAACTTTAAATCCATACATGAGGTATCGTCACCCTCGAACTTTAAACCCTCATCGAACAATAACACATACAAGGATATGGTATCGCCACCATCGAACTTTAAACCCATATCCCACAAGTAAATAAAACATATACATACATATATAATTATTCCACTTACTTGGAATCTTTGCACACGCATTATGAGTACGCGTACACAATGCCATCAGAATCGAGCAAGAACCACCTATATCGCACATAGGCACAAAATAATAATTCTCTAGAAGAGAATCCGACACGCACATCCCTTAACCAGGGATCCCACCTTGCTCGTCGAACACGTCCATTATCTCTCAAAGATATTCACCATATTACCACCTCGGTGATAATTTAACTCCAATTTAATAGGTACAATTTAATCTAAACCGTACTCTTACCACAATCGACCAACGTAGATGCCAACACTAGCCCCGAATCTATATGGGTTCCGTCCAACATCAACTCACTAAAAACTTCTTCATGTGGGAGTACAAACTCCCCCACTTAGAAATCCATTCCATAACCACATCATTGAGATAATAGTATCCCACAATATACAAATCACAATACCTTGCTTTGTCCTTGAGCATACGAAAGATTTCGGATTATCCTTCGCTACTTTAACCGAAGTACTTACCAAACTATACAATTATTTCTCTAGCAATCATCGAGTTGCTATCACTTGTAACCTCCACACCGCTACCCAAGCACCTAAGGGTTTCTTGCTAGTACCCTAAGTTCAATGTAACCGCAATACCATCGGAGTTGAATACCACGCTAGTAGGTATGAAAGAGGCGCCTAACTCTGCGTCCCGTAGACTCCATTACCAACCTCAATCGAGATCAAAAAACTCAATCTCAAGGGTCCCATCCACCCAACGAACCTCATGGTTCATCAACTTCAACACGAAAGCGAACACGCGCTAACATGAGATCACCAAAGCCCATTTCCATGGCTTGGTAGAAACATTTTTCGAAACACTAAGGAATGCTTGGTTGTACCAAGTGTTACGCTCTTCGTCCGTCAATCAAAACGTCAGCATAGGGTAATTCCATTAGGAATGTCACCCATAACAATAATACGCACAACACAATGCATTCAACAAACCCGAACTCATCGGCACATAATAAATAATCAAAGGAAAAATTTATTAAAAATGAAAAGTACCTTAATGTCTCCTTGCGGCATTCGCCGCTGCCAACTTGGGACAATCCGGCTTGCGATGTCCCTCTTTATGACAATAGTAGCACATTCCGTCATCACTTCTCGGCATTGAGCACTCCCATAACTTGTGGCCCCTAACACCACAATTGAAACATCTAGGTGCACAAGAACTCGTCGTGCCTTTCCCCACATTACCCGCACTCACACTTGCACCCTTAGTTTTCTTACTTGGAGCACCATACGAATTAACCCTTCTCTTAGTTGAGGGTCCACTAACCATCGATCGCGAATGTGATTCGAAACTCCTAGATACGGCGAACAACTCCGCAAACGAGTTCACTTGACCAATGCTAATTTTCCCCAGCAAATTATCATTCAAACTATTGAGGAAGTCCTCCATCAACATCCTATCATTATTTTGATACTCGAGGCAAAATCGAGTCTTAGACAAAAAGACCATCTTGAGAGTATTCAAGTCCATAGTACCTTGTCACAAATTTCGCAACTCATCACGCAGTTTTGACAAATCGGCTTGTGTCCGGAACTCCTCAAAGAATTCCTTCTTAAAATCTGTAGTGACCCGAACTTTTCCATGATTATATATTAAATGAAAACTAAATTTACATGATTAAATATTTCAAACATGTTAAGCAATCAAAATTGTTAAGACTTGATTAATTGAAATAGGTTTGATGTAGACAATTGACCACCCAAGTTGACCGGAGATTCACGAACGTTAAAAACTTGTAAAAACTACATAATGATATATATATGGAAATATATATAGTTAACATGAGATTATGATAAGTAAGTATCTCACTAAGTATATTAACAATGAGTTATATACATAAAAATGAGACTAGTGAATTAAGAAACTCGAAACGATATATATAACGATTATCGTTATAACAACATCTTACTAAATACATATGAATCATATTAAGATATTGATACACTAGGTTTAACATGATAAAATGATAATTAAATATATCACTAAGTATGTTAACAATGAACTATATATCTGAAACAAAACTACTAACTTAAGAGTTTCGAAACGAGTTATATATGTAACGATTATCGTTGTAACGATGTTTTAATATATGTATATCGTATTAAGATATATTCATAAACCATGTTATCATGATAATATGATAATTTAACATCTAATTAGATATAATAAACAATCAGTTAACTACATTAAATGATATCGTTAACTTAAAGGTTTCAAAACAACACTTACATGTAACGACTAACGATGACTTAACGACTCAGTTAAAATGTATATACATGTAGAATATTAAGAAGTATTAATCCACATTTGAAAGAATTTAAGACACATATCAATGTACTTCTACTTATCAAAGTTGGTCACAATTACATTCTCATTCGTTTTCATCAACTATTCTACTCGTATTCATCCGTATTCGTACTCGTATAATACCCAGCTTCTAGATGTATTTACTATTGGTATATACACTTCAATGATCAGCTCTTAGTAGCCTTAATGAGTCACCTAAACATGTGGGAACTATCATTTAGCAACTAGCATGAAATATCTAACAAAACAACAAACTAATGGAGGCTATATGACAAGCCATAATCACGTCCACCATCATACTCTCACAAACACATTTTCAATCAACTTTTATGCATCAAACTCATCTCTCTCAAGTTCTCTCTTGGTGTTCTAAGTGTTCTTCATCATTTTATTCATAATCTAGCTCAATCTAGTTAACCTAGATCAACATACAAAACAACTACTCAAGAAAACTTTAAGAACACTTTCAAGTTTGCAAGTTTACTTCCAAGCTTTCTAATCCATTCCAAGTAATCATCTAAGATCAAGAAACCTTTGTTATTTACAGTAGGTTATCATTATAATTCAAGGTAATATTCATATTCAAACTTTGATTCGATTTCTATAACTATAACTATATTGATTCAAGTAGAAATCTTATTTGAACTTGTTTTTGTGTCATGATTCTACTTCAAGAACTTCCGAGCCATCCAAGATCCTTTGAAGCTCTAGATCATTTCTTGTCATTTCCAGTAGGTTTACCTACTATACTTAAGGTAGTAATGATGTTCATAACATCATTCGATTCTTATATATATATCACTATCTTATTCGAGGATTTAAACTTGTAATCACTAGAACATAGTTTAGTTAATTCTAAACTTGTTAGCAAACAAAGTTTTAAAATCTATATGATATGCATCTTGTTAATGTCGGTTACCAGGTGTTCACCATATGAATGATTTTTATGCAAATTGCTATTATGCATGCATGTTGTTTATGAGAAATGGAAATATGAAATCTTGTGGTCTATTAATATGATTTGATAAATATATAGGCTACACCTATAACTCACCAACATTTTTGTTGACGTTTTAAGCATGTTTATTCTCAGGTGATTGTTAAGAGCTTCCGCTGTTGCATACTAAATTAAGGACAAGATTTGGAGTCCATGCTTGTATGAATTTATTTAAAAACTGCATTCAAGAACTTATTTTGATGTAACATATTATCATTATAAACCATTATGTAATGGTCGTGTGTAAATGATATATTGTAGATTATCATTACTTGATAATCTACGTAATGCTTTTTAAACCTTTGTCGATAAAATAAAGGTTATGGCTTGTTTTAAAATCGAATGCAGTCTTTGAAAAACGTCTCATATAAAGGTCAAAACCTAGCAAAGAAACCAATTAATATGAAACGTTTATAATCGATATGAACGGGACATTTCAAAATCGTCCCACGATAACCCCATAAATGACTCACCACCAACAATGTCAACCTTACCATCCAACCAATCCTTCGCCCTACCCCAGAATAAGCTAACAGCGAGTCTCGTCCTCTTCTCGGGAGGGCATTCAATAGGGCGAAAGCATCCTTCGACATTCGAGATCCATGTCGTGCTTATCAAAGGATCTGGTTTCCCGTCATACATTGGAGGTTTAGTCCTCATGAAGCTTTTATGACAACACTCCATTTCACCACTACCTTGAAACTTGGAATACTTCCTATCCATTTCTTCTCGTAACGCACCCAAGTGCTCCGCAACGGTGGCTGTAACTCTAGCGTTAAGCTCATCGTCGTCGCTTCGATTCGCCCTTGAAGTCCCGTTTCTCGTATTCATTCTAAAGAATGAAAACGATTAAACAACGAATGCGTAAAACCACACATGCAACATCGCCCCATCTTGCTCAACAATCGTCTTACATCACTTGTTAACACGATTTGCACCTGTAATAATGGTAGCTATTCATTATTACGTGCGCACGCCGTATCAACTTGTTAGTATAACGAATGTATTGCTCGATGATATTAACAAACGCAACTACAAATACAACGCGATATAAACATGCACAAAATAAAATCACGATGCAAGTCATAATCCTAGTTAGTTCACCTACACTCTAAGGCACTAACCAAATCCCCGTCTGACCCGTACTCCTACAAGTCCCGCAACAAATAAGCACACACAAAAGTCTAAGTCTAGGCACCTATCTCAAGTCATCTAAATCCCTTAGACCATGCTCTGATACCACTTGTAACGACCCCAAAACCATTAACTAGAAAACATGACTTTTTTTTATATATAAAAACAATAGTTTCCTGTCTGACCATATGTGCGACGCACATATGGGTGCGCGGTGCGGTTTATAACACAAAACAAAAATAGAACTTGACAACTGGCCTGACCACCAGCAACTGGCCATAAGCGCGGCGCGCAAGGCCACACGCGGCGTGCGTTAAAACTGGGAAGTCACTGCAGCCCATTTTAAGCATGACAAACCATTTTTGCCCAACCCTAGCTCCGTTAAACCACAAAACCATTTCCAATACTTTTAAACATTAAAAAACCAGGTTTTTAATTGACAAAAGTATGTTACGACCAATGGGACTCCAACGACCCATAATTGCATGAAAGTGACAATTTCGACCCGTTTAGTTTAACACAAAACAAAGACCGAGCATGGTGATTGGGGATACGCTACTCAATCCTAACCAATCCACAAGCACGTCTTCTAAAGCAACCTACGCAAGTCCACTAGTTCCTACGCTTACCTGAGCCACCACCTCCATGCGAATCTATAAAATTGTAAACAACGAGAGGGTAAGCTATGAAAGCTTAGTGAGTATAAACATACTATATCCATACATATGTATAAAATGAATACGTACAACCAACATATATAGTAAACACATACCGCATTCCAAGTACTACTAAGCAAAGCTATACATAACGTACCACCAAGCCCAAATCCGCAAGAATTGCTACAACATACAATATATATACGCATATATAGTGTATAACCAATACGACAAGGTTATACCCTTAACCATAAACATATGAAGGTTGACCGAACTACCCGAGCCTTAGTGAATTCGTACTACCCGAGATTCACTTCCTTCATCGCATCAACAATCGACGTTGGCTGAACTACCCGTGCCTTAGTGAATTCGCACTACCCAAGATTCACCACCTCATCAATAGGGATGACTAAACTACCTGTGTCATCATGAATCCGAACTACCCAAGATTCATCTCCTCAACATCATCAACATCGACAGGGTTGGCCCAACACACCAATGTGAATCCGTATACTCTAAAGATTCACTATCCTAAGGGTGGTAACTCAAAAAGCATAAGCGTATTACATAGACTCAAAACTCCATGAATCCATCATCCCGTCACATGTAGAGTGAACCCGAATGCCCAAGGATCACTCTACCCCACCCGCACTCATCATATGCATACATACGCATATAATATATTTACACTCACCTTAGCGCCGTGATGGATGCAACCGAATAATCTGCAACACGTCAATGGAAATTACCTATTCCATTATCACATAACAAACACAACAACTAGGGTGGATTATAAACCAACCCATATTGACACCTAGTGCCATATTGACCCAATTGCACTTCTAAGCACAACCCATGCCCAAACTCTCCAATAATCACTAACTAGAGAGATAATGGTACCAATAACACAAATCAATCCAACCACAAGTGATAATCACTTGTCTTCCCCAAAAGTCAACTCACAACCCTAATTTTGACCCAATTCAAAACTAGTATTTCAAACATAACCAAATGGGTTCCAATACTTTCATAATCACCAAACTAAGTGATTACACCCAAAATCAATGCCTAATCATGGCTAAATCATCAACCAACCCAAAACCCGCCAAGTATCAAAAATAACTAGTCACAATAAACCCACTTCGTCATCTAAATGGGTTTCACAACTAAACAAGCTCAAACCCTAACTTGAATATCAAATCAACAAAATGAAATTCGGAGTTGAGACTTACCAATACCACCAAAATGTTGTCGTTGATGAGATGAACAACCTTGCCTCTTGCATCTTAACCCGAATCAACCTCCTTCTTCTCCAAATGGAGCTTTCCCTCTCTAAAAACTCTTATTATCTCTAGGGTTTGAAGATGAGAGAGTTTGTGGGTGTGAAATGAGGATAAGAATGGCCAATGGATCAGTTTTATGGCTCAAAACTGACCCCTATGTGCAAAGACCCAAATGCCCCTCTAAAATATTAAAAATCACGAATGGGGTCTGACCGCTCATTTTGGGCGGTGCGCTTCCCCTTGCGCGGCGCGCACTACAACAAAAAAGGATGACAGCACAGTTCTAGAAATTCACGGACTGAAATTGTCAGATTCTGATTCTGATGTAAAATCTGAAAATGCATAAGTGTTAGGTTCACTTTTAGTGTCACTTCTGAGAATACTCTCTGGTGACACTTTCTGGTGATACTTTCTGATGTATTAAAAGTCAGGGTCTTACAGAAAGTCATCCCGATATCATGTTTAGTGTATGCTTATGCGCAAGATTTCAAGAAAATCCAAAGACATCACACGTTGAGTGGTTAAAAGGATCTTTAGATACTTAAAGGGAACAATGCATCTTGGGTTATGGTATTCATAGTTCACCGGGATTGATATTATGTGCTTTGCGGATTCCAACCACGGAGGATCAATGATTGATAGAAAGAGCACAAGTGGAGTATGTGCGTTCACGGGTCTTTGTTTAACATCATGGCTCTCGAAGAAACAAACGTCCGTTGCATTGTCTACCATCGAAGCTGAATATGTTGCTATGGGAAGAGCATGCGCACAAGTGTTATGGATGAAGCAAACTTTCCTTGATTACGGTATCATATCATCCAAAATACCCATATGCTGTGATAACAAAAGTGCTATAGACCTATCTAAAAATCAAATATTACACTATAGGACTAAACACATAGACATTAGGCACCACTTCCTTAGTGACCATATCCAAAATGGTAATATTGTGATAGACAAGGTAGAATCTTCTGAAAACATAGCTGACATATTAACTAAGCAACTTAAAAAGGAGACCTTTAATCTGCTTAGGAATAGGTTGGGAATGATGGAGCATACTCCGTAAATTTTTTTTGCAGTTCACGCACGGTCGAACTACGGTCGACCGTGTAGGCAACCGCCTGGCGTCTGACAAATTCTTTTGTCTTTTATGTCCCCTTTTTAATTCCAAACAACTTTTCCACCAACCACATCTCTTCTCTAAACCCAACCACTGGATCTCTAGATTTTCTTTTGTCCTATTTTCAAAGTACTCTTCAAAGTAGTCCAAAATTCTTTCAATTTTCTTTAAGGTAAGCTTCTAAAACTTCTTTTTAATCTTGCCTATACTTGTTTAATTATGTAAGAGTCTTTCCAAACTAATAGGAAGACTTGTTTTATAGCATGAATTCATCCAATTATGTGAGTACAAATTGTTATGAAAAAAAAATTACTCATCAAAAGTGCCATGAAAGTGTTTTCATGCATAAATCTCATATATGTTATAAAATCTTTTAAAACCCACTCATGCACACACATATGTTTGAAGAAGCCATTATGATACTTGTAAATCTCATGACTTTTATCTATACTTGGCAAACATAAAGCAAAATGATGAAAATTGTCTAAATTATCAAAAGAAATGGCACAACCTACTTTTCAAATCTTCTTTTCAAAAATGAATTTAGACAAGGACTAATCCGCACATATTTAGCATATAGTTTTTCAAAAACATGGAATAAACTTGAATGTTTTGCTAAAAAAGTTGTTTTCCTATGAAATGACCAACACTTAAAATCAACGTATTACATACAATAGGAAAAACGTTGAAACTAGGACACTTCACAAAGAGCGTGTTGTTCATCATACCGAATTTTCGGAACTAACTCAAATTTTTACTCAACTTTCCAGAAGCCCCAGGAGTCTGATCAGACCCTGAAAAATAGTAAACAAGTGCTCCGGTGGGTTTCTTGGTGTTTGATGCTCATCACGGTTCTCATCCTTGATGCGTGTAAGCTTCAAGTGTACAACTCTTGATGTTTTAGCATCACTTTGACCAAGTTTCAACCATCAACACACAATGTCAAGACTAAGAAAAAATACAACTCACTTAAGAGTTTTAGAAGGATGATGAACCAAAGTTACATCATGTTCATAGTCTTAACACAAATACAAGTTCTATTCAAGATTAAAGCTACAAACTTTGATTCAAATCAAGCAAGACCTTAAGTCGCATAACTTAGATCAAACAAAGTAATGAAACCCTAAGCTAGAAAGCTTGGATCACTTAACAATAATTATGAGATTTCAAAGCTAAAAAGCTTGAATCTTTTATGTTCTTGAAGATTCGAAGCTAGAAAGCTTGAATCTTTTATGTTCTTGAAGGATTCAAATCAAAGTTTGAATCTACAAGATATAACAAGATCAAAAAGCTAAAAAGCTTGATCTCATGATGATGATGATGATGTCGTGATTAAGAAGAGAAGAAGAAGAAGAAGAAAATTTAAAGAACTTACAATTTTAGTGTGAGAAAGACTAGAGAGAAAATTAGAGAGCAAGTGTGTGAGCAAAATGAGAATGAGATCAAGTGTGAAATGAATGAATAAGGCTTGTATTTATAGTGGTGGAGGTGGTGCTTGGTGTCTCCAAAACTGTAGGCCAAGGGGGGGGGGGGGACAAGGGGGACAACGTTTTGCTTTTTGCATGGTGGTGGTCTAAAGGTAGTGCTTGTTGTTGCGATCCCATGCAACATATGTAGTAATGGTTAACAAAAATGCTAGTATGTTGACTCATCATAATGGGTTTTTGTCCTACATCTTAATGGATCATAAATTCATTAAAGTTGGGCTAATTCCATAATCCATTAACTAGAGTAGAGTGGGCTTAAGTCCATTAAGGTAAAAAGTCCAATAAGACTAACTAGTGTGTATTAGTAAATTATGAAGCATTATTAAGCAACCAATAAGCCAAGTAATTGTTACTAATAAATAACAATTAGTATTACGTAGTCATAATATTGCAATTATGACAAAAGTTTAACGTGTACAAAGTACATAGCTCGCTCTAAACGTCAAGTGACACTAATGCTCATAAAAGCATTCGAGGATCAAGTTAAGTGATTAAGCACTTAATAACATGTTGTAAGGTATTAACGAAAGTAATTAATCATGAATAAAGATCACAGAGCATAAACTAGCTCAGTACGCACATATACGCAGATTCATGAAAGTATAGAGCACAAAAATATAAGTCGAAAAAGTTGGGTCGTTACATTACCCACCCGTTAAAGAAAATTTCGTCCCGAAATTTTGAGGAGTGACTAACAACGGTACCTAATTTGAAGAAGAAGGAGTGTATCAAAGTTCCGATAGACTCGTGTTGTGACGACCCGGAAATTTCTGACCAAATTTAAACTTAACCTTTATATGTTTCCGACACGATAAGCAGAATTTGTAATGTTGAATCTCAAAAAGTGTGGAACTACATTCATGTAATCAATTACCCTTTGACCGTGTTCGACGATTCACGAACAATTATGTGTATATAGATATGTATATATAATATATAATATTAACTGAAAACATTAACAAAGTATTAGATATATGATACTTTACATGAACATATTTGTTTCGATATATTTATCGACAGAATTAAGAGATAATATCAAATGATTGAATTATCAGATACATTATGATATGATTACGGGCCAATGTTATGAGGTCCATTGTGATTTAAGAAATCTATTCTTTTTGACAATATTCAGAAAATGGTAAAGTGATCTATAAGTAAGAACGTGGAGTGTAAATAACTTAGATGTTGGATATCGACAAGTTAAGTAACTCGACATTTTTCATTAAGATAATTTCATACATTTATTAAACCTTTGGACTTTATCCCATGCTTCACCAACAGACTGTAATTTAAAAACTTGAAACCTATTATGAATATATATAATTCTACTTTTCTAAAATGTTTTATGATATAACGATTTCTATTATTTTAACCTTTTAACAAAATGATTCTTAACTATATTTAGTTTTGGAAAACAAAATTATCATATTTATTTGATTTAGTTTCAAAAGTACAAAAAACGTTTTCAGTTTAAAAAGAACTTTATTATTAAAATGTATATATCTTTTATAAATACCTAGAACCACTTTTGACAACTCATTACTTAACCAATATGATAAAGATAACGATATTTATATTTTATTTTATTAAATATATATAACGATTTAAATTAATATTATATATATTTATACGCGTATTATACGTATATAGTTTTATACTTTTACTATACTTTAACTTTACCTTTACTTTACTTTTACTTTTACTTTACTTTAACTTTAATAATTCATACTTTAATAATTCACTTTAATAATTCATACTTTAATAATTCACTTTAATAATTCATACTTTAATAATTCACTTTAATAATTCACTTTAATAATTCACTTTAATAATTCATACTTTAATAATTCACTTTAATAATTCTCTTTAATAATTCATACTTTAATAATTCACTTTAATAATTCATTTTAATAATTCATACTTTAATAATTCAAAAATCTATTATAAATAGAATTGAATAGGTTTCATTATTTCATAGAAACTTGAAAATATATTTCTCTAAACTCTCTCAATCGAATTACATATATATATTTTCTTTGTATTATTTCATGATATTATTAGTATACATAAAATACTACGACGGAGTTATACTCAGACGATTTCAAAACAAGTTTTCAAACGGGATAAAGCTAAGGAAATTATGGGTTATAGCTATGGAGGTTATGGGTATTGATCGAGAGTATTGCTCGTGAGTCAAACTAGTGTTTATCATCTTTGTTGCGTCTACGTACTTTTCCTGCAATATTGAATCTCAATATTGATACGTTCGTGAATCCAAGGCCAACATTGCACTTGTTCAATGACGTCATATGTATTTTTACTACAAAATACAGTATTGTGAGTTTCATTTGCTCCCTTTTATATATATTTTTGGGACTGAGAATACATGCGCTGTTTTTATAAATGTTTTACGAAATAGGCACAAGTACTAAAACTAATTCTATGTGGGTTTAAACCAGAAATATACCCTTAGCTTGGTAACATTAAACTACTTGTCTATGTACGGTAGGCGCGAATCCTAAAGATAGATCTATTGGGCCTGACAAACCCCATCCTGACTATGGGATGCTTTAGTACTTCGATGTTATTTTAAACACACCTGATCTGGTGTACTTCAGAGGGTAAAACATGAACGTTAAGGCTTGTTACCGGGTGCCTACAACTTATAGAATAATTTTATACACTTGCGAGTGTACATATATTTATAAACGAAAATCTTGTGGTCTGTTAATATATTGAAATGATTGTTATGATAAACCTATGAACTCACCAACCTTTTGGTTGACACTTTAAAGCATGTTTATTCTCAGGTATTAAAGAAATCTTCCGCTGTGCATTAGCTCATTTTAAGGATATTACTTGAAGTCATTCATGGCATATTTTGAAAGATGTTGCATTCAAGTCATTGAGTTCATCAAGATTATTATTAAGTCAATTATAGTTGGATGTATTATGAAATGGTGTGCATACCATCAATTTTCGTTGTAAAGAAAGTTTGTCTTTTAAAAACAAATGCAATGTTTGTAAATTGTATCATATATAGGTCAAATACCTCGCGATGTAATCAACTATTGTGAATCGTTTATAATGTATATGAACGGGTCCTTTCAGTTGGTATCAGAGCGGTGGTCTTAGCGAACCAGGTCTGCATTAGTGTGTCTAACTGATAGTCGTTAGGATGCATTAGTGAGTCTGGACTTCGACCGTGTCTGCATTTCAAAAGTTTTGCTCATCATTCTTGTCGGAAATTACCTGCTTATCATTCTTAGTCTAGACACATCTTATTGCATTGATTGCATGAATAGTGTATAGACAAAATTTATATCTTAGCGTATCTGCTAATTCATATCTTAGCGTATCTGTTACTGTAAACTTTGCCTGACATATTCCGTAAATTCCTCCGTAATCTACGAAACCTTTTGCTCCATATAAATAGAATACCACCCGATAGCCGGAAAATCATTTCATATCGAAAAATTCTTTATTCAATCGTACGAAATGAAATTCGTCATTAGTTCAAGTCCCTCGGATTCTGAAATGGAATCCCACTCAAGTTCCGAAAGCAGTGTGACCGGAATGGATCAACCAATTAGTCATCATCTATTCTGGATGAATTGGGGATGGGTTCGTAGCCTCCTTAATCATTGGAGACAAGAAGAAGGTGATCCCTTCCATCCACCACATTTCCCTCTTGGCGAAGAACCTGAAGCACTTACCGGCGAACCTATCCGAAACACCATTTTCTCTCTTATTTCTAGAGTATCTCGTCACGATTACATACTACACCAAATTCTAGATTTTATTTATCCGCTCGTCCGAACCGACAATCACCCCGGTGTAATAGAAGAAGTCAACGAGCTTCACGCTCGGGTAGTGGCTTTGGAGAATATGGTGCAAAGGTTACAAACACCAGCAGCAGCACCAGCAGCATAAACAGTACCACCATTAGCAACACCAATAGTACCATTACCACCACAAACAACAACCGCATCGCAAACCTCAACTTCACAATCTGTCCCATGAGCATCGACGTCATACGCCCTGTAGATACTAAGGAATACCACAACGATGAAGTATTGATTCATAACTTCATTGGGAAAACATTCTACGACGATTATGTAATTTCTAAAGTTTAGAAATTATCTATCCTAGCCTTAACCATAAATCAAGTGAGTTTAATTTAATATTAACTCATTAAATCTATATTACATCTGAAGAAATATACACATATATTTCCATAAAGACTGTAATAAAATTCTTTTGTACAAAATATTAATTGTGACATTTTTTTTAACGGGTAGGTAATACCCGAGAGATATATAAATTCACAATTAATATGTTACATTCTTCGAATCTGATTCAGCAAATCATCCATTATATTCCCTACTTTCACAACAATATACATTCTTTTATAGAAATCAAAACAACCATACTCATTCAAAAATCTAATTACATATTCTGATTTTGAAATCACCGAATTCAATTCAAGTTATAAACGATATCATCACTCTTAGATTCTTACATCTTTCAAAGCTATACTTTAACTTCAAAACTGTGTTAGAACATCGTGTGTATATTAACGATTATAATCTGTGTTCAAGCCCTTCGAAATACCCGAAGACACTTCAAATAATGAACAATCAAGATGATGATCCAACCACATGTTATCCACAGTTACGTACCTGAAAAACTCTTGAAACCAAAGTCATAATTTAACATGTATCCATGTCAGACCTTTTGGCATTTACTAGCTAAAATAACTTTTCAATCCCTTCTAAAAATAGACGATTTTGTCACAGCTCCAGCAAACCAACTTCAATTGTTCATTCAAATAAGCCTTATTATAATGATTACCCCTTCATCATTATTACCGGGGAACCTTTCATATCTCGCCACATTAGCAGTAAACTTATTAACAACTTCATTGATCTTTGACTTTCCGAAAAATCTTTATATTTATCAAAATCCCATCATTTACTCATCTGTATCTTGTAACGAGAATTGGCATATGAATCATCAAAAATTAGCAATCAGTATTTTGAAATCTCGCAGCATGTCTACGCTAACAATTATATGTGTCTATCTTCTGGACTTATATACTTTGAATGTGAAGTTTCTGAAAAACACCCTAAACTGCGAACTAGTTCTCGAAATACTGATGAAGCAGCAAAAACTATAAACGACCTTAACAGTAAAAAGTTTGATGATAAAGAGTAGTGTGTTGGCAAAGCTCAGAAAAAGAGAATATTTGGTACTGAAAAATACGGATTGAGCAAACCATGAAGAAGGTTGTGGATAAATCACAAGGACGAAATCTACCTTTAAAGAATCCAAATGATTCCGTGTCTGCTGAAGTCATTATCGAATAACTTGCTCCTGACTCTGAACCCTTACGGACAATATTCTTCATCATCCTCTGATATTAGAAATTTTAAGATATCATCGTATCTTTCATTATAAATATCCTCCATATTTCTGAAGATATTTCCATAATTATTCTTATCTGAAATCATTTACCTCTTCGTGATGTCTGTATTACATCATAAAAGAAACTATTTTAGTTTCTAAATTCTGAAACTTTCGAATTTAAAATAGGAATATTTTTGAAGTAGTGTTGGGAACTGAAGCATGAAATAGTATAATATAATGACACTTGATCACCGTGATTATATTACAGTAAGTCATGCTGAGTTTCTAATGGAACGTGATGATTCACATAACATACCGTCATCATGTGCCATTTACACGACTCTTACATTCTACCAAATCTCCAAACATATTAAGAACATATCTTCTTGATAGTTCTATCTTTCTGGATATTCTGGTAATTTGCCAAATCAAGATCGTACCATTACGATTTCCTTCTTAGAACATTAACTATGTTCATCCAAAACTTCATACCTACTAATTCTGGACCATTATTCGCTTGACTTAAAGCCGAGAAGAGACAACAAAAGTATGAAACTCCGAAATGTAAGGGAGAATATAAAGTCCAAAAATAACACATAAATTACAAACCGTGTATATCAATGTTTATCGCAACATAAAGACACGGGAGAATTAAAAACACTATAACCCCAAGGGCGAAGTAGAAGAAAATAGATTCCTCCGGTGGAAGTTGGAAAAGGAGAATGATTGTTGCTATAGTAAGGATAAGGACAAGGATTAGAAATGGATTAAGCATTTTCTCAATCTTTTGAAATTGGAATTGAGTATAGAGGTGCTAAAAACTAATGGAATGGAAAAGGTAAATATATAAGGGAAATATCAGACGTAGTAATCGGGACAGATCATCGCATTTAATTAAAGAGATCCTAATTTCCTTAAATCTCGAAGAAACAGATCTTATAGATTTCCAAGATTTTTTTTTTTTTTTTGAATCCCTTGAATTCAGGAATTCAACCATGAATACGTCAAAAATTATGACGAAACTTATTTTCCTCATTCCACTATTTTGTGATAGCTTCACTCATACGCTTCGAGTAATTGGATCATTTTATCCATATTACTCTATGGTAATAAAATCCTATCTATCAACACATATCCGTCATGAAAACATTTTTATGGTTAGCCATGATGACCTCGATCAAATTTCGGGACGAAATTTCTCTAACGGGTAGGTACTGTGACGACCCGGAAATTTCTGACCAAATTTAAACTTAACCTTTATATGTTTCCGACACGATAAGCAGAATTTGTAATGTTGAATCTCAAAAAGTTTGGAACTACATTCATGTAATCAATTACCCTTTGACCGTGTTCGACGATTCACGAACAATTATGTGTATATAGATATGTATATATAATATATAATATTAACTGAAAACATTAACAAAGTATTAGATATATGATACTTTACATGAACATATTTGTTTCGATATATTTATCGACAGAATTAAGAGATAATATCAAATGATTGAATTATCAGATACATTATGATATGATTACGGGCCAATGTTATGAGGTCCATTGTGATTTAAGAAATCTATTCTTTTTGACAATATTCAGAAAATGGTAAAGTGATCTATAAGTAAGAACGTGGAGTGTAAATAACTTAGATGTTGGATATCGACAAGTTAAGTAACTCGACATTTTTCATTAAGATAATTTCATACATTTATTAAACCTTTGGACTTTATCCCATGCTTCACCAACAGACTGTAATTTAAAAACTTGAAACCTATTATGAATATATATAATTCTACTTTTCTAAAATGTTTTATGATATAACGATTTCTATTATTTTAACCTTTTAACAAAATGATTCTTAACTATATTTAGTTTTGGAAAACAAAATTATCATATTCACTTTAATAATTCACTTTAATAATTCACTTTAATAATTCATACTTTAATAATTCACTTTAATAATTCACTTTAATAATTCATACTTTAATAATTCACTTTAATAATTCACTTTAATAATTCACTTTAATAATTCATACTTTAATAATTCACTTTAATAATTCACTTTAATAATTCATACTTTAATAATTCACTTTAATAATTCACTTTAATAATTCATACTTTAATAATTCAAAAATCTATTATAAATAGAATTGAATAGGTTTCATTATTTCATAGAAACTTGAAAATATATTTCTCTAAACTCGCTCAATCGAATTACATATATATATTTTCTTTGTATTATTTCATGATATTATTAGTATACATAAAATACTACGACGGAGTTATACTCAGACGATTTCAAAACAAGTTTTCAAACGGGATAAAGCTAAGGAAATTATGGGTTATAGCTATGGAGGTTATGGGTATTGATCGAGAGTATTGCTCGTGAGTCAAACTAGTGTTTATCATCTTTGTTGCGTCTACGTACTTTTCCTGCAATATTGAATCTCAATATTGATACGTTCGTGAATCCAAGGCCAACATTGCACTTGTTCAATGACGTCATATGTATTTTTACTACAAAATACAGTATTGTAAGTTTCATTTGCTCCCTTTTATATATATTTTTGGGTCTGAGAATACATGCGCTGTTTTTATAAATGTTTTACGAAATAGGCACAAGTACTAAAACTAATTCTATGTGGGTTTAAAACCAGAAATATACCCTTAGCTTGGTAACATTAAACTACTTGTCTATGTACGGTAGGCGCGAATCCTAAAGATAGATCTATTGGGCCTGACAAACCCCATCCTGACTATGGGATGCTTTAGTACTTCGAGGTTATTTTAAACACACCTGATCTGGTGTACTTCAGAGGGTAAAACATGAACGTTAAGGCTTGTTACCGGGTGCCTACAACTTATAGAATAATTTTATACACTTGCGAGTGTACATATATTTATAAACGAAAATCTTGTGGTCTGTTAATATATTGAAATGATTGTTATGATAAACCTATGAACTCACCAACCTTTTGGTTGACACTTTAAAGCATGTTTATTCTCAGGTATTAAAGAAATCTTCCGCTGTGCATTAGCTCATTTTAAGGATATTACTTGGAGTCATTCATGGCATATTTTGAAAGACGTTGCATTCAAGTCATTGAGTTCATCAAGATTATTATTAAGTCAATTATAGTTGGATGTATTATGAAATGGTGTGCATACCATCAATTTTCGTTGTAAAGAAAGTTTGTCTTTTAAAAACAAATGCAATGTTTGTAAATTGTATCATATATAGGTCAAATACCTTGCGATGTAATCAACTATTGTGAATCGTTTATAATGTATATGAACGGGTCCTTTCACGTGTGTAGTGACCCGAACTTTTCCATGTTTATATATTAAATGAATTTGATATTTATATGATTAAATGTTTCCAACATATTAAGCAATCAAACTTTTTAAGAGTTGATTAATTGAAATAGGTTTCATGTAGACAATTGACCACCCAAGTTGACCGACAATTCACGAACGTTAAAAACTTGTAAAAACTATATGATGATATATATATGGATATATATATATATATATATATATATACATAATGAGATTATGATAAGTAAGTATCTCACTAAGTATATTAACAATGAGTTATATACATAAAAATGAGACTATTGAATTAAGAAACTCAAAATGATATATATAACGATTATCGTTATAACAACGTCTTATTAAATACATATGAATCATATTAAGATATTGATAGACTAAGTTTAACATGATAAAATGACAATTAAATATATCATTAAGTATGTTAACAATGAACTACATTGAAGGTATTTCGTATGCCCGAGAGACATATTAAATTAACGTGGCCACTATGTTATGATCCAAGTCGGGTCATACCCAATAACAAGCTAACTGTAGTGACCCGAACTTTTCCATGTTTATATATATTAATTTAGATTGATATTTACATGATTAAATGTTTCCAAAATGTTAAGCAATCAAACTTGTTAAGACTTGATTAATTGAAATATGTTTCATATAGACAATTGACCACCCAAGTTGACCGGTGATTCACGAACGTTAAAACTTGTAAAAACTATATGATGACATATATATGGATATATATATAGTTAACATGATACTATGATAAGTAAACATATCATTAAGTATATTAACAATGAACTACATATGTAAAAACAAGACTACTAACTTAATGATTTTTAAACGAGACATATATGTAACGATTATCGTTGTAAAGACATTTAATGTATATATATCATATTAAGAGATATTCATACATGATAATATCAGGATAATATAATAATTTAAAATCTCATTTAATATTATAAACATTGGGTTAACAACATTTAACAAGATCGTTAACCTAAAGGTTTCAAAACAACACTTACATGTAATGACTAACGATGACTTAACGACTCAGTTAAAATGTATATACATGTAGTGTTTTAATATGTATTTATACACTTTTGAAAGACTTCAATACACTTATCAAAATACTTCTACTTAACAAAAATGCTTACAATTACATCCTCATTCAGTTTCATCAACAATTCTACTCGTATGCACCCGTATTCGTACTCGTAAAATACACAGCTTTTAGATGTATGTACTATTGGTATATACACTCCAATGATAAGATCCTAGCAGCCTATGTGAGTCACCTAACATATGTGGGAACCATCATTTGGGAACTAGCATGAAATATCTCATAAAATTACAAAAATATGAGTAATCATTCATGACTTATTTACATGAAAACAAAATTACATATCCTTTATATCTAATCCATACACCAACGACCAAAAACACATACAAACACTTTCATTCTTCAATTTTCTTCATCTAATTGATCTCTCTCAAGTTCTATCTTCAAGTTCTAAGTGTTCTTCATAAATTCTACAAGTTCTAGTTACATAAAATCAAGAATACTTTCAAGTTTGCTAGCTCACTTCCAATCTTGTAAGGTGATCATCCAACCTCAAGAAATATTTGTTTCTTACAGTAGGTTATCATTCTAATACAAGGTAATAATCATATTCAAACTTTGGTTCAATTTCTATAACTATAACAATCTTATTTCAAGTGATGATCTTACTTGAACTTGTTTTCGTGTCATGATTCTGCTTCAAGAACTTCGAGCCATCCAAGGATCCGTTGAAGCTAGATCCATTTTTCTCTTTTCCAGTAGGTTTATCCAAGGAACTTAAGGTAGTAATGATGTTCATAACATCATTCGATTCATACATATAAAGCTATCTTATTCGAAGGTTTAAACTTGTAATCACTAGAACATAGTTTAGTTAATTCTAAACTTGTTCGCAAACAAAAGTTAATCCTTCTAACTTGACTTTTAAAATCAACTAAACACATGTTCTATATCTATATGATATGCTAACTTAATGATTTAAAACCTGGAAACACGAAAAACACCGTAAAACCGGATTTACGCCGTCGTAGTAACACCGCGGGCTGTTTTGGGTTAGTTAATTAAAAACTATGATAAACTTTGATTTAAAAGTTGTTATTCTGATAAAATGATTTTTATTATGAACATGAAACTATATCCAAAAATTATGGTTAAACTCAAAGTGGAAGTATGTTTTCTAAAATGGTCATCTAGACGTCGTTCTTTCGACTGAAATGACTACCTTTATAAAAACGACTTGTAACTTATTTTTCTGACTATAAACCTATACTTTTTCTATTTAGATTCATAAAATAGAGTTCAATATGAAACCATAGAAATTTGATTCACTCAAAACGGATTTAAAATGAAGAAGTTATGGGTAAAACAAGATTGGATAATTTTTCTCATTTTAGCTACGTGAAAATTGGTAACAAATCTATTCCAACCATAACTTAATCAACTTGTATTGTATATTATGTAATCTTGAGATACCATAGACACGTATACAATGTTTCAACCTATCATGTCGACACATCTATATATATTTCGGAACAACCATAGACACTCTATATGTGAATGTTGGAGTTAGCTATACAGGGTTGAGGTTGATTCCAAAATATATATAGTTTGAGTTGTGATCAATACTGAGATACGTATACACTGGGTCGTGGATTGATTCAAGATAATATTTATCGATTTATTTCTGTACATCTAACTGTGGACAACTAGTTGTAGGTTACTAACGAGGACAGCTGACTTAATAAACTTAAAACATCAAAATATATTAAAAGTGTTGTAAATATATTTTGAACATACTTTGATATATATGTATATATTGTTATAGGTTCGGGAATCAACCAGTGGCCAAGACTTACTTCCCGACGAAGTAAAAATCTGTGAAAGTGAGTTATAGTCCCACTTTTAAAATCTAATATTTTTGGGATGAGAATACATGTAGGTTTTATAAATGATTTACAAAATAGACACAAGTACGTGAAACTACATTCTATGGTTGAATTAACGAAATCGAATATGCCCCTTTTTATTACGTCTGGTAATCTAAGAATTAGGGAACAGACACCCTAATTGACGCGAATCCTAAAGATAGATCTATTGGGCCTAACAAACCCCATCCAAAGTACCGGATGCTTTAGTACTTCGAAATTTATATCATATTCGAAGGGTGTCCCGGAATGATGGGGATATTCTTATATATGCATCTTGTTAATGTCGGTTACCAGGTGTTCACCATATGAATAATTTTTATCTCTATGTATGGGATGTGTATTGAAATATGAAATCTTGTGGTCTATTATTATGATTTGATATATATAGGTTAAACCTATAACTCACCAACATTTTTGTTAACGTTTTAAGCATGTTTATTCTCAGGTGATTATTAAGAGCTTCCGCTGTCGCATACTTAAATAAGGACGAGATTTGGAGTACATGCTTGTATGATAATGTGTAAAAACTGCATTCAAGAAACTTATTTTGTTGTAACATATTTGTATTGTAAACCATTATGTAATGGTCGTGTGTAAACAGTATATTTTAGATTATCATTATTTGATAATCTACGTAAAGCTTTTTAAACCTTTATTGATAAAATAAAGGTTATGGTTTGTTTTAAAATGAATGCAGTCTTTGAAAAACGTCTCATATAGAGGTCAAAACCTCGCAACGAAATCAATTAATATGGAACGTTTTTAATCAATAAGAACGGGACATTTCAGTTGGTATCCGAGCGTTGGTCTTAGAGAACCAGAATTTTGCATTAGTGTGTCTTATCGAGTTTGTTAGGGTGCATTAGTGAGTCTGGACTTCGACCGTGTTTACTTGAAAAATGATTGCTTAACAAATTTTGTTGGAAACTATATATTTTTAACATGTGAATATTATGTGATATATTAATCTCTTAACGCGTTTGATATTATGTGATAGATGTCTACCTCTAGAACAAGTCCCATTGACTCACCTAATAATAATGAAGAGTCAAATGTAAATTGGAATAATTCGTGGACTGATTCACAAGTTCCCGAAGAGGAACCGGAAGAAGAGTCGGAACCGGAAGAAGAATCGGAACCGGAAGAAGAATCGGAACCGGATGAAGAAATAGAACCGGTGGGGGAAATAATAAAATGGTTAAGTAAAAGAAAATCCTCAACCAACCGACCAAGGTTAATTATGGTCAATGGTGTTTCCGCCAAGGAAGCAAAATATTGGGAGGATTACCAATTCTCTGATGAATCGGATTCTGACGAGAATTCTGATGATGTTATAGAAATTACTCCAACTGAATTTAAAAAGGCAAAAGAAAATAATAAGGGAAAGGGCATAAAAATAGAGAAATCTAATTCCAGCCCCGATGAACTTTATATGTATCATCAACCCCCGAAGTCCTTAAGTTGTAACAATGACCCGGGAACCTCTAAACCACCAGGTTTTTCTAAACCAATGTGGAAAATGACGGCTCGTATTAGGGGAACATCATATATCCCTAGAAACTTGGCAAAATGAACCAAAACCGAAGAAGAAGAAACAAGCGAGTCGGAATAAGATAGTTGTATTCATGTGGTGTAATATATGTAATATAGTGTGCTTATGCTTTATGATATATGTAAAAATTGCTTGTATTAATAAGTATTTTTTTTTATGAATCTAACTCTTGTCTATTTTACAGTATAAAAACACAAAATGGATAGACAACCCAATATTTTAAGAGACCTACCCGGAGACATGATTGATGAAATCTTGTCTAGAGTCGGTCAGAATTCTTCGGCAAAACTATTTAAGGCGAGATCAGTTTGTAAGACATTCGAAGAACATTCCAAGAATGCCCTGGTTTATAAAAGGCTTTTGTTCGAAAGATGGGGAATATCACATTGGGAAATCCATAAGTTACGATGTGTTTACTTTGACGCATATATTGCGGGGAACCCAAATGCTATTTTACGCAATGGGTTAAGAAATTATTTTGACTCAATATATCCGAATATTGGACTTCATGATTTAGAAAAAGCGGCTAACATACAACATAAAGAAGCATGTTATGCTTACGGATTAGTAATGTTCGCTTCTCACCAAAGTGAGAACAAGAACATCGGGCTACAACTATTAAACAAAATGTTCCCACAAGTGACGGAGTCGGTAATTGGGGTAAGAAATGAGGTTTTTATATTGTTACGGGACTGTTGGACATTACGTAATCCTCGTCCCTTTGACGACTTTACAACACGCTGTCTTATCAACGGCCATAACGGTTATGTTCCACAAGACCAAGGATGGGAAGTAATCCTAGTAAAACCAGAATGCATGACTTGTTTCTAGACGTATGAATTACGTGTCTTTATTGTCTTTGCTGAACGACTTGTGTACTAGCTAGAATTATCTTCACAACCATCTTGTATCAAATTTATTGTGTGCTATATTTCATGCTATATGTAAAATAAGCGGTATTGTAAGTTTGTAAAATATTGTGTAAAAGTTTGAACGCGAAATATTATTATAATCAGTTTTTCATATAGAATTGTAGTAGTTGAATTGTATATTAGCTACTAAGTATGAATTTAACGGGTAGGTACTACCCGAATTTAAACTTATAAAACGCTAATATGAAGAAAAAGCTTTTATAAATGAGTTCATATTATGCTACGAAATACTATTAACTACTCTTAATATTCTGTATGATTAACTTGTTCCATTTGACTATTTTGAAGGAAATGGCACCGACTACTCGACACACCGTGAATATGAATGAAGAGGAATTCCGTACTTTTCTAGCTTCAAACATAGCCACAGTACAGGTTGCGCTACATACCAACAATAACCTTGGATCTAGCAGTACATGAAATCGTGTAGGATGTGTGACAACCCGGAAATTTCCAACCAAATTTAAACTTTAATCTTTATATGTTTCCGACACAATAAGCAATATTTGTTAAGTTAAATTTCAAAAATTTTAAACTATGTTCATACATTCATTCAACTTCGACCAAGTTCCAACGATTCACGAACCATTAAACGAATATGATTATATATGTATATGTGTATATATATTATAACTTGAAACGTAAATGTAATATTATATTAAATACTTTATATGATTGTATCTGTTTCAAAATGTTTATCAATAGAATTAGAAGATAAGATCAACTGATTGAATTATCAGATATATTAAATTATGATTACAAGTCTCTGTTGAAAGGCCCACGTTGATTTGAGAAATCTTTCCATTTTAACAATATTCGGAAAATGGTAAAGTAATTTATAAATAAGAACAAATTGTCAATCATTGAGAATTAGACAAAGGATAGTGGAAGATTGAATCTCATAAAGACTCGATTGATCTATTTAGTTTCAAACGTACAAAAACGTTTTCAGTTTAAAAAGAACTTTATTATTAAAATGTATATAACTTTTATAAATATCTAGAACCACTTTTGACAACTCATTACTTAACTAGTATGATAAAGATAACGATATTTATATTTTATTTTATTAAATATATATATATATAACGATCTAAATTAATATTATATATATTTATATGCGTATAATACGTACATAGTTTTATACTTTTACTATACTTAAACTTTACCTTTACTTTATTTTTACTTTACTTTAACTTTAATAATTCACTTTAATAATTCATACTTTAATAATTCATACTTTAATAATTCACTTTAATAATTCATACTTTAATAATTCATTTTAATAATTCAAAAATCTATTATAAATAGAATTCAATAGGTTTCATTATTTCATAGAAACTTGAAAATATTTTTCTCTAAACTCTCTCAATCGATTTACATATATATATTTACTCCGTATTATTTCAAGATATTATTAGTTTACATAAAATATTACGACGGAGTGTTGTCTGAGTGATTTCGAAATTGTTTTTCGAGTAGGATAGGATTAAGGAAATTATGGGTTATAGCTATAGAGGTGATTGAGTATGGTTCATGGGTATGCTCGTGAGGTCAATATAGTGTTTATCATTTCCGTTGCGTCTACGTACCTTTCCTGCAATATTGAATCTCAATATTGATACGTGAGTACTCATAATTTAACTTTTACATACTAATAGTGTATCCTTGACTAGTGCTCGAGTATTTAGGATTATGCATGCTTGTACTTTTGATATTGCCCTTAGACAGGTTAGGTTGAATCTTGAATTAGTTACACTTGCGGTTGAGATAAGGTATAAGATATGCATGTCCTTGGAAAGCTAGCGAAAAATTAAGAACTTTTCCTTTAGATATCTAATGGTTTCGATGAACGGATTAGAAGTTATAATCAATTGAATTTTCGATATTTTTATTAAAAATGATTATTATTATCGTCGTTTTTATCGTCGTTCTAGTTTTATCTAATTATTATCATTATTATTATCTTTATCAATAAAAGGGATTTATCATTAAAAATTGTTTTCTTTATTACTATCGTTATTATCGTTAAAGTTATAATTAGTATTATTATTATTATTATCCCATTATCATTATCATTATTATTATTATTATTATTATTATTAGTATTATTATTATTATTATTATTAATATATATATATATATATCATTATTTAAAAATGGTTATTGTTATTGTTATTATTATTATTACTATATTATCATTAAGATAATTATTAGTATTATCGTTAATAATATTATAGTAACTATCATTATTAATATTAGTGCAATTAAAATAAATAATTGTAACACCTAAATATTTTGATTACTATTATTATCATTATTATGAACACGATATAAAAGACGATTAAAAGCTGTTAAACGAAACGATTAGGAAATAATGAGTAAGAGTATCATGATGAAATAAAAATATTATAAGATATTAATTTAGATAAAATTATCGTTCTTATTATTTTTATCATTACTATTATTATTAAAAGTATCGTTAGTATTAAAACTATCATTTTAACAAAAATTATCATTTTAATAGAAATGTCATTGTTACTATAAAATATCATTATTATTATTATTTTAAATAGAATTATTATTTTAAAGATAATATTAAAAATTATCGTAAATATTAAAGTTATCATAATTAGAATTATCGTTTTATCATAATGTCATCTTAGTAATTATAAATATTGATATTTTTATAATAATAATTATTATTACAAAATAATACAACTTTTACTTACTATCATTATAGATATTATTTTATCAAATAAATATGTGATACAAACATATTTTACTACGTGTAATAACTTACTTTAATAATACCTATCATATTATCTTTATGATATTAAATGAACCCTATAAATTTTATTACTTAATATATATAAAAGTATATTTGATTATATAAATTTAATATAAAATTTTATTTATTAATAAATAAATTATATTATTTACTCTAATAAATCTTTTTAAAATATTTAAAAATATAAAACGACGATATTTAAACTATATATTAATCATGTATAGATTTTTAGAAATTATTTTGAGTCAAATTTACTTTTGTTGACTTTTGCATATTAGTCTCGAGCATTAGGATTGTGGTACACTATGACTTGACCTAATTTGTTAGACAAATATTGACCAACATATAAATATATATAATTAATTTAGGTTCGTGAATCCGAGGCCAACCTTGCACTTGTTCAATGACGTTATATGTATTTTTACTACGAAATACAGTATGGTGAGTTTCATTTGCCTTTTTACCTTTTATATTTTTGGGCTGGGAATACATGCGCAACTTTTATAAATATTTTACGAAATAGACACAAGTACGTGAAACTACATTCTATGGTTGAATTATCGAAATCGAATATGCCCCTTTTTATTAAGTCTGGTAATCTAAGAATTAGGGAACAGACACCCTAATTGACGCGAATCCTAAAGATAGATCTATTGGGCCTAACAAACCCCATCCAAAGTACCGGATGCTTTAGTACTTCGAAATTTATATCATGTCCGAAGGAGGATCCCGGAATGATAGGGGATATTCTTATATGTATCTAGTTAATGTCGGTTACCAGGTGTTCACCATATGAATGATTATTTTTGTCTCTATGCATGGGACGTATATTTATGAGAACTGAAAATGAAATTCTTGTGGTCTATTAAAATGATGGAAATAAATGATTATGATAAACTAATGAACTCACCAACCTTTTGGTTGACACTTTAAAGCATGTTTATTCTCAGGTGTTAAAGAAATCTTCCGCTGTGCATTTGCTCATTTTAAAGATATTACTTGGAGTCTTTCATAGCATATTTTGAAGAACGTTGCATTCGAGTCATTGAGTTCATCAAAGATTATTATTAAATCAATTTATAGTTGGATAGTGGATATTATGAAATGGTATGCATGCCTGTCAATTTTCGATGTAAAGAAAGTTTGTCTTTTAAAAACGAATGCAATGTTTGTAAAATGTATCATATAGAGGTCAAATACCTCGCAATGTAATCAACTATTGTGAATCGTTTATAATGTATATGAACGGGTCCTTTCAGTTGGTATCAGAGCGGTGGTCTTAGCGAACCAGGTCTGCATTAGTGTGTCTAACTGATAAGTCGATAGGATGCATTAGTGAGTCTGGACGTCGACCGTATCTGCATGTCAAAAGTTTTGCTTATCATTTTGTGTCGAAAATTAACTACTTATCATCCTCAGAAAATTACCTGCTTATCATTTTTAGTCTAAGACACGTCTTGCTGTATTGATTGCATGAATAGTGTATAGACAAAAATTCATATCTTAGCATATCTGCTAAATCATATCTTATCGTATCTGTTACTTTAAACTTTGCCTGACATATCCCGCAAAGTCCTCCGTAATCTACGAAATCTTTTGATATATATATATATATATATATATATATATATATATATATATATATATTCTATGTAATTAGAATACCATCCGTTAGCCAAAATCATTTCATATCGGAAAAAAAAAATCCTTTATCCAATCGTACGAAATGGAATTCGTCATCAGTTCAAGTCACTCAGATTCCGAAATGGAATCCCATTCAAGCTCCGAAAGTAGTGTGACCGGAATAGATCAACCAATCAGTCATCACCTATTCTGGATGAATTGGGGATGGGTTCGTAGCCTCCTCAATCATTGGAGACAAGAAGAAGGTGATCCCTTCCATCCACCACATTGCCCTCTTGATGAAGAACCTGAAGCACTTACCGGCGAACCTGTCCGAAACACCATTTTCTCGCTCATTTCCAGAGTATCTCGTCACGATTATATATTACATCAAATTTTAGATTTTATTTATCCGCTCGTCCGAACCGACAATCACCCCGGTGTAATAGAAGAAGTCAACGAGCTTCGCGCTCGGGTAGTGGCTTTGGAGAATATGGTGCAGAGATTACAAACACCAGCAGCAGCATCAGCAGCATAACCAGTACCACCATCATCAACACCAACAGTACCATTACCACCTCCAACCACAACCGCGTCGTAAACCTCAACTTCACAATCTGTCCCACGAGCATCAACGTCATACGCACCATAGATACCAAGGAGTACCAACAACAATAACTGACGAAGTATTAATTCATAACTTCATTGGAGAAACATTCCGCGGCGATTATGTAATCTCTAAAGTCTTAGAGATTATCTAATCTAGCCCTAACCATAAATCAGTTAAGCGAACCAAAATGATGGAAGGAAGAGTAGAAACCCTGACAAAAATGGTGTGTGATTAACAAGCTAAACTTGCTTTACCAACAACATCAATAGTACCATCAGTGTTACCAGCATCGTCAGTACAGTCAACATCCGAATCAACAACACCGATAACATCACAAACTCCGTCAGTTCAAGAATCACTGTGGACATCATTACGAATCGATAACGTTTATATTGTATCAACGAGTTATGAAGAATTAACTCATTTCCTCTGAAGAAATTATATGTATATATATATATATATATATATATATATATATATATATATATATATATATATATATATATATATATATATTGAAATAAATCTTTCAGTGCTAAGCTATTGTGTGTGAATCTTAACTACTCGGTTAATTCATATTACAAATATGCAATAATGTACGTCCTTCGGCCGCAACTTAACCAGCGTTAACTACAATCTCTGTCGCAATTCAACAAATTCCAATTCATAATAAATCAAGTATATATTTGATTTTACACTTTCATCATCAATGTACCCGAAACTTTTCAGATAACATCATTCGTACTTTGCGAAATTCACAAGAATTCCACGAACCGAACACCATACATCAACAAATAACGAAGTATTGATTCATAATTTTAATGTCATTAAAGAAATACTGCGTAAAAGTTATGTACATTTTAAAGCCTTTAGGGATTATTCAATTCTAGTTTCAACCGTAAATTAAATGAGTTTAATTTAACATTAACTCATTAAATCTATGTTACATCTGAAGAAAATATACATATATATATTTTCATAAAGACTGTAATAAAATTCTTTTGTACAAAATATTAATTGTGAATTTTTTTTTTAACGGGTAGGTAATACCCGAGAGATATATAAATTCACAATTAATATGTTACATTCTTCGAATCTGATTCAGCAAATCATCCATTATACTCCCTACTTTCACAACAATATACATTCTTTTATAGAAATCAAAACAACCATACTCATTCAAAATTTAATTACATATTCTGATTTTGAAATCTCAAAATTTAACTTGAGATATGACCAAAATCATCACTCTTAGATCCTTACATCTTTCACAAGCTATATTTTGACTTCAAAACTGTGTTAGAACATCAAATGTATGTTGACGATTACAATCTGTGTTCAAACCCTTCGAAAATTTCTGAAGACACTTCGAATGATGAGCAATCGAGATGATGATCCAACCACATGTTACCCACAGTTATGTACCCGAAAAACTCTTGAAACCAAAGTAAAAGTTTAAACAACGTATCCGCGTCAGATTCTTTGGCATTTATTAGCAAAAATAACTTTGCGACTCCTATTCAAAGTAGCCAGTTTTGTCACAGCTCCAGCAAGTCAACTTCGAATTTTCAGTCAGACTAACCTTATTATAACCTTGAGATATACACCATCGTTACCAGGGAACCTTTTACATTCCACCATATTATTAGCAGATGTACCAACAACTTCATTACCCTTTGACTTTAGCCTCTCCAAAAAGTCATCATAATTATTCATTGAAACCCCATCATTTACTCATTCGCATCTTGTAATGAGAATTGCCATACGAATCATTGGGAATTAGCAATCAGTATTTTGAAATCTTGCAGCATGTCTGCGCCAACAGTTATATGTGTATATATAACGTCTATCTTCTGGACTTAATTTGAATGTGAAGTTTCTGAAAAACACTCCGAACTACGAATTGGTTCTCCGAAAATGGAAAAAATGCTGATGAAGCAGCAAAAACTATAAACGACTTTAAATGGTAAAAGCTGGATGATAATGATGAAGTGTGCTGGCAAAGCGCAGAAAAAGAGAAGTTTTGGAACTGGAAAACGGATTGAGCAAAGTAGGAAGGAGGCTGTGGACAAATTACAAAGACTGAACCTTGACTTTAAAGGATCCAAATGATTCAGTACCTGCTGAAGTCATTAACGAATACCTTGCTCCTGACTCTAAACCCCTGCGGACAATATTCTTCATCATCCTCTGATATTAGAAATTCTAAAATATCATCATATCTTTCATTATAAATATCCTCCATATTTCTGAAGATATTTTCTTAATTCTTCTTATTTGAAATCATTTACCTCTTCGCGCTATCTGTATTACATCATAAAAGAAACTATTTTAGTTTCTAAATTCTGAAAGATTCAAGTTTAAAATAGGAATATTTTGAAGTAGTGTTGAGAACTGAAGCATGAATTAGTATAATATAATGACACTTGATCAATGTGATTATATTACAGTAAGTCATGCTGAGTTTCTAAATGGAACGTGATGATTCACAGATCATAACATCATCATGTGCCATGTTATACGACTCTTGTATTCTATTTAACCTCTAAAATATCAAAAAAATATTTCTTGATGATTCGGCCTTTTCCAAGGTATTCTAGTAATTTGACAAGTCATGATCGTGCCATCACAATTTCCTTCCTAGAACATTAACAATGTTCATTCCGAAATTCATATCTATGAATTCTGGACCATTACAAGCGGTGCTTAATCGCAAGAAGAAGAAACGAAAGGACAAAACTCCGAAATAGAAATTGGGGTATAAATTGCAGCAAATAAAAGAGAGCATTAATTGTGAATGATAATGATTATAGAAGACAGAAGCAGAGACTTTGAAATATAAGGGAACATATAAAGCTCAACGACAAACCAGAAATTATAAACCATATATCGATGCATATAGCAATATAAAGACACGGGAGAACTAGAAACACTATAAACCCAAGAGTATAGTAGAAGTAAATAGATTCTTCCGGCGGTAGATGAAAAAGAAGAATGACCGATATGAAAGTTAGAAGTATATCGAGAATCAGAGCTGGATGGAGCATATTGATGAATACTTTAAAATATGAGTTGAGGGGGAAAGAATAGAAGGTGATGAAACATGACTAGGAACTTAGAAATCAACAGATTTAACTCACACAATGGCAGAATAAGTGAATCAAACCCTCTAGTGAATAGGTTAAGTTTTTTTTTGATTAATTTAGTCAAACCACAACTAAATCAAGTGTGATTAGATCAACACCTAGAGCTATTATTCACCACATGGGTGATTTGGACTGAGAGAGAATCGGAGGAGCTCACTAGATCTGAGTGTGTGTAACAAATAAGAGGCTTAACCTAAAATGAAGAACATAAGACTTTATATACCCCTGCTGTTGACTCACCCATACGATTCATTCATCACACGTACGAGTTGGCTTCATCAGCCGTACGGGTGATCACTCACTCGTGTCTTCTCATTTAGGTTGTAATTGTGACTTAGCTCAGCATCAACCGTGCGTATGAGCCTGTCAGCCGTACTAGTGAGGCTTCACTCGTACGTCTGACTAAGTCTAACATAGTCAAACATCTAAATCTCGTTCCTGCAGTTCCTGTAACCACATACAAACACAGGATAATAATGAGCAATCATGGTGGCCTTTAAACTGTTGTACCTGCAATGGACGTGGGTAGATGTCTAGGGACTTGCATAAAATGCATCAACAGAAGGTGTGAGTTGTAAGGAAACGAAGGAGGTGAATTTATAAGAAAATCTCCGACAGAATAATTAAAATGGACGATCGAATTTAAAGCGGATCCTAATTTCCTTGATTACCGGAGAGTCAAATCTTATTAAGAAGATTTTCTTCAAATCCCTTGAAATCTGGGAATCAATCATATCTACGTCAAATGATAAGATGAATCTACACTTACTCATTTCACTCTTCTATGTTAGCTTCATTCGTACTCTTCATATAAATGGATTGTTTATCCAAATTATTCGCTGATGATAAAACTCTAATTTTCAGCCCGTATGTATCATGAAAACATACTTATTATCATTCACGACCTTTCCACTTAAATTTCGGGACGAAATTTCTTTAACGGGTAGGTACTGTGACAACCCGGAAATTTCCAACCAAATTTAAACTTTAATCTTTATATGTTTCCGACACAATAAGCAATATTTGTTAAGTTAAATTTCAAGAATTTTAAACTATGTTCATACATTCATTCAACTTCGACCAAGTTCCAACGATTCACGAACCATTAAACGAATATGATTATATATGTATATGTGTATATATATTATAACTTGAAACGTAAATGTAATATTATATTAAATACTTTATATGATTGTATCTGTTTCAAAATGTTTATCAATAGAATTAGAAGATAAGATCAACTGATTGAATTATCAGATATATTAAATTATGATTACAAGTCTCTGTTGAAAGGCCCACGTTGATTTGAGAAATCTTTCCATTTTAACAATATTCGGAAAATGGTAAAGTAATTTATAAATAAGAACAAATTGTCAATCATTGAGAACTAGACAAAGGATAGTGGAAGATTGAATCTCATAAAGACTCGATTGATCTATTTAGTTTCAAACGTACAAAAACGTTTTCAGTTTAAAAAGAACTTTATTATTAAAATGTATATAACTTTTATAAATATCTAGAACCACTTTTGACAACTCATTACTTAACTAGTATGATAAAGATAACGATATTTATATTTTATTTTATTAAATATATATATATATATATATAACGATCTAAATTAATATTATATATATTTATACGCGTATAATACGTACATAGTTTTATACTTTTACTATACTTAAACTTTACCTTTACTTTATTTTTACTTTACTTTAACTTTAATAATTCACTTTAATAATTCATACTTTAATAATTCATACTTTAATAATTCACTTTAATAATTCATACTTTAATAATTCATTTTAATAATTCAAAAATCTATTATAAATAGAATTCAATAGGTTTCATTATTTCATAGAAACTTGAAAATATTTTTCTCTAAACTCTCTCAATCGATTTACATATATATATTTACTCCGTATTATTTCAAGATATTATTAGTTTACATAAAATATTACGACGGAGTGTTGTCTGAGTGATTTCGAAATTGTTTTTCGAGTAGGATAGGATTAAGGAAATTATGGGTTATAGCTATAGAGGTGATTGAGTATGGTTCATGGGTATGCTCGTGAGGTCAATATAGTGTTTATCATTTCCGTTGCGTCTACGTACCTTTCCTGCAATATTGAATCTCAATATTGATACGTGAGTACTCATAATTTAACTTTTACATACTAATAGTGTATCCTTGACTAGTGCTCGAGTATTTAGGATTATGCATGCTTGTACTTTTGATATTGCCCTTAGACAGGTTAGGTTGAATCTTGAATTAGTTACACTTGCGGTTGAGATAAGGTATAAGATATGCATGTCCTTGGAAAGCTAGCGAAAAATTAAGAACTTTTCCTTTAGATATCGAATGGTTTCGATGAACGGATTAGAAGTTATAATCAATTGAATTTTCGATATTTTTATTAAAAATGATTATTATTATCGTCGTTTTTATCGTCGTTCTAGTTTTATCTAATTATTATCATTATTATTATCTTTATCAATAAAAGGGATTTATCATTAAAAATTGTTTTCTTTATTACTATCGTTATTATCGTTAAAGTTATAATTAGTATTATTATTATTATTATCCCATTATCATTATCATTATTATTATTATTATTATTATTAGTATTATTATTATTATTATTATTATTAATATATATATATATATATATCATTATTTAAAAATGGTTATTGTTATTGTTATTATTATTATTACTATATTATCATTAAGATAATTATTAGTATTATCGTTAATAATATTATAGTAACTATCATTATTAATATTAGTGCAATTAAAATAAATAATTGTAACACCTAAATATTTTGATTACTATTATTATCATTATTATGAACACGATATAAAAGACGATTAAAAGCTGTTAAACGAAACGATTAGGAAATAATGAGTAAGAGTATCATGATGAAATTAAAATATTATAAGATATTAATTTAGATAAAATTATCGTTCTTATTATTTTTATCATTACTATTATTATTAAAAGTATCGTTAGTATTAAAACTATCATTTTAACAAAAATTATCATTTTAATAGAAATGTCATTGTTACTATAAAATATCATTATTATTATTATTTTAAATAGAATTATTATTTTAAAGATAATATTAAAAATTATCGTAAATATTAAAGTTATCATAATTAGAATTATCGTTTTATCATAATGTCATCTTAGTAATTATAAATATTGATATTTTTATAATAATAATTATTATTACAAAATAATACAACTTTTACTTACTATCATTATAGATATTATTTTATCAAATAAATATGTGATACAAACATATTTTACTACGTGTAATAACTTACTTTAATAATACCTATCATATTATCTTTATGATATTAAATGAACCCTATAAATTTTATTACTTAATATATATAAAAGTATATTTGATTATATAAATTTAATATAAAATTTTATTTATTAATAAATAAATTATATTATTTACTCTAATAAATCTTTTTAAAATATTTAAAAATATAAAACGACGATATTTAAACTATATATTAATCATGTATAGATTTTTAGAAATTATTTTGAGTCAAATTTACTTTTGTTGACTTTTGCATATTAGTCTCGAGCATTAGGATTGTGGTACACTATGACTTGACCTAATTTGTTAGACAAATATTGACCAACATATAAATATATATAATTAATTTAGGTTCGTGAATCCGAGGCCAACCTTGCACTTGTTCAATGACGTTATATGTATTTTTACTACGAAATACAGTATGGTGAGTTTCATTTGCCTTTTTACCTTTTATATTTTTGGGCTGGGAATACATGCGCAACTTTTATAAATATTTTACGAAATAGACACAAGTACGTGAAACTACATTCTATGGTTGAATTATCGAAATCGAATATGCCCCTTTTTATTAAGTCTGGTAATCTAAGAATTAGGGAACAGACACCCTAATTGACGCGAATCCTAAAGATAGATCTATTGGGCCTAACAAACCCCATCCAAAGTACCGGATGCTTTAGTACTTCGAAATTTATATCATGTCCGAAGGAGGATCCCGGAATGATAGGGGATATTCTTATATGTATCTAGTTAATGTCGGTTACCAGGTGTTCACCATATGAATGATTATTTTTGTCTCTATGCATGGGACGTATATTTATGAGAACTGAAAATGAAATTCTTGTGGTCTATTAAAATGATGGAAATAAATGATTATGATAAACTAATGAACTCACCAACCTTTTGGTTGACACTTTAAAGCATGTTTATTCTCAGGTGTTAAAGAAATCTTCCGCTGTGCATTTGCTCATTTTAAAGATATTACTTGGAGTCTTTCATAGCATATTTTGAAGAACGTTGCATTCGAGTCATTGAGTTCATCAAAGATTATTATTAAATCAATTTATAGTTGGATAGTGGATATTATGAAATGGTATGCATGCCTGTCAATTTTCGATGTAAAGAAAGTTTGACTTTTAAAAACGAATGCAATGTTTGTAAAATGTATCATATAGAGGTCAAATACCTCGCAATGTAATCAACTATTGTGAATCGTTTATAATGTATATGAACGGGTCCTTTCAGGATGCACCTATAAAGAATTCACTGCCTGCAAACCTTTGGAATTTGATGGAACCGAAGGACCGATCGGATTGAAACGGTGGACCGAGAAGGTCGAATCGGTGTTTGCCATAAGTAAGTGTACTGAAGAGGACAAAGTGAAGTACGCTACGCATACCTTCACCGGTTCTGCGTTAACATGGTGGAATACCTATCTAGAGCAAGTGGGACAAGACGATGCGTACGCACTACCGTGGTCAGCATTCAAGCACTTGATGAACGAGAAGTACCGTCCCAGAACCGAGGTCAATAAGCTCAAGACAGAACTTAGAGGGTTATGAACCCAAGGATTTGATATTACCACGTACGAAATACGATTCACAAAATTGTGCCTATTGTGTCCGGGAGCATTCGAAGATGAGGAAGAGAAGATCAACGCGTTTGTGAAAGGATTACCGGAAAGAATCCAAGAAGATATAAGTTCACACGAGCCCGCCTCCATACAACAGGCATGTAGAATGGCTCACAAACTAGTGAACCAGATTGTAGAAAGAATTAAAGAATAGACTGCTGAAGAGGCGAATGTGAAGCAAGTCAAAAGAAAGTGGGAGGAAAATGGTGATAAGAATCACCAATACAACAACAACAGCAATTACAACAATAATCGCAACAATTATCCCAACAATCGCAACATCAATCGCAACTACAACAAACGGCCCAACAACAACAACAACAACAACAACAACAACAACAATAACATAAACAACTACAACGATCATCCCAACAACAATAATAACCGTAACAACAACAACAATCAGAAGCAGCTATGCCAAAGGTGTGAAAAGTATCACTCGGGGTTCTGCACCAAATTTTGCAACAAGTGTAAAAGAAATGGTCATAGCGCGGTGAAGTGTGAGGTCTATGGACCAGGGGTTAATAGAACGAAAGGAACAAATGGTGTCGGAACGAGTAACGGCGGAGCAAGTAGTGTCGGAGCAAGTTATGCCAATGTAGTTTGTTATAAATGTGGAAAACCGGGCCACATTATTAGAAATTGCCCGAACCAGGAGAACACGAATGGACAAGGCCGCAGAAGAGTTTTCAATATTAATGCGGCAGAGGCACAGGAAGACCCAGAGCTTGTTACGGGTACGTTTCTTATTGACAATAAATCTGCTTACATTTTATTTGATTCGGGTGCGGATAGAAGCTATATGAGTAGAGATTTTTGTGCTAAATTAAGTTGTCCATTGATGCCTTTGGATAGTAAATTTTTACTCGAATTAGCAAATGGTAAATTAATTTCAGCAGATAATATATGTCGAAATCGAGAAATTAAACTGGTTAGCGAAACATTTAAGATTGATTTGATACCAGTAGAGTTAGGGAGTTTTGATGTGATAATCGGTATGGACTGGTTGAAAGAAGTGAAAGCAGAGATCGTTTGTTACAAAAATGCAATTTGCATTATATGAGAAAAAGGAAAACCCTTGATGGTGTACGGAGAAAAGGGCAACACGAAGCTACATCTTATTATTAATTTGAAGGCACAAAAAACTAATAAGAAAAGGTTGCTATGCTATTCTAGCACACGTCGAGAAAGTACAAACTGAAGAAAAGAGCATCAATGATGTTCCCATTGCAAAAGAATTTACCGATGTATTTTCGAAAGAATTACCGGGATTACCCCCACATCGATCCGTTGAATTTCAAATAGATCTTGTACCAAGAGCTACACCAATAGCTCGTGCTCCTTACAGACTCGCACCTAGCGAGATGAAAGAACTGCAAAGCCAATTACAAGAACTTTTAGAGCGTGCTTTCATTCGACCAAGCACATCACCGTGGGGAGCTCATGTTTTGTTTGTCAAGAAGAAAGATGGTACATTCAGGTTGTGTATCGACTACCGAGAGTTGAACAAACTTACCATCAAGAACCGCTACCCACTACCGAGAATCGATGACTTATTTGATCAACTACAAGGCTCGTCTGTTTATTCAAAGATTCACTTACGTTCCGGGTATCATCAAATGCGGGTGAAAGAAGATGATATTCCAAAGACTGCTTTCAGAACACGTTACGGTCATTACGAGTTTATGGTCATGCCGTTTGGTTTAACTAATGCACCAACTGTGTTCATGGACCTTATGAACCGAGTGTGTGGACCATACCTTGACAAGTTTGTCATTGTTTTCATTGATGACATACTTATTTACTCAAAGAATGACCAAGAACACGGTGAACATTTGAGAAAGGTGTTAAAAGTATTGAGGAAGGAAGAATTGTACGCTAAGTTTTAAAAGTGTGCATTTTGGTTGGAAGAAGTTCAATTCCTCGGTCACATAGTGAACAAAGAAGGTATTAAGGTGGATCCGGCAAAGATAGAAACTGTTGAAAAGTGGGAAACCCCAAAAACTCTGAAATACATACGCCAGTTTTTAGGACTAGCTGGTTACTACAGAAGGTTCATCCAAGACTTTTCCAGAATAGCAAAACCCTTGATTGCATTAACGCATAAAGGAAAGAAATTTGAATGGAATGATGAACAAGAGAAAGCGTTTCAGTTATTGAAGAAAAAGCTAACTACGGCACCTATATTGTCATTGCCTGAAGGGAATGATGATTTTGTGATTTATTGTGACGCATCAAAGCAAGGTCTCAGTTGTGTATTAATGCAATGAACGAAGGTGATTGCTTATGCGTCTAGACAATTGAAGATTCACGAACAAAATTATACGACGCATGATTTGGAATTAGGCGCGGTTGTTTTTGCACTAAAGACTTGGAGGCACTACTTATATGGGGTCAAAAGTATTATATATACCGACCACAAAAGTCTTCAACACATATTTAATCAGAAACAACTGAATATGAGGCAGCGTAGGTGGATTGAATTGTTGAATGATTATGACTTTGAGATTCGTTACCACCTGGGAAGGCAAATGTGGTAGCCGATGCCTTGAGCAGGAAGGACAGAGAACCCATTCGAGTAAAATCTATGAATATAATGATTCATAATAACCTTACTACTCAAATAAAGGAGGCGCAACAAGGAGTTTTAAAAGAGGGAAATTTAAAGGATGAAATACCCAAAGGATCGGAGAAGCATCTTAATATTCGGGAAGACGAAACCCGGTATAGGGCTGAAAGGATTTGGGTACCAAAATTTGGAGATATGAGAGAAATGGTACTTAGAGAAGCTCATAAAACCAGATACTCAATGCATCCTGGAACGGGGAAGATGTACAAGGATCTCAAGAAACATTTTTGGTGGCCGGGTATGAAAGCCGATGTTGCTAAATACGTAGGAGAATGTTTGACGTGTTCTAAGGTCAAAGCTGAGCATCAGAAACCATCAGGTCTACTTCAACAACCCGAAATCCCGGAATGGAAATGGGAAAACATTACCATGGATTTCATTACTAAATTGCCAAGGACTGCAAGTGGTTTTGATACTATTTGGGTAATAGTTGATCGTCTCACCAAATCAGCACACTTCCTGCCAATAAGGGAAGATGACAAGATGGAGAAGTTAGCACGACTCTATTTGAAGGAAGTCGTCTCCAGGCATGGAATACCAATCTCTATTATCTCTGATAGGGATGGTAGATTTATTTCAAGATTCTGGCAGACATTACACCAAGCATTAGGAACTCGTCTAGACATGAGTACTGCCTATCATCCACAAATTGATGGGCAGAGCGAAAGGACGATACAAATGCTTGAAGACATGCTACGAGCATGTGTTATTGATTTCGGAAACAGTTGGGATCGACATCTACCGTTAGCAGAATTTTCCTACAACAACAGCTACCATTCAAGCATTGAGATGGCGCCGTTTGAAGCACTTTATGGTAGAAAGTGCAGGTCTCTGATTTGTTGGAGTGAAGTGGGGTATAGACAGATTACGGGTCCGGAGATTATACAAGAAACTACCGAGAAGATCATCCAAATTCAACAACGGTTGAAAACCGTCCAAAGTCGACAAAAGAGCTACGCTGACATTAAAAGAAAAGATATAGAATTTGAAATTGGAGAGATGGTCATGCTTAAAGTTGCACCTTGGAAAGGCGTTGTTCAATTTGGTAAACGAGGGAAATTAAATCCAAGGTATATTGGACCATTCAAGATTATTGATCGTGTCGGACCAGTAGCTTACCGACTTGAGTTACCTCAACAACTCGCGGCTGTACATAACACTTTCCACGTCTCGAATTTGAAGAAATGTTTTTCTAAAGAAGATCTCACTATTCCGTTAGATGAAATCCAAATCAACGAAAAACTCCAATTCATCGAAGAACCCGTCGAAATAATGGATCGTGAGGTTAAAAGACTTAAGCAAAACAAGATACCAATTGTTAAGGTTCGATGGAATGCTCGTAGAGGACTCGAGTTCACCTGGGAGCATGAAGATCAGATGAAGAAGAAATACCCACATCTATTTCCAGAAGATTCATCAACACCTTCAACAGCTTAAAATTTCGGGACGAAATTTATTTAACGGGTAGGTACTGTAGTGACCCGAACTTTTCCATGTTTATATATATTAATTGAGATTGATATTTACATGATTAAATGTTTCCAACATGTTAAGCAATCAAACTTGTTAAGACTTGATTAATTGAAATATGTTTCATATAGACAATTGACCACCCAAGTTGACCGGTGATTCACGAACGTTAAAACTTGTAAAAACTATATGATGACATATATATGGATATATATATAGTTAACATGATACTATGATAAGTAAACATATCATTAAGTATATTAACAATGAACCACATTTGTAAAAACAAGACTACTAACTTAATGATTTTTAAACGAGACATATATGTAACGATTATCGTTGTAAAGACATTTAATGTATATATATCATATTAAGAGATATTCATACATGATAATATCATGATAATATAATAATTTAAAATCTCATTTGATATTATAAACATTGGGTTAACAACATTTAACAAGATCGTTAACCTGAAGGTTTCAAAACATCACTTACATGTAACGACTAACGATGACTTAACGACTCAGTTAAAATGTATATACATGTAGTGTTTTAATATGTATTTATACACTTTTGAAAGACTTCAATACACTTATCAAAATACTTCTACTTAACAAAAATGCTTACAATTACATCCTCGTTCAGTTTCATCAACAATTCTACTCGTATGCACCCGTATTCGTACTCGTACAATACACAGCTTTTAGATGTATGTACTATTGGTATATACACTCCAATGATCAGCTCTTAGCAGCCCATGTGAGTCACCTAACACATTTGGGAACCATCATTTGGCAACTAGCATGAAATATCTCATAAAATTACAAAAATATGAGTAATCATTCATGACTTATTTACATGAAAACAAAATTACATATCCTTTATATCTAATCCATACACCAATGACCAAAAACACCTAAAAAGACTTTCATTCTTCAATTTTCTTCATCTAATTGATCTCTCTCAAGTTCTATCTTCAAGTTCTAAGTGTTCTTCATAAATTCTACAAGTTCTAGTTACATAAAATCAAGAATACTTTCAAGTTTGCTAGCTCACTTCCAATCTTGTAAGGTGATCATCCAACCTCAAGAAATATTTGTTTCTTACAGTAGGTTATCATTCTAATACAAGGTAATAATCATATTCAAACTTTGGTTCAATTTCTATAACTATAACAATCTTATTTCAAGTGATGATCTTACTTGAACTTGTTTTCGTGTCATGATTCTGCTTCAAGAACTTCGAGCCATCCAAGGATCCGTTGAAGCTAGATCCATTTTTCTCTTTTCCAGTAGGTTTATCCAAGGAACTTAAGGTAGTAATGATGTTCATAACATCATTCGATTCATACATATAAAGCTATCTTATTCGAAGGTTTAAACTTGTAATCACTAGAACATAGTTTAGTTAATTCTAAACTTGTTCGCAAACAAAAGTTAATCCTTCTAACTTGACTTTTAAAATCAACTAAACACATGTTCTATATCTATATGATATGCTAACTTAATGATTTAAAACCTGGAAACACGAAAAACACCGTAAAACCGGATTTACGCCGTCGTAGTAACACCGCGGGCTGTTTTGGGTTAGTTAATTAAAAACTATGATAAACTTTGATTTAAAAGTTGTTATTCTGATAAAATGATTTTTATTATGAACATGAAACTATATCCAAAAATTATGGTTAAACTCAAAGTGGAAGTATGTTTTCTAAAATGGTCATCTAGACGTCGTTCTTTCGACTGAAATGACTACCTTTATAAAAACGACTTGTAACTTATTTTTCTGACTATAAACCTATACTTTTTCTATTTAGATTCATAAAATAGAGTTCAATATGAAACCATAGCAATTTGATTCACTCAAAACGGATTTAAAATGAAGAAGTTATGGGTAAAACAAGATTGGATAATTTTTCTCATTTTAGCTACGTGAAAATTGGTAACAAATCTTTTCCAACCATAACTTAATCAACTTGTATTGTATATTATGTAATCTTGAGATACCATAGACACGTATACAATGTTTCGACCTATCATGTCGACACATCTATATATATTTCGGAACAACCATAGACACTCTATATGTGAATGTTGGAGTTAGCTATACAGGGTTGAGGTTGATTCCAAAATATATATAGTTTGAGTTGTGATCAATACTGAGATACGTATACACTGGGTCGTGGATTGATTCAAGATAATATTTATCGATTTATTTCTGTACATCTAACTGTGGACAACTAGTTGTAGGTTACTAACGAGGACAGCTGACTTAATAAACTTAAAACATAAAAATATATTAAAAGTGTTGTAAATATATTTTGAACATACTTTGATATATATGTATATATTGTTATAGGTTCGTGAATCAACCAGTGGCCAAATCTTACTTCCCGACGAAGTAAAAATCTGTGAAAGTGAGTTATAGTCCCACTTTTAAAATTTAATATTTTTGGGATGAGAATACATGCAGGTTTTATAAATGATTTACAAAATAGACACAAGTACGTGAAACTACATTCTATGGTTGAATTATCGAAATCGAATATGCCCCTTTTTATTAAGTCTGGTAATCTAAGAATTATGGAACAGACACCCTAATTGACGCGAATCCTAAAGATAGATCTATTGGGCCTAACAAACCCCATCCAAAGTACCGGATGCATTAGTACTTCGAAATTTATATCATATCTGAAGGGTGTCCCGGAATGATGGGGATATTCTTATATGTGCATCTTGTTAATGTCGGTTACCAGGTGTTCACCATATGAATAATTTTTATCTCTATGTATGGGATGTGTATTGAAATATGAAATCTTGTGGTCTATTATTATGATTTGATATATATAGGTTAAACCTATAACTCACCAACATTTTTGTTGACGTTTTAAGCATGTTTATTCTCAGGTGATTATTAAGAGCTTCCGCTGTCGCATACTTAAATAAGGACGAGATTTGGAGTCCATGCTTGTATGATATTGTGTAAAAACTGCATTCAAGAAACTTATTTTGTTGTAACATATTTGTATTGTAAACCATTATGTAATGGTCGTGTGTAAACAGGATATTTTAGATTATCATTATTTGATAATCTACGTAAAGCTTTTTAAACCTTTATTGATAAAATAAAGGTTATGGTTTGTTTTAAAATGAATGCAGTCTTTGAAAAATGTCTCATATAGAGGTCAAAACCTCGCAACGAAATCAATTAATATGGAACGTTTTTAATCAATAAGAACGGGACATTTCACTAACCAACACTTTATATGTATTTATTTTAACGGTTGGATTGTTAAATAAATACGCGACACTTGAACTTTAGAAAATCGGTTTTCTAAATTATAATCACTTGAGATAAATTATTTGGATAATTTACAAAATGAGGATTTAATTATTTATAGGTGTAAATAATTATAATGTGTTATATTTTATAAATGGTTTTATAAAATATACATGTAACAAAATACATACATGGATTTATATATAAATTGTTTTATAAAACAATCAAATTATATAAAATAACCATCATGGGAGGCTGCATTTTGTGGTCTCCAAGGGAGCATCTCTTGCAAGTATTTTGTTGCTTTTGAGTGCACAACTCTTGATACACATGCTAGACTCTAAGTACATGCAATGATGCTCAAGTGAGAGTGTGAAAAACACAAAATACCACAAAAAAATTCTGCTTCTTTGCAGCCTCCTGGCCGAACTGTTTGGGCAGAAAAGGGGAGCTTTTTTGCTTGCAAAATTAAGGTATTAAGTGTCCTAAAATCCTAACTAAACAAAGGTGGGTGTTGGTGATTGATTGCTTGGGGTATCACTTGCTTGAGGCTTCAAGTTAGAAGCTCATTTTGCATCATCTTCTTCTACATTTCTGCTGTCCAAAATTCAGCACTCAAACAATCTTTGAGGAGGTATAAACACTCTTCTTTACTTGTTATATTTGTAAGCATATTATCAAGACTTGATATCTATTTGGAATTCAAATAAATGGTTAAATATATACACTTATTTTCTTAATAAATCGTGCTTTCGCTTGCTTTATATCTTACTAAATTGGTTTAGTAATTATGTTAACATTAAGAACAAGTTGTTACATTGAAATCCAACAATGGTATCTAGAGCCGAGGTCTTTGGAATATGCTTCTTATATGGTTTATAAACCCATGAATTTTGTAATCTATATACATGCATGAAAGTAGATTGCAAAATCTTTTCGGGTTTGGAGGGTTGCTTGGTTTAGCCAAATTCTTGGACACCCAAAATGGGTTTTGGGTTGTTCCATTTTGGTCATATTTGTTGTTCACAATCATAGCCATGACCTTGTGTTTGAATAGATGTTTGTTTGGTTGATTTATTCATTCATTTGGTTTGTAATAATTTATTCAATTTGGTTTGTAATAATTATTCATTTGATTATGTAATTTATTTTATATTTGGTATGTAAAATAGATTTGGTTGTATTTTCTTTTTTTTAGACAAAATGTATTAGGATATATTTTGTAAAATGATGAAGATGATGAAGACTTGAAGAACACATGAAGAAGCATTTGGATGCAAGATTAAGTGGGAGATTTAAAATCTCCTACTTTGTGTTATAACCCTTTTACCGGTGGCATTTGTTTTCGGCTAAACAAATGTCCACCAAAATGGCTTGATTGTGAACATATGATTTTGCATGCGTGGTTGTTTTGTATGATTATGTGGATTGTATGTTTGTATGCTACAAGTTAATCACACAAGTCAACAACTAGAAAATGGCAATTTAATTGGTTAAATTATAACATTATTAACGACATGCAAAACGTCAATTTAAATGGTTAAATTAAAAATGGCTAACAGGACATTAATAATCGGTTATTAAGAACATGATAAGGATCATATATATAAAATGGTTTATATCAAGTAATTGGCTAAAATTACAAGACTTGAAAATGGATTTCAAATGAACCATACACTAAATGCATGTTGGTGTATGGCATGATTGTTTTCTCAAACTAGAATTAATGAAAACTTAAAATCCCTTATTAACAAGGTAAACAAGTTAAACGCCATCCTTTTGTGCAACACTTAAAAATATTAGAGAACTCATAATGAGATAAAGGTCACCTAACCGTTATGAGCAAACTAATATGATTAAGGTGAATTTTGCACACTTGTGGGATAAAGTCACCTAACCACTTTTATGTTAAATTTACACGTTTACACAAGTAGGACGACTTGATTTGGGAATCATGAACTTAGGGTCACCGAAGCATGTGAAACAAATAGGCGTTGATGGGATAAATATGCCATGAAAAAGGATTGCATGATCCCATAACTTAGAAATTGTAAAAGGATTGCAATTGTCATGCAATGACTACCTAGCTAAATCAAATGACGGGATAAAGGTCATCTAACCGAAATTTGGTTTACCGTTGGATTCTAAAATTTAATAAATATCAATTGGATTTAAAGGGTATTGATTGTTAAATTAAAATTAATACTTAAACAACTTTGTTAAATTTTGTAGATGGCCACCAATACCAACAACAACATTCCAAATGCACCTATCAACTTTAACAACCTATCGTTGAGGTCAATCCTCGAAAAGGAAAAACTCAACCATACGAACTTCATGGATTGGTTCCGCAATCTTGTAACGACCCAACCCGTTAACCATCCGAAAACGTGCCACAAAAAAATTTCTGAAACAGTTGATCTGGACGGCGTCCAAAAGCTTGGACGGCGTCCAGCTCTTAAGACTGGGACGGCGTCCAGACATCCGGGATGGCGTCCAGATGTACTAAAACATTCTGATCAGTTTTTCGAACTCACGCGGGCGAAAACCCACTTCCCGACACTTTTAAACCAAAACACTTTCACAATATATTACAATAGTTTAAACTAAGAGTTTTTCACAATAAAAACCGAGTTTTACGACACCGGGCCCACATCGACCCAAAATACCATAAGTGACTATTTTGACCCATTAGTTTATACAAAAACATAGACCGAGCATGGGATTGGGGACACGCTACCCAATCCTAATCAAATCCAAAAGCAAGTCTTCTAAAGCAAACTACGCAAGTCCACTAGTCCCCGCGCTTACCCGAGCCACCGCATCCGTGCAATCTATAAAAATGTAAACAACGAGAGGGTAAGCTAACGCTTAGTGAATGATAATATACTACATACATATATATGTATAAAATAGACACGCCACACAAATATCAAATACCGCATACCAAAGCATCCAAGTATAAGGCAAGCTAAGCTAAACATACCGTAGTCACTAAGCAACAAGCTATAGATACATCAACAAATATAAGTTCACCAACGACGATGTGAACAACGCCAAGAAGCTACACCCGGAGGGTTAGCTAAATCACGACAATAAAACAATATATATATATATACAACAATATATAAACGAATAAGGTTAACCCCTTAACCCATTACCGAATACCAAACACCACAATGAAGATTGGCCGAACAACCCGAGCCTTAGTGAATTCGCACAACCCGATATTCACTTCTTCACCAATTCAACAACCGAGGTTGGCCGAACTACCCGAGCCTTAGTGAATTCGCACAACCCGAGATTCACTACCTCATCACAAGATGACCGAACAACCCGAGTCATCATGAATCCGCACTACCCGAGATTCACTTCTCAACATCAAACCCACGGTCACGGGATTATAAAATCCACCACATCGGGGTTATCCATATCACAACAATATCAACCCTTCGCCTTTGGGGTTATAACATCCAAATCACAACCACGTGTGATAACGTACACACAACGTGTACCTAGCCAAAGGTAAACAACCAAAACGCACAACCGTGCCAATTGGACCTATACACAAGTCCATCAAATCCACCTATATGTGAAGTGAGCTCTATAACCGAGAACCACTTCACCCGACCCGCACCCATCCTACACATACATATGCACATAGGATATTAACACTCACCTTGTCGCCTTGATGAATGCTTCCAAATAAACCGCCACGCGCCAATGGAAAGTACCTATTCCATTATCACAAATACAACAACACAATTAGGGTTGACTTACAAACCAACCCAATTTACCCTTAGTGCAATTTCGACCCAAATGCACTTTCAAGCACAAACCGCGCCATAACTAACCAATAATCACTAACACGAGTGAAAATGGTCCTAACACACCAATTAAACCCGAACACAAGTGTTAAACACGGGTCATACCCATTTTGACACAAAAACCCTAATTTTGACCCATTTCAAAATTAGTTAACCAAACTCACCCAAAAAGGGTTCCATCACTTCCATAATCACTAATCCAAGTGATTAAACTCCAAATCAAAGTCTAATCAAGGCCAAAACGTCAACCGACCCAAAACCCGCCAAGTGACAAGAATAACAAGTCACTATAAACCCATTTCATCATCTAAAAGGGTTGTACAACAAACTAGCTCAAAACCCTAAATTGAATATCAAATCTAAACAATGAAATTCAGAGTTTGAGCTTACCAATACCACCACAACGTAGCTAGGAGCGAGATGAACAACTTTAGAACCCGAGCTTTTGCGAGAATCTGACTCCTTCTTCTCCAAATCCACCTCTCTCTCTCTAGAACTTCTCCTCTCTCTCTAAATAATGTTGGGAGTGTTTGTGAAGATGAAATATCATCCACAAATGACCAAGGAACCAGCCTTGAAGGCTCCAAATCGGCATCTAAGTGATTTTACTTTACCCCTTTTTAAAAATAATTAAAACAGCTGGCTCGACAGACCGTTTGGACGACGTCCCAAACTTTGGACGGCGTCCCACCTTTTGTTTCTGGACGGCGTCCCCCATATCGGGACGGCGTCCCACCTTTTGTTGCTGGACGGCGTCCCTCCTATCTGGACGGCGTCCCGACCTACTGCAAAATCAGAAACAAAAACAGGGTGTTACAACTCTCCCCCACTTAGAATCGATCACGTCCTCGTGATCCTCGTCACTTAACCAAACGGACCACACTCCACGGTCCTCAACACAAGTCCCAATCCGACTTTCCTAGTCAACTCTTCCCAAGGAATCACCTTTACCAACTAGAATCGTCTCCCATGATTTATCAAACCCACTATCCGAGCACTAAAACCATGCTCACTCCCTATCATCGGGAAAACTCAACCAATCTCGGACCGAGATATCAACCCTTCAGCGTACCATTACAGGTACAATGCTAGAAGCAACCAAGTCTCAATCCTAAAGTCAACAATCCGAAACGATGAAGAATGATCCAAACGAATCCCTACAGATTACACTTAATACTAAACATCCCTTGTAGTGCGCAATACGACCAATACGCAACTACCGTAATATCATAACAAACGGTTAAAACCGATAGCGCCCAAAACGATCATGGTAACTCTAGATCCCAAGGTGTACAAAATCAACGATCGTCACACCCGTAACAATATGTGAGCGAAACACGGCTATCGCATCACTAAGTACACAACATAGTCCGCGCGACCCCACCATCGGCGTATAAAAGAACCGATAGTTCAAACCAAACGGTCCTTAAGACCCCACCATCGGCGTATAAAACAACCGATAGATCACAACTCAACATGGCCGAAACAACCCGAGCCTGAACACATATGGAGGATGGTTGAAACAACCCGAACCTTAGTGAATTCGCACAACCCGAAATTCACCTACCCAATCCATATATCTCACAACGAAATGACCACACAACCCGAGTCATCGTGAATACGCACAACCCGATATTCACTACCAACACCACATAGTATAATCGAGGATGGCCGTACAACCCGAGCCTTAGTGAATCCGAACTACACGACATTCACTACCTCAAACTATGAGTCCAACCAACAGGGACAATCGTACTACCCGAAATATTGTGAATACGAACAACCCAATATTCAAGTCCCACAACACAACTCAGGAATGGTACTCGCATTTCCCACCGGTACTCGCATTTCCCGATAATGTTACACCATACCGACATAACACTACTCCCTTGATGAAGTCAGCGGACCCGAAGATCATGCTTCACCAATCAACAACCATGATGAAGTCAGCGGACCCTAAAGGTCATGCTTCACCAATCAACAACCATGATGAAGTCAGCGGACCCTAAAGGTCATGCTTCACCAATCTCAATACCGGATGAAGTCAGTGGACTCCGAAAGTCATGTTTCACCGATATAACACCTCGCTCATGATGAAGTCAGCGGACCCCGAAAGTCATGCTCCACCAATCACGCACTACCATGATGAAGTCAGCGGACCTCGATGGTCATGCTTCATCAATCAACGCCCTTTTGGCCTCGAACAACGAGTAGCGTAACATCGCGCTCTGCTATGCTATAGTGAATCCTAACGGATACCACTAACCATTCACACACTCGAGCAAGAACCACCTATATCAAACATAGGCACAAAACAATAATTCTCTAGAAGAGAATCCGACACACACCTCCCTTAACCGAAGGATTTCACCTTGCTCACCAAACACGTCCATTATCTCTCAACGAGATTTACCACATTACCACCTTGGTGATAATTCAAATCCAAACCATAAGTACAATTTATCCGAAATTGTACTCTACCACAAACCGACCAAATTTCCGGATCTACCAAAAGCATCATCCGAAATCTCACACTACAACTTCCTCGGGCGGAAGTGCAACTCCCCCACTTGGAACTACGTTCCCATGTCAAAACCCGTACAACCGTACAATGCTACCAAAGGTAGACTTTACCAAGAATTGGGTTCACACGACCCATCACCATTCCTTGCTCCAACCTTGAGCATACGAAGGATTTTAACCTATCCTTAAACACTTCAAACAAGAGGTGTACCACAAATTACACAACTACACTCTCGCAATCATCCAATTGCTATAGCTTGTCAACTTCACCTAGTCACTCATGTACTTAAGGGTTTCATCTCGGTACCCTAAGTACAATGTAACCACAACACAATCTGAGTCGAACAACACGTTAGTAGGTATGAAAGAGGCACCTAATTTCGCGTCACGTAGACTCCTTTACCAACATACATCGAGATTCAAAACACTCGACCTCAAGGGTTCCAACCACCCGACGAACCTCACGGTTCACCAATCTCAACACAAAAGCGTACATGCGCTTATCAACCGAACACCAAAACCCATTTCCATGGTTTGGTAGAAATATTTCCCAAATACTAAGGAATGCTTGGTTACACCAAGTCTTACACCCTTCGTCCAAAACAATCATTACCATAGGGTACTTCCATTAGGAACGTCACCGTTAACAATAACATGCACAACACAATGCAATAACAATTCCGAACTTACACGCCACATAAATAAATATTCAAATGACATATTTATTAAAATGAAACGTACCTCAACGTCTCCTTGCGGCATTCGCCACTAACTCGGGACAATCCGGCTTGCGATGCCCCTCCTTATGACAATAGTAGCACATCCCGTCATCACTTCTTGGCATTGTGCACTCCCACTACTTGTGGCCCCTAATACCACAATTGAAACATCTAGGTGCACGAGAATCCACCGTGCATTTTCCCACATTACCCGTACTCACACTTGCACCCTTATTTTTCTTACCCGGGGCGCCGTACGAATCAACCCTCCTCTTACTAGAAGGTTCACACATCTTTGATCGCGTATACCACTCGAAACCTCTAGCCAAGTTGAATAATTCTGCAAACGATTTCGCTTCACCCCGACTAATTTTACTTTTCAAGTCATCATTCATGGTCCGATAGAAATCCCCCATTAACAAACGATCATTCCCCAAATACTCCGGGCAAAAATGAGCCTTCGCCATAAAGGTCGTCTTGAGAGTATTCAAATCCATAGATCCTTGCCGCAAATTTCTCAACTCATTACGCAATTCCCACAAATCGGCCGAAGTCCGGAACTCCTCGAAGAATTCCTCCTTAAACTCGTTCCACGATAAGACCATAAACGTTTCGCCACCGACAAGATCGATCTTACCATCCAACCAATCCCTTGCCCTACCCCGCAACAGACTAGTAGCGAGTCTCGTCTTTTTCTCGTGAGGGCAATCAATAGTACGAAAACACCCTTCGACATCCGAAATCCAAGTTGTGCTTACCAAAGGATCCGGTTTCCCGTCATACATCGGGGGTTTAGTCCTCATGAAGCTCTTAAGACAATGCTCCATTTCACTACTACCCCGAAATTCGGAATACTTCCTATCCATTTCTTCTCGAAACGCACTCATTTGCTACGCAACGGCGGCTGCAACTCTAGAGTTAAACTCCACGTCGTTCGTCTCGATCCCATTTCCCGTTGCCATTCTAAGGAATACAAAGCGATTAGATCACGAACGTATAAAGCACACACTCCACACCGATCCATCTTGCTAAACACTCGTCGTACATCACTTGTTTGACACGATTTGCACCCGTAATAAGGTTTGCAAGTCCTTATTACGCACACATGCCGTATCAACTCGTTAGTACAATGACCATCTTGCTCGATGATATTCGCAACGCAACATAAACATAAACATAACACAATTGTATATTAATAATATCCACGTATTAATATACACATTATTCCACCTATCAATTAAGGCACTAACCAAATTCCCATTCCGACCCGTAACCCTACAAGTCCCGCAACAAATAAGCACACACAAAAGTCTAAGTCTAGGCACCTATCTCAAGTCACCTAAATCCCTTAGACCATGCTCTGATACCACTTGTAACGACCCAACCCGTTAACCATCCGAAAACGTGTCACAACAAAATTTCTGAAACAGTTGATCTGGACGGCGTCCAAAAGCTTAGACGGCGTCCAGCTCTTAAGACTGGGACGGCATCCAGACATCTGGGACGGCGTCCAGATGTACTAAAACATTCTGATCAGTTTTTCGAACTCACACGGGCGAAAACCCACTTCCCGACACTTTTAAACCAAAACACTTTCACAATATATTACAATAGTTTAAACTAAGAGTTTTTCACAATAAAAACCGAGTTTTACGACACCGGGCCCACATCGACCCAAAATACCATAAGTGACTATTTCGACCCATTAGTTTATACAAAAACATAGACCGAGCATGGGATTGGGGACACGCTACCCAATCCTAATCAAATCCAAAAGCAAGTCTTCTAAAGCAAACTACGCAAGTCCACTAGTCCCCGCGCTTACCCTAGCCACCGCATCCGTGCAATCTATAAAAATGTAAACAACGAGAGGGTAAGCTAACGCTTAGTGAATGATAATATACTACATACATATATATGTATAAAATAGACACGCCACACAAATATCAAATACCGCATACCAAAGCATCCAAGTATAAGGCAAGCTAAGCTAAGCATACCGTAGTCACTAAGCAACAAGCTATAGATACATCACCAAATATAAGTTCACCAACGATGATGTGAACAACGCCAAGAAGCTACACCCGGAGGGTTAGCTACATCACGACAATAAAACAATATATATATATACAACAATATATAAACGAATAAGGTTAACCCCTTAACCCATTACCGAATACCAAACACCACAATGAAGATTGGCCGAACAACCCGAGCCTTAGTGAATTCGCACAACCCGATATTCACTTCTTCACCAATTCAACAACCGTGGTTGGCCGAACTACCCGAGCCTTAGTGAATTCGCACAACCCGAGATTCACTACCTCATCACAAGATGACCGAACAACCCGAGTCATCATGAATCCGCACTACCCGAGATTCACTTCTCAACATCAAACCCACGGTCACGGGATTATAAAATCCACCACATCGGGGTTATCCACATCACAACAATATCAACCCTTCGCCTTTGGGGTTATAACATCCAAATCACAACCACGTGTGATAACGTACACACAACGTGTACCTCGCCAAAGGTAAACAACCAAAACGCACAACTGTGCCAATTGGACCTATACACAAGTCCATCAAATCCACCTATATGTGAAGTGAGCTCTATAACCGAGAACCACTTCACCCGACCCGCACCCATCCTACACATACATATGCACATAGGATATTAACACTCACCTTGTCGCCTTGATGAATGCTTCCAAATAAACCACCACGCGCCAATGGAAAGTACCTATTCCATTATCACAAATACAACAACACAATTAGGGTTGACTTACAAACCAACCCAATTTACCCTTAGTGCAATTTCGACCCAAATGCACTTTCAAGCACAAACCGTGCCATAACTAACCAATAATCACTAACACGAGTGAAAATGGTCCTAACACACCAATTAAACCCGAACACAAGTGTTAAACACGGGTCATACCCATTTTGACACCAAAACCCTAATTTTGACCCATTTCAAAATTAGTTAACCAAACTCACCCAAAAAGGGTTCCATCACTTCCATAATCACTAATCCAAGTGATTAAACTCCAAATCAAAGCCTAATCAAGGCCAAAATGTCAACCGACCCAAAACCCGCCAAGTGACAAGAATAACAAGTCACTATAAACCCATTTCATCATCTAAAAGGGTTGTACAACAAACTAGCTCAAAACCCTAAATTGAATATCAAATCTAAACAATGAAATTCGGAGTTTGAGCTTACCAATACCACCACAACGTAGCTAGGAGCGAGATGAACAACTTTAGAACCCAAGCTTTTGCGAGAATCCGACTCCTTCTTCTCCAAATCCACCTCTCTCTCTCTCTCTAGAACTTCTCCTCTCTCTCTAAATAATGTTGGGAGTGTTTGTGAAGATGAAATATCATCCACAAATGACCAAGGAACCAGCCTTGAAGGCTCCAAACCGGCATCTAAGTGATTTTACCATTTTACCGCTTTTTAAAAATAATTAAAACAGCTGGCTCGACAGACCATTTGGACGGCGTCCCAAACTTTGGACGGCGTCCCACCTTTTGTTTCTGGACGGCGTCTCCCATATCGGGACGGCGTCCCACCTTTTGTTGCTGGACGACGTCCCTCCTATCTGGACGGCGTCCCGACCTACTGCAAAATCAGAAACAAAAACAGGGTGTTACAAATCTAAGAATTGTCCTCAAACTTGAGGATAGGGCGTATGTGTTGGAAGACCCCATTCCCGATCAACCGGACGAGGATGATACGGAAGGCATGGCTTATTGGGAGAAATATTGCACTGATTCGTTGCAAGTTTCTTGCCTAATGCTTGGGACTATGATACCCGAACTCCAAAAGGATTTCGAGCATCATAGTGCATATGACATGATCACACAGTTAAAGGAGATGTTCCTTCAACAAGCTCGTATCGAGCGCTTTGAAATGGTCCTTGCGCTTCATGCATGTCGGATGGACGACTCCCAATCCGTTTCATCTTATGTCCTTAAGATGAAAAGCCTAATTGATCGAGCAAACCGTCTAAATTACAACGTGTCTAATGAATTAGCCACGGACCTTATCCTAAATTCCTTGTCAAAGAGGTTTGACACATTTGTAATGAATTACAACATGAATAGATGGGATAAGAGCATTGGTGAATTACACGCCATGCTTAAGACGGCATAAGTGAGCATGGGTAAAATGGCTTCACCCGTGTTTACGATCAATGAAGGCGTGTCCAAAAACAATAACACTTCTAAGCCGAAGGTGGCTAAGAGGAAAGGACCCACCTTCCAAGGCAAGGGAAAAGGAAAGGGGAAGATGGTTACCCCAACCATCAACAACAAGAAGCAAAAGGTTGCCGGAAAGGCTAACCCCAAGGAAGATCCGTGTTTTGGTTGCGGTGAAATGGGTCACTGGAAACGCAACTGCCCGGTCTACCTAAAGGAGTTGAAGGAAAAGAGGGATGCAGGGCAAACCTCAGGTAATGTATATATGGTATACATTGAGCTTAGTATTACTTCTTCTAATACATGGGTATTAGACACAGGATGTGGAACTCACATTTGCAATTTTTTGCAGGGGTTCAAAAGAAGTGATCAAGATGCGGGAACAACAAGTCTCTTCATGGGAAATGGAGCAAGGGTGCAAGTGAAAGCTCAAGGAGACTTTGTTTTAAAGCTTCCAAGTGGTTTGGAGCTTACTTTGAAAAATGTTTTGTACGCACCCGATTTATCACGAAACATTATTTCTGTATCCCGTTTGAAACAATATTGTTTTAATCTTAATTTCATCAATGATGATATCCATGTTTCTTTAGATAATGTGTTCTATTTCAAGGCTTCGCCTTCGAATGGTATTTATGAATTGGTTCATGATGACACATCATACAATAGCTCAATGTTCCATGCAAACACCAAGAAACTCAAAAGGGATTTGAGTGATTCCTACTTATGGCATTGCCGCCTTGGTCACATAAACAAGAATCGAATGCATACACTTCAAAAGAATGGACTTTTGAAATTAAATGAACTAGACTCGTTTGATGTATGTGAATCTTGTTTACAAGGCAAAATGACTAAAGCACCTTTCAAAGGGACCTATGAAAGGGCTAAAGACTTATTAGGATTAATACAATCGGATATATGTGGACCTTTTAAGCCCATGACTAGGAAAGGTGAAAAATACTTCGTTACTTTCATTGATGACTTTAGTCATTTCGGATATGTCTACTTGTTAAGACATAAGGACGAAACTTTTGAAGCATTCAAGGAATATCAAAACGAAGTACAAAATCAACTCAATAAGACAATCAAGGTACTTCGTACCGATAGAGGAGGTGAATACCTAAGCGATGCTTTCCAAGATCATCTTAGAAGTTGTAGGATTATCTCGCAACTTACTCCACCCGGGACACCACAGCTTAATGGTGTGTCCGAAAGGAGGAACCGAACCCTAATGGATATGGTTCGATCTATGATGGCTAGAAGCTCGTTACCTCTATCATTCTGGGGTTATTGTCTGTGCTCCGCGGCTCGTATTCTAAATATGGCCCCAACCAAGAAAGTGGAATGAACTTCTCATGAGATGTGGTTTGGAAAACCTCCATCTCTAATGTCACGACCCGGAAAATTTCAGCTAATTTTAAACCAAACTCTCGATACGATTTAATATTTTGACACGATAAGCAGAGTCTGTTAGGTTGAGTCTCAAAAATTTGAACTGTGTTCATATATGCAATTACCCTTCGACTGTTCCAAACGATTCACGAACAATTAATTGTAAATAGATATGTGTGTATGTATATATAAATAATAATTCAATATATAATTTGATGTATTATATGTTGTTGTTATTAAAAATTAATAAAATAAAAATAGGATATTACAATAATTATTATTTAAAACATATATATATATATAAATAAAGTATATTAAAAATAAATATTAAATGATTGTAATACTCGTTTGATATTCCGATTGATATTAAACAAGTAAAATATGAACTTATATGATGTTAAAATAAACGGTGATTTGAAAATGAGTTTTATAAATTATAGGCATATTAATAACATATTTAGAAGCTATTTGGTAAATTTTAACAATAACTATATTTTACTTGGGGTTGGGAGTGAATAATTAATGTAATTCTTATTTAATAAATAATGATTGAATTTTATACCATAATGAATGAAATAATTAAAGAAATTCAATATAAAATTTTAGAATTTTTCTGTGTACTTTTATCCGCCACTGATTATCAACGGAGTACGAAACACTATCCCTTGTAAGTGTCGGCAGATATTCTTCAATTGAGAGGCTGCTAAACTTTTCCGAATTATTAATAAGTGACTGTGTTTGTTTTACATATTCTTATGTTTACTAACTTATATATATATATATATATATATATATATATATATATATATATATATATATATATATATATATATATATATATATATATATATATATATATATATATATATATATATATATATATATATATATATATATATATATATATATAGGAGGTACATACAGTACACCAAAGATAAAACCCACTTACTACTCAAACACTTCTATCTTTCTATTCCTTTCTTATTTTGATCGAGCCCCACAAACAACCATGAAAGTCATCTGCCTATTTTGTCCATCCTAACAATTCATTTGCTCTCTCAATGTATTATCTTTAATTAAATGACTCTACCAACATCTTGTATAGCTTAAATTTTTTTTACACAAATAGTTGATGGTCATACTAGTACTCCTTTTATTCGCAATATCCCCATGTGCAATCTTTTCTTATCCAATTCAAAATGTGAACCTAGGAGTATTTGAATGCCCCTTGAGTGATTACATTGTCGCAGTTTATTTCCCTTGATTACGTGACACCCGTAATTGAATTAATAATTGGAAAGTTCACTGTTTTTTTATTTATTTTATTTTATCTTTCTCTTAATCCTTTATATATATAACTACATACAAGAATATATATCATATACTTATATAATTTTGATCACACCCATCTCTTCTTCATCTCTTTTATCGATAGCTTCCATGATCATCCTCCACCATTGGCTATGACCACCGTGAACCATCGCCACCACCTTCCACCATGTACCACCACTACTCTCTCTCTCTCTCTCATCCTCACTCTCTCTCTCTCTCTCCTTGTTTTGTTTTCATGGAAACCATTAAAAGCACCTATTCGAAATGTTTTTGGTTGAAACCCAGCAAACCCACTTGTTGTTTTCGGTCCAAGAATCATCAACGAAATCACCTTATCACCACCTTTCATCTTCCCCAAGATCCACCACCTTTAATCGCTATCTAACTTTCTTGATCCACCACCTTTAATCCCTAAACCCTAAACAACCACCACCTTGATAATCTCCATCACCACCCCATTGCCGAACCACATCTCTCTCTCTCTCTCTCTCTCTCTCTCTCTCTCTACCATTTGATAAAAATGCAGATGGTGATGTTAAACGTATAAGGAAAATGATACGTTTAAAATATTTATTGATGATGATAATAGAATTAGGATGTTAAGATAATGATGATTGGGATATCATGGTTATGATAATGGCGAAATCATTATGGTGATGATTATGATTACTTGACGAGATTGACGTTAGGATAATGATACGCGACTACATAAAATGATAATGATGATGAAAGGGTAAAATTTCTACTTATTTTATTATTATTATTATTATTATTATTATTATTATTATTATTATTATTATTATTATTATTATTATTATTATCATCATCATTATCATTATTATTATTGTCACTAGTTTAGTATTAAAAATATTACTTTAATAAATAAAGGACATTTATGTAAAAATATATATTACATCTATATTAATATTAAATACTATTTTGCTTTAGAAAAATGTTATTATAAATAAGTTACAAATAATATTTAAATATATTTTAAATTGAATCATATATATAAATAGTAAATCTTAAAACATAACTAAATATATATAAATTTGTTTGATTACGATTATAGGTATTAATATACATAAATGATATAGGATCGTGAATCTGAGGCCAACCCTACACTTATTCAATGCCGTCCTATGTATTTTTACTACAAAATACAGTATGGTGAGTTTCATTTGCTCCCTTTTTAATTGCTTTTGCAATATATATTTTTGGGCTGAGAATACATGCGCTGCTTTTATAAATGTTTACGAGATAGACACAAGTACTTAAAAATATATTCTACATTGAGTTGTACCACCCTGCATATCTTCCCTAATAGCTTGGTAACTACTATTTACATGTGGTATTGTAAACGTGAATCCTGTTGATAGATCTATCGGGCCTGACAACCCCAACCGGACTTGACGACCAGTATTCAACGGTTGCACAGTACTTCGTTTCGGTGACTACTCTTGGTACAGTGTAGTGAGATTTCATAATAAAGGGAATATGCGACGTTGATTAAATGTTAAGTATGGCTACCAAGTGCTCAACCACTTAGAATATTTTTATTAAAACGTTTGGGTATATGAAATCTTGTGGTCTATTAAGATATTGAAATGATTGTTATGATAAACCTATAAACTCACCAACCTTTTGGTTGACACTTTTAAGCATGTTTATTCTCAGGTATGAAAGAAACCTTCCACTGTGCATTTGCTCATTTTAGAGATATTACTTGGAGTCGTTCATGGCATATTTAAGTTAATGCCTCGCAATGGGACCAAATGCTGATGACATCGTCCAGGAGGATTAGGACGGGTTGTTACATGTGGTATTAGAGCAGTGGTCTTAGCGAACCAGGTCTTGCATTAGTGTGTCTAACTGATAAGTTGTTAGGATACATTAGTGAGTCTGGACTTTGACCGTGTCTGCATGTCAAAAGTTTTGCTTATCATTTCTAGTCGGAAATCATCTGCTTATCATTCTTAGGAAATTGCCTGCTTATCATTCATAAGTCTAGACACGTCTTACTGCATTTACTGCATTGATAGTGTATAGACAAAATTCATATCTAAGCGTATCTGATAATTCATATCTTAGCGCATCCGTAGACTTGCCTGACATATACCGTAAATTTCTCTGTAGTCTACGAAATCTTTAGGATTATATATATATATATATATATATATATATATATATATATATATATATATATATATATATATATATATATATATATATATAGATATTCTATATAGTTAGAATATCATTCGATATCTGAAAATCATTTGACATCGAGGATCCCTTCCATCCACCAAATTGCCCTCTTGGCGATGAACCTGAAGCACTTACCGGTGAACCTGTTCGAGAAACCATTTTCTCTCTCATTCCCAGAGTGTCTCGTAACGATTATATACTATCCCATATTTCGAATCTTATTCATCCGCTTGCTCCAACTGCCAATCATCCCGGTGTACTAGCAGAAGTTAACGAACTTTGCGCTCGCATGACGACTTTGGAGAATATGGTGAGAAGGTTACAAACACCAGCAGCAGCACCAGTAGCATAATTAGCACCACCATCATTAACGTCAACAGTACTCTTATCACCCCTAAACCATAACCTCGTCGTAAACCTCAACATCACAATCTGTACCTCGGATATCAACATCACACGCCTCAATATCACCATCTGTGCTTCGAGTATGATCTTCGTTCTACATATTGTTCTACATCGATTATTTTCGTTTTACGTAACGTTCTACATCATTTATCTCCGTTCGACATGGCAATTATGTAATCACTAATGTTTTAGAGATCATGTAATCAAGTACTAACGATAAATCAAATGAGTTTAATATCTTATTGAATCATTAGATCCATGATTACATCTGAAGAAAATATATATGCAAGCATATTTTCATAAAGATTGTAATTAAAAACTTTTTCGTACAAACTGTTAATGATGAAAATATTTTAACGGGTAGGTAGTACCCGAGGAATATTTGGATTTCACATTAATAAGTTACACTGTACATTTTTTGAATCTGATTCAACGGTCATTTACTATCCTACTTACAACTACCGATATACGTATCCGTTCACCACAGGACAATTATTTCCATTCAAATTACATATTTGGATTTTGACCTATCAGAATCCAACAAGTGGCGTAACGAAGAAAATATTGGACAAAATAAAATTTGTTAGAAACAAACAAATTAACTAATTGAAATTCTGTTAAGAATCCACACTAACTGTTCCTAGCTAACTGTTCCCAGCTAACTAATTACATTTTATTTATCGCAATTTATATTATCGCAATTTACATTCTCGCAATTTTATTTATCGTCATTTAATTTCTGTTATTTACTTTTACGCATTTTAAATCGGGACACATGTACACAATACGTCGGATTAATTCTGAGACAATACGTTGTACACGGGTCATGATATATATTTATTTATTTTACGCACTTTAAATAACGGGACACGTATACAAGGTTTCGACCCATCTATATATATATTTCGGAACAACCATAGACACTCTATATGTAAATGTTGGAGTTGGTTATACAGGGTTGGAGTTGATTCCAAAATATATATATGGTTTGAGTTGTGATCAATACTGAGACCGGTACACGGGTCACGATACGTATTAATTAATTATATATTAAATTATATATGAATTCATTGGACTATTGGACAATTGGACTATTGGACTGCTAACTTTGGACAATTAAAATGAATTAAAATATTGATTATAATATATGAAACTAAATAATTCTTCAAGTTTGCAACTTGATTTCATTCTAAACCTCATTTGTATCTTGATAATCCCAATCTGAGTTCAAACCTTTCATGATTCTTGAAGACACCTCAATTGAGAGGATGAACCAACCACACTTCATCTACGGAAGGAAAGATTGATGCATATAGTTATGCACCTGAAAAACCCTCGGAAACTGAGTAAACATTTAACATGTATCTGTGCTAGCTCCTTTGACGTTGTTATTTCCGAAAATAACTTTGCAATTCCTTTCCAAATTAGCCAATTTTTTCATAGCTCCAGCAAATCAACTCCGACTTTTCATCCGAAACAACATTATTATAACCCTGATATATATGCGTACTCTTTTATTGTTACTGGAGAACCTTTCATATTCCACCATATTACCATCAGCGTTTAATCATCTAAAAAAAAACAATTCTCCTGAAACCACCTCGGTTTGATAACCGTTGACCCAGATCCGTTAACTTTGAAAATGCTGACAAAGCAGCATGTTGTAGATGGTCTTAATGGCCAAAAGTTGATGATAAAGAAGGAAGTGTTAGGAACGCTCGATAGAAAATTTGGTACTGAAAAACGGATTGAGCTAACCATGTAGGAGACCAAGGACAAATTCAAGGACCAAACTCTATATTCAAAGAATCCAAGTAATTCTGGATCCAATGAAATCTTTAGAGAATATCTTGCTCCAAAGTCATGTTAGAATCTTGCGGAAAATTTTTCTTCATCAACTTTCGAACTTTGCAATTCCAAAATAATATCATAAATATCTTCGATATTTCTGAGGATATTTTCATAAATATTCCTGCCCGAAAAATTCAAGGACCAAACTCTATATTCAAAGAATCCAAGTAATTCTGGATCCAATGAATTCTTTAGAGAATATCTTGCTCCAAAGTCATGTTAGAATCTTGCGGAAAATTTTTCTTCATCAACTTTCGAACTTTGCAATTCCAAAATAATATCATAAATATCTTCGATATTTCTGAGGATATTTTCATAAATATTCCTGCCCGAAATTACCTACCTCTTCATGTTTTCTGTATTCCATTATATTGGAAACTTCAGTAAAATCTAAGTATGAATTATGAATGTTTCTGGAGTAGTGTTGGGAATTGAAGCATGAATTGGTATAATATAATGCGCTTGGCCAACGTGATTATATTACAGTAAGTCATGCTGAAAATTCTAATGAAACGTGATGATGATTCACAAATCATAACGTCATCATGTGCCATGTTACACGACTCTTTCATTCTACTTGATCTCTAAGCATATCACGAAAATATTTCCTTGATATTTCTGTTCTTCCATAATTCCAACAGTTTACTAATAAATCGTGCTATTTCATTAGAAGATTTTCTTTAAATTCCTTGAATTCCGGAAATCCACCATGACTACGTCAAAAGTTAAGACGAAACTCTTCACTCTTTTGTGATAGCTTCACTCGTACGCTTCACATGATCGAATCGTTTTATCTATATTAATCAATAATGATAAAACTCTACTTATCAACTCATATTCGTCATGAAAACATTTTTATTGTTAACCATGACAGCCACACTCAAATTTCAGGACGAAATTTATTTAACGGGTAGGTACTGTCACGACCCGGAAAATTTCGACTAATTTTAAACCAAACTCTCGATACGATTTAATATTTTGACACGATAAGCAGAGTCTGTTAGGTTGAGTCTCAAAAATTTGAACTGTGTTCATATATGCAATTACCCTTCGACTGTTCCCAACGATTCACGAATAATTAATTGTAAATAGATATGTGTGTATGTATATATAAATAATAATTCAAAATATAATTTGATGTATTATATGTTGTTGTTATTAAAAATTAATAAAATAAAAAAAGGATATTACAATAATTATTATTTAAAACATATCTATATATAAATAAAGTATATTAAAAATAAATATTAAATGATTGTAATACTCGTTTGATATTCCGATTGATATTAAACAAGTAAAATATGAACTTATATGATGTTAAAATAAACGGTGATCCGAAAATGAGTTTTATAAATTATAGGCATATTAATAACATATTTAGAAGCTATTTGGTAAATTTTAACAATAGCTATATTTTACTTGGGGTTGGGAGTGAATAATTAATGTAATTCTTATTTAATAAATAATGAATGAATTTTATACCATAATGAATGTAATAATTAAAGAAATTCAATATAAAATTTTAGAATTTTTCTGTGTACTTTTATCCGCCACTGATTATCAACGGAGTACGAAACACTATCCCTTGTAAGTGTCGGCAGATATTCTTCAATTGAGAGGCTGCTAAACTTTTCTGAATTATTAATAAGTGACTGTGTTTGTTTTACATATTCTTATGTTTACTAACTTATATATATATATATATATATATATATATATATATATATATATATATATATATATATATATATATATATATATATATATATATATATATATATATATATATATATATATATATATATATATATATATATATTATATAGGAGGTACATACAGTACACCAAAGATAAAACCCACTTACTACTCAAACACTTCTATCTTTCTATTCCTTTCTTATTTTGATCGAGCCCCACAAACAACCATGAAAGTAATCTTCCTATTTTGTCCATCCTAACAATTCATTTGCTCTCTCAATGTATTATCTTTAATTAAATGACTCTACCAACATCTTGTATAGCTTAAATTTTTTTTACACAAATAGTTGATGGTCATACTAGTACTCCTTTTATTCGTAATATCCCCATGTGCAATCTTTTCTTATCCAATTCAAAATGTGAACCTAGGAGTATTTGAATGCCCCTTGAGTGATTACATTGTCGCAGTTTATTTCCCTTGATTACGTGACACCCGTAATTGAATTAATAATTGGAAAGTTCACTGTTTTTTTATTTATTTTATTTTATCTTTCTCTTAATCCTTTATATATATATAACTACATACAAGAATATATATCATATACTTATATAATTTTGATCACACACATCTCTTCTTCATCTCTTTGATCGATAGCTTCCATGATCATCCTCCACCATTGGCTATGACCACCGTGAACCATCGCCACCACCTTCCACCATGTACCACCACAACTCTCTCTCTCTTTGTTTTGTTTTCATGGAAACCATTAAAAGCACCTATTCGAAATGTTTTTGGTTGAAACCCAGCAAACCACTTTTTGTTTTTGGTCCAAGAATCATCAACGAAATCTCCTTATCACCACCTTTCATCTTCCCCAAGATCCACCACCTTTAATCGCTATCTAACTTTCTTGATCAACCACCATTACAAACAACCACCACCTTGATAATCTCCATCACCACCCCATTGCCGAACCACATCTCTCTCTCTCTCTCTCTACAATTTTTTTTATTTGTTTTTGCTTTCGTTTACTTGATCACGATTATTGTTGGTACAGTTCGATAAACTCAACACCACCTATTATTCTTCTGTTTCTGTTTTACTGTTTTCATCCGACAACAACAAACCCACAATTTGCAATTTTAACTGCTACACTGCTATCTGTATGTTTACTGTTTCGGTTACACTCAATCATCACCATTATTTTTTTTATTTATTTATTATTATTTGTATTCCCACTTGCTGGCTAGTGTATATGGTGGACCAAGGTATTCTTTCAAGTTGAAGTGCTACTACAGTATTCTTCCTGTCAGTTTGCTATAGCTCAAGATCTTTTATGATACAAATAAACGAAACCCTTTATTCTCGTGGTTTTTTTTAATCAGGCTTATATGATTGGACTTGTTGGGTCGTGACCCTTAAGTCCAATATAACTTGCAGTTGGGCCGAGTTTAACTTGAGTCGTGACAAGTGATACCAATTGGGCTACGTTAGTTATAATCTGGGTGTTGTTGAATTATGATAACGTAATAAATTGAAGATGATGCACGATGCTTATAAATGGTGATGATAATATGATTTTATGTGATGTTTGAAATGTCCCGTTCTTATTGATTAAAAACGTTCCATATTAATTGATTTCGTTGCGAGGTTTTGACCTCTATATGAGACGTTTTTCAAAGACTGCATTCATTTTTAAACAAACCATAACCTTTATTTCATCAATAAAGGTTTAAAAAGCTTTACGTAGATTATCAAATAATGATAATCTAAAATATCCTGTTTACACACGACCATTACATAATGGTTTACAATACAAATATGTTACAACAAAATAAGTTTCTTGAATGCAGTTTTTACACAATATCATACAAGCATGGACTCCAAATCTTGTCCTTATTTAAGTATGCGACAGCGGAAGCTCTTAATAATCACCTGAGAATAAACATGCTTAAAACGTCAACAAAAATGTTGGTGAGTTATAGGTTTAACCTATATATATCAAATCGTAACAATAGACCACAAGATTTCATATTTCAATACACATCCCATACATAGAGATAAAAATCATTCATATGGTGAACACCTGGTAACCGACAATAACAAGATGCATATATAAGAATATCCCCATCATTCCGGGACACCCTTCGGATATGATATAAATTTCGAAGTACTAAAGCATCCGGTACTTTGGATGGGGTTTGTTAGGCCCAATAGATCTATCTTTAGGATTCGCGTCAATTAGGGTGTCTGTTCCCTAATTCTTAGATTACCAGACTTAATAAAAAGGGGCATATTCGATTTCGATAATTCAACCATAGAATGTAGTTTCACGTACTTGTGTCTATTTTGTAAATCATTTATAAAACCTGCATGTATTCTCATCCCAAAAATATTAGATTTTAAAAGTGGGACTATAACTCACTTTCACAGATTTTTACTTCGTCGGGAAGTAAGACTTGGCCACTGTTGATTCACGAACCTATAACAATATATACATATATATTAAAGTATGTTCAAAATATATTTACAACACTTTTAATATATTTTGATGTTTTAAGTTTATTAAGTCAGCTGTCCTCGTTAGTAACCTATAACTAGTTGTCCACAGTTAGATGTACAGAAATAAATCGATAAATATTATCTTGAATCAATCCACGACCCAGTGTATACGTATCTCAGTATTGATCACAACTCAAACTATATATATTTTGGAATCAACCTCAACCCTGTATAGCTAACTCCAACATTCACATATAGAGTGTCTATGGTTGTTCCGAAATATATATAGATGTGTCGACATGATAGGTCGAAACATTGTATACGTGTCTATGGTATCTCAAGATTACATAATATACAATACAAGTTGATTAAGTTATGGTTGGAATAGATTTGTTACCAATTTTCACGTAGCTAAAATGAGAAAAATTATCCAATCTTGTTTTACCCATAACTTCTTCATTTTAAATCCGTTTTGAGTGAATCAAATTGCTATGGTTTCATATTGAACTCTATTTTATGAATCTAAACAAAAAAATTATAGGTTTCTAGTCGGAAAAATAAGTTACAAGTCATTTTTGTAAAGGTAGTCATTTCAGTCGAAAGAACGACGTCTAGATGACCATTTTAGAAAACATACTTCCACTTTGAGTTTAACCATAATTTTTGGATATAGTTTCATGTTCATAATAAAAATCATTTTCTCAGAATAACAACTTTTAAATCAAAGTTTATCATAGTTTTTAATTAACTAACCCAAAACAGCCCGCGGTGTTACTACGACGGCGTAAATCCGGTTTTACGGTGTTTTTCGTGTTTCCAGGTTTTAAATCATTAAGTTAGCATATCATATAGATATAGAACATGTGTTTAGTTGATTTTAAAAGTCAAGTTAGAAGGATTAACTTTTGTTTGCGAACAAGTTTAGAATTAACTAAACTATGTTCTAGTGATTACAAGTTTAAACCTTCGAATAAGATAGCTTTATATGTATGAATCGAATGATGTTATGAACATCATTACTACCTTAAGTTCCTTGGATGAACCTACTGGAAAAGAGAAAAATGGATCTAGCTTCAATGGATCCTTGGATGGCTCAAAGTTCTTGAAGCAAAATCATGACACGAAAACAAGTTCAAGTAAGATCATCACTTGAAATAAGATTGTTATAGTTATAGAAATTGAACCAAAGTTTGAATATGATTATTACCTTGTATTAGAATGATAACCTACTGTAATAAACAAAGATTTCTTGAGGTTGGATGATCACCTTACAAGATTGGAAGTGAGCTAGCAAACTTGAAAGTATTCTTGATTTTATGAAACTAGAACTTTTGGAATTTATGAAGAACACTTAGAACTTGAATATAGAACTTGAGAGAGTTCAATTAGATGAATAAAATTGAAGAATGAAAGTGTTTGTAGGTGTTTTTGGTCGTTGGTGTATGGATTAGATATAAAGGATATGTAATTTTGTTTTCATGTAAATAAGTCATGAATGATTACTCATATTTTTGTAATTTTATGAGATATTTCATGCTAGTTGCCAAATGATGGTTCCCACATGTGTTAGGTGACTCACATGGGCTGCTAAGAGCTGATCATTGGAGTGTATATACCAATAGTACATACATCTAAAAGCTGTGTATTGTACGAGTACGAATACGGGTGCATACGAGTAGAATTGTTGATGAAACTGAACGAGGATGTAATTGTAAGCATTTTTGTTAAGTAGAAGTATTTTGATAAGTGTATTGAAGTCTTTCAAAAGTGTATAAATACATATTAAAACACTACATGTATATACATTTTAACTGAGTCGTTAAGTCATCGTTAGTCGTTACATGTAAGTGTTGTTTTGAAACCTTTAGGTTAACGATCTTGTTAAATGTTGTTAACCCAATGTTTATAATAACAAAAGAGATTTTAAATTATTATATTATCATGATATTATGATGTACGAATATCTCTTAATATGATATATATACATTAAATGTCGTTACAACGATAAACGTTACATATATGTCTCGTTTCAAAATCATTAAGTTAGTAGTCTTGTTTTTACATATGTAGTTAACTGTTAATATAATTAATGATATGTTTACTTATCATAATATCATGTTAACTATATATATAACCATATATATGTCATCATATAGTTTTTTTACAAGTTTTAACGTTCGTGAATCACCGGTCAACTTGGGTGGTCAATTGTCTATATGAAACCTATTTCAATTAATCAAGTCTTAACAAGTTTGATTGCTTAACATGTTGGAAACATTTAATCATGTAAACATCAATCTCAATTAATATATATAAACATGGAAAAGTTCGGGTCACTACAGTACCTACCCGTTAAATAAATTTCGTCCCGAAATTTTAAGCTGTTGAAGGTGTTGACGAATCTTCTGGAAATAGATGCGGGTATTTCTTCTTCATCTGATCTTCACGCTCCCAGGTGAACTCGGGTCCTCTACGAGCATTCCATCGAACCTTAACAATTGGTATCTTGTTTTGCTTAAGTCTTTTAACCTCACGATCCATTATTTCGACGGGTTCTTCGATGAATTGGAGTTTTTCGTTGATTTGGATTTCATCTAACGGAATAGTGAGATCTTCTTTAGCAAAACATTTCTTTAAATTCGAGACGTGGAAAGTGTTATGTACAGCCGCGAGTTGTTGAGGTAACTCAAGTCGGTAAGCTACTGGTCCGACACGATCAGTAATCTTGAATGGTCCAATATACCTTGGATTTAATTTCCCTCGTTTACCAAATCGAACAACGCCTTTCCAAGGTGCAACTTTAAGCATGACCATCTCTCCAATTTCAAATTCTATATCTTTTCTTTTAATGTCAGCGTAGCTCTTTTGTCGACTTTGGGCGGTTTTCAACCGTTGTTGAATTTGGATGATCTTCTCGGTAGTTTCTTGTATAATCTCCGGACCCGTAATCTGTCTATCCCCCACCTCACTCCAACAAATAGGAGACCTGCACTTTCTACCATAAAGTGCTTCAAACGGCGCCATCTCAATGCTTGAATGGTAGTTGTTGTTGTAGGAAAATTCTGCTAACGGTAGATGTCGATCCCAACTGTTTCCGAAATCAATAACACATGCTCGTAGCATGTCTTCAAGCGTTTGTATCGTCCTTTCGCTCTGCCCATCAGTTTGTGGATGATAGGCAGTACTCATGTCTAGACGAGTTCCTAATGCTTGCTGTAATGTCTGCCAGAATCTTGAAATAAATCTGCCATCCCTATCAGAGATAATAGAGATTGGTATTCCATGTCTGGAGACGACTTCCTTCAAATACAGTCGTGCTAACTTCTCCATCTTGTCATCTTCTCTTATTGGTAGGAAGTGTGCTGATTTGGTGAGACGATCAACTATTACCCAAATAGTATCAAAACCACTTGCAGTCCTTGGCAATTTAGTGATGAAATCCATGGTAATGTTTTCCCATTTCCATTCCGGGATTTCGGGTTGTTGAAGTAGACCTGATGGTTTCTGATGCTCAGCTTTGACCTTAGAACACGTCAAACATTCTCCTACGTATTTAGCAACATCGGCTTTCATACCCGGCCACCAAAAATGTTTCTTGAGATCCTTGTACATCTTCCCCGTTCCAGGATGTATTGAGTATCTGGTTTTATGAGCTTCTCTAAGTACCATTTCTCTCATATCTCCAAATTTTGGTACCCAAATCCTTTCAGCCCTATACCGGGTTTCGTCTTCCCGAATATTAAGATGCTTCTCCGATCCTTTGGGTATTTCATCCTTTAAATTTCCCTCTTTTAAAACTCCTTGTTGCGCCTCCTTTATTTGAGTAGTAATGTTATTATGAATCATTATATTCATAGATTTTACTCGAATGGGTTCTCTATCCTTCCTGCTCAAGGCATCGGCTACCACATTTGCCTTCCCCGGGTGGTAACGAATCTCAAAATCGTAATCATTCAATAATTCAATCCACCTACGCTGCCTCATATTCAGTTGTTTCTGATTAAATATGTGTTGAAGACTTTTATGGTCGGTATATATAATACTTTTGACCCCATATAAGTAGTGCCTCCAAGTCTTTAATGCAAAAACAACCGCGCCTAATTCCAAATCATGCGTCGTATAATTTTGTTCGTGAATCTTCAATTGTCTAGACGCATAAGCAATCACCTTCGTTCGTTGCATTAATACACAACCGAGACCTTGCTTTGATGCGTCACAATAAATCACAAAATCATCATTCCCTTCAGGCAATGACAATATAGGTGCCGTAGTTAGCTTTTTCTTCAATAACTGAAACGCTTTCTCTTGTTCATCATTCCATTCAAATTTCTTCCCTTTATGCGTTAATGCAGTCAAGGGTTTTGCTATTCTGGAAAAGTCTTGGATGAACCTTCTGTAGTAACCAGCTAGTCCTAAAAACTGGCGTATGTGTTTCGGAGTTTTCGGGGTTTCCCACTTTTCAACAGTTTCTATCTTTGCCGGATCCACCTTAATACCTTCTTTGTTCACTATGTGACCGAGGAATTGAACTTCTTCCAACCAAAATGCACACTTTGAAAACTTAGCGTACAATTCTTCCTTCCTCAATACTTCTAACACCTTTCTCAAATGTTCACCGTGTTCTTGGTCATTCTTTGAGTAAATAAGTATGTCATCAATGAAAACAATGACAAACTTGTCAAGGTATGGTCCACACACTCGGTTCATAAGGTCCATGAACACAGCTGGTGCATTAGTTAAACCAAACGGCATGACCATAAACTCGTAATGACCGTAACGTGTTCTGAAAGCAGTCTTTGGAATATCATCTTCTTTCACCCGCATTTGATGATACCCGGAACGTAAGTCAATCTTTGAATAAACAGACGAGCCTTGTAGTTGATCAAATAAGTCGTCGATTCTCGGTAGTGGGTAGCGGTTCTTGATGGTAAGTTTGTTCAACTCTCGGTAGTCGATACACAACCTGAATGTACCATCTTTCTTCTTGACAAACAAAACAGGAGCTCCCCACGGTGATGTGCTTGGTCGAATGAAACCACGCTCTAAAAGTTCTTGTAATTGGCTTTGCAGTTCTTTCATCTCGCTGGGTGCGAGTCTGTAAGGAGCACGGGCTATTGGTGCAGCTCCTGGTACAAGATCTATTTGAAATTCAACGGATCGATGTGGGGGTAATCCCGGTAATTCTTTCGGAAATACATCGGGAAATTCTTTTGCAATGGGAACATCATTGATGCTCTTTTCTTCAGTTTGTACTTTCTCGACGTGTGCTAGAACAGCATAGCAACCTTTTCTTATTAGTTTTTGTGCCTTCAAATTACTAATAAGATGTAGCTTCGTGTTGCCCTTTTCTCCGTACACCATTAAGGGTTTTCCTTTTTCTCGTATAATGCGAATTGCATTTTTGTAACAAACGATCTCCGCTTTCACTTCTTTCAACCAGTCCATACCGATTATCACATCAAAACTCCCTAACTCTACTGGTATCAAATCAATCTTAAATGTTTCGCTAACCAGTTTAATTTCTCGATTCCGACATATATTATCTGCTGAAATTAATTTACCATTTGCTAATTCGAGTAAAAATTTACTATCCAAAGGCGTCAATGGACAACTTAATTTAGCACAAAAATCTCTACTCATATAGCTTCTATCCGCACCCGAATCAAATAAAACGTAAGCAGATTTATTGTCAATAAGAAACGTACCCGTAACAAGCTCCGGGTCTTCCTGTGCCTCTACCGCATTAATATTGAAAACTCTTCCACGGCCTTGTCCATTCGTGTTCTCCTGGTTCGGGCAATTTCTAATAATGTGGCCTGGTTTTCCACATTTATAACAAACTACATTGGCATAACTTGCTCCGACACTACTTGCTCCGCCATTACTCGTTCCGACACCATTTGTTCCTTTCGTTCTATTAACCCCTGGTCCGTAGACCTCACACTTCTCCGCGCTATGACCATTTCTTTTACACTTGTTGCAAAATTTGGTGCAGAACCCCGAGTGATTCTTTTCACACCTTTGGCATAGTTGCTTCTGATTGTTGTTGTTGTTGCGGTTATTATTGTTGTTGGGATGATTGTTGTAGTTGCTGTTGTTGTTGTTGTTGTTGTTGTTGTTGTTGGGCCGTTTGTTGTAGTTGCGATTGATGTTGCGATTGTTGGGATAATTGTTGCGATTATTGTTGTAATTGCTGTTGTTGTTGTATTGGTGATTCTTATCACCGTTTTCCTCCCACTTTCTTTTGACTTGCTTCACATTGGCCTCTTCAGCAGTCTGTTCTTTAATTCTTTCTTCAATCTGGTTCACTAGTTTGTGAGCCATTCTACATGCCTGTTGTATGGAGGCGGGCTCGTGTGAACTTATATCTTCTTGGATTCTTTCCGGTAATCCTTTCACAAACGCGTCGATCTTCTCTTCCTCATCTTCGAATGCTCCCGGACACAATAGGCACAATTCTGTGAATCGTCTTTCGTACGTGGTAATATCAAATCCTTGGGTTCGTAACCCTCTAAGTTCTGTCTTGAGCTTATTGACCTCGGTTCTGGGACGGTACTTCTCGTTCATCAAGTGCTTGAATGCTGACCACGGTAGTGCGTACGCATCATCTTGTCCCACTTGCTCTAGATAGGTATTCCACCATGTTAACGCAGAACCTGTGAAGGTATGCGTAGCGTACTTCACTTTGTCCTCTTCAGTACACTTACTTATGGCAAACACCGATTCAACCTTCTCGGTCCACCGTTTCAATCCGATCGGTCCTTCGGTTCCATCAAATTCCAAAGGTTTGCAGGCAGTGAATTCTTTGTAGGTGCATCCTACACGATTTCCTGTACTGCTAGATCCAAGGTTATTGTTGGTATGTAGCGCAGCCTGTACTGCGGCTATGTTTGAAGCTAGAAAAGTACGGAATTCCTCTTCATTCATATTCACGGTGTGTCGAGTAGTCGGTGCCATTTCCTTCAAAATAGTTAAATGGAACAAGTTAATCATACAGAATATTAAGAATAGTTAATAGTATTTCGTAGCATAATATGAACTCATTTATAAAAGCTTTTTCTTCATATTAGCGTTTTATAAGTTTAAATTCGGGTAGTACCTACCCGTTAAGTTCATACTTAGTAGCTAATATACAATTCAACTACTACAATTCTATATGAAAAACTGATTATAATAATATTTCGCGTTCAAACTTTTATACAATATTTTACAAACTTACAATACCGCTTATTTTACATAAAGCATAAAATATAGCACACAATAACTTTGATACAAGATAGTTGTGAAGACAATTCTAGCTAGTACACAAGTCGTTCAGCAAAGGCAATAAAGACACGTAATTCATACGTCCAGAAACAAGTCATGCATTCTGGTTTTACTAGGACTACTTCCCATCCTTGGTCTTGTGCAACATAACCGTTATGGCCGTTGATAAGACAGCGTGTTGTAACGTCATCAAAGGGACGTGGGTTACGTAATGTCCAACAGTCCCGTAATAATCTAAAAACCTCATTTCTTACCCCAATTACCGACTCCGTCACTTGTGGAAACGTTTTGTTTAATAGTTGTAGCCCGATGTTCTTGTTCTCACTTTGGTGAGAAGCGAACATTACTAATCCGTAAGCATAACATGCTTCTTTATGTTGCATGTTAGCCGCTTTTTCTAAATCACGAAGTCCAATATTCGGATATATTGAGTCAAAATAATTTCTTAACCCGTTGCGTAAAATAGCATTTGGGTTCCCCGCAATATATGCGTCAAAGTAAACACATCGTAACTTATGGGTTTCCCAATGTGATATCCCCCATCTTTCAAACGAAAGTCTCTTATAAACCAAGACATTCTTGGAACGTTCTTCGAATGTCTTACAAACTGATCTCGCCTTAAATAGTTGTGCCGAGGAATTCTGGCCGACTCTAGACAAGATTTCATCAATCATGTCTCCGGGTAGGTCTCTTAAAATATTGGGTTGTCTATCCATTTTGTGTTTTTAAACTGTAAAATTGACAAGAGTTAGATTCATAAAAAAAAATACTTATTAATACAAGCAATTTTTACATATATCATAAAGCATAAGAACACTATATTACATATATTACACCACACGAATACAACTATCTTATTCCGACTCGCTCGTTTCTTCTTCTTCGGTTTTGGTTCGTTTTGCCAAGTTTCTAGGGATATATGATGTTCCCCTAATACGAGCCGTAATTTTCCACATTGGTTTAGAAAAACCTGGTGGTTTAGAGGTTCCCGGGTCATTGTTACAACTTAAGGACTTCGGGGGTTGACGATACATATAAAGTTCATCGGGGTTGGAATTAGATTTCTCTATTTTTATGCCCTTTCCTTTATTATTTTCTTTTGCCTTTTTAAATTCAGTTGGGGTAATTTCTATAACATCATCGGAATTCTTGTCGGAATCTGATTCATCAGAGAATTGGTAATCCTCCCAATATTTTGCTTCCTTGGCGGAAACACCATTGACCATAATTAACCTTGGTCGGTTGGTTGAGGATTTTCTTTTACTTAACCGTTTTATTATTTCCCCCACCGGTTCTATTTCTTCATCCGGTTCCGATTCTTCTTCCGGTTCCGATTCTTCTTCCGGTTCCGACTCTTCTTCCGGTTCCTCTTCGGGAACTTGTGAATCAGTCCACGAATCATTCCAATTTACATTTGACTCTTCATTATTATTAGGTGAGTCAATGGGACTTGTTCTAGAGGTAGACATCTATCACATAATATCAAACGCGTTAAGAGATTAATATATCACATAATATTCACATGTTAAAAATATATAGTTTCCAACAAAATTTGTTAAGCAATCATTTTTCAAGTAAACACAGTCGAAGTCCAGACTCACTAATGCATCCTAACAAACTCGATAAGACACACTAGTGCAAATTTTCTGGTTCTCTAAGACCAACGCTCGGATACCAACTGAAATGTCCCGTTCTTATTGATTAAAAACGTTCCATATTAATTGATTTCGTTGCGAGGTTTTGACCTCTATATGAGAAGTTTTTCAAAGACTGCATTCATTTTTAAACAAACCATAACCTTTATTTCATCAATAAAGGTTTAAAAAGCTTTACGTAGATTATCAAATAATGATAATCTAAAATATCCTGTTTACACACGACCATTACATAATGGTTTACAATACAAATATGTTACAACAAAATAAGTTTCTTGAATGCAGTTTTTACACAATATCATACAAGCATGGACTCCAAATCTTGTCCTTATTTAAGTATGCGACAGCGGAAGCTCTTAATAATCACCTGAGAATAAACATGCTTAAAACGTCAACAAAAATGTTGGTGAGTTATAGGTTTAACCTATATATATCAAATCGTAACAATAGACCACAAGATTTCATATTTCAATACACATCCCATACATAGAGATAAAAATCATTCATATGGTGAACACCTGGTAACCGACAATAACAAGATGCATATATAAGAATATCCCCATCATTCCGGGACACCCTTCGGATATGATATAAATTTCGAAGTACTAAAGCATCCGGTACTTTGGATGGGGTTTGTTAGGCCCAATAGATCTATCTTTAGGATTCGCGTCAATTAGGGTGTCTGTTCCCTAATTCTTAGATTACCAGACTTAATAAAAAGGGGCATATTCGATTTCGATAATTCAACCATAGAATGTAGTTTCACGTACTTGTGTCTATTTTGTAAATCATTTATAAAACCTGCATGTATTCTCATCCCAAAAATATTAGATTTTAAAAGTGGGACTATAACTCACTTTCACAGATTTTTACTTCGTCGGGAAGTAAGACTTGGCCACTGTTGATTCACGAACCTATAACAATATATACATATATATTAAAGTATGTTCAAAATATATTTACAACACTTTTAATATATTTTGATGTTTTAAGTTTATTAAGTCAGCTGTCCTCGTTAGTAACCTATAACTAGTTGTCCACAGTTAGATGTACAGAAATAAATCGATAAATATTATCTTGAATCAATCCACGACCCAGTGTATACGTATCTCAGTATTGATCACAACTCAAACTATATATATTTTGGAATCAACCTCAACCCTGTATAGCTAACTCCAACATTCACATATAGAGTGTCTATGGTTGTTCCGAAATATATATAGATGTGTCGACATGATAGGTCGAAACATTGTATACGTGTCTATGGTATCTCAAGATTACATAATATACAATACAAGTTGATTAAGTTATGGTTGGAATAGATTTGTTACCAATTTTCACGTAGCTAAAATGAGAAAAATTATCCAATCTTGTTTTACCCATAACTTCTTCATTTTAAATCCGTTTTGAGTGAATCAAATTGCTATGGTTTCATATTGAACTCTATTTTATGAATCTAAACAAAAAAATTATAGGTTTCTAGTCGGAAAAATAAGTTACAAGTCATTTTTGTAAAGGTAGTCATTTCAGTCGAAAGAACGACGTCTAGATGACCATTTTAGAAAACATACTTCCACTTTGAGTTTAACCATAATTTTTGGATATAGTTTCATGTTCATAATAAAAATCATTTTCTCAGAATAACAACTTTTAAATCAAAGTTTATCATAGTTTTTAATTAACTAACCCAAAACAGCCCGCGGTGTTACTACGACGGCGTAAATCCGGTTTTACGGTGTTTTTCGTGTTTCCAGGTTTTAAATCATTAAGTTAGCATATCATATAGATATAGAACATGTGTTTAGTTGATTTTAAAAGTCAAGTTAGAAGGATTAACTTTTGTTTGCGAACAAGTTTAGAATTAACTAAACTATGTTCTAGTGATTACAAGTTTAAACCTTCGAATAAGATAGCTTTATATGTATGAATCGAATGATGTTATGAACATCATTACTACCTTAAGTTCCTTGGATGAACCTACTGGAAAAGAGAAAAATGGATCTAGCTTCAATGGATCCTTGGATGGCTCAAAGTTCTTGAAGCAAAATCATGACACGAAAACAAGTTCAAGTAAGATCATCACTTGAAATAAGATTGTTATAGTTATAGAAATTGAACCAAAGTTTGAATATGATTATTACCTTGTATTAGAATGATAACCTATTGTAATAAACAAAGATTTCTTGAGGTTGGATGATCACCTTACAAGATTGGAAGTGAGCTAGCAAACTTGAAAGTATTCTTGATTTTATGAAACTAGAACTTTTGGAATTTATGAAGAACACTTAGAACTTGAATATAGAACTTGAGAGAGTTCAATTAGATGAATAAAATTGAAGAATGAAAGTGTTTGTAGGTGTTTTTGGTCGTTGGTGTATGGATTAGATATAAAGGATATGTAATTTTGTTTTCATGTAAATAAGTCATGAATGATTACTCATATTTTTGTAATTTTATGAGATATTTCATGCTAGTTGCCAAATGATGGTTCCCACATGTGTTAGGTGACTCACATGGGCTGCTAAGAGCTGATCATTGGAGTGTATATACCAATAGTACATACATCTAAAAGCTGTGTATTGTACGAGTACGAATACGGGTGCATACGAGTAGAATTGTTGATGAAACTGAACGAGGATGTAATTGTAAGCATTTTTGTTAAGTAGAAGTATTTTGATAAGTGTATTGAAGTCTTTCAAAAGTGTATAAATACATATTAAAACACTACATGTATATACATTTTAACTGAGTCGTTAAGTCATCGTTAGTCGTTACATGTAAGTGTTGTTTTGAAACCTTTAGGTTAACGATCTTGTTAAATGTTGTTAACCCAATGTTTATAATAACAAAAGAGATTTTAAATTATTATATTATCATGATATTATGATGTACGAATATCTCTTAATATGATATATATACATTAAATGTCGTTACAACGATAAACGTTACATATATGTCTCGTTTCAAAATCATTAAGTTAGTAGTCTTGTTTTTACATATGTAGTTAATTGTTAATATAATTAATGATATGTTTACTTATCATAATATCATGTTAACTATATATATAACCATATATATGTCATCATATAGTTTTTTTACAAGTTTTAACGTTCGTGAATCACCGGTCAACTTGGGTGGTCAATTGTCTATATGAAACCTATTTCAATTAATCAAGTCTTAACAAGTTTGATTGCTTAACATGTTGGAAACATTTAATCATGTAAACATCAATCTCAATTAATATATATAAACATGGAAAAGTTCGGGTCACTACAATGTTTCGTTAAATAATGATGACGATGTGATGATGTTTTGGTTAAGATGATGAATGGCGAATAAATAAAGATGATAGTTTAAGTGAGATGTCGATTGTTACAAGACCTCTAAATTGGGCCGTGAACTTATTTTAGAAGTTGGGCTGTGAACTAGTTACTAGACTTGGGCTGAACTAATTCTTTTATGGACTTCCTTTTTGGATCATTTGAATAAGTTAGGAGATGATGACTAGATTAGGATTTTGATAAAAATGCAGATGGTGATGTTAAACGTATAAGGAAAATGATACGTTTAAAATATTTATTGATGATGATAATAGAATTAGGATGTTAAGATAATGATGATTGGGATATCATGGTTATGATAATGGCGAAATCATTATGGTGATGATTATGATTACTTGACGAGATTGACGTTAGGATAATGATACGCGACTACATAAAATGATAATGATGATGAAAGGGTAAAATTTCTACTTATTTTATTATTATTATTATTATTATTATTATTATTATTATTATTATTATTATTATTATTATTATTATTATTATTATTATTATTATTATCATCATTATCATTATTATTATTGTCACTAGTTTAGTATTAAAAATATTACTTTAATAAATAAAGGACATTTATGTAAAAATATATATTACATCTATATTAATATTAAATACTATTTTACTTTAGAAAAATGTTATTATAAATAAGTTACAAATAATATTTAAATATATTTTAAATTGAATCATATATATAAATAGTAAATCTTAAAACATAACTAAATATATATAAATTTGTTTGATTACGATTATAGGTATTAATATACATAAATGATATAGGATCGTGAATCTGAGGCCAACCCTACACTTATTCAATGCCGTCCTATGTATTTTTACTACAAAATACAGTATGGTGAGTTTCATTTGCTCCATTTTTAATTGCTTTTGCAATATATATTTTTGGGCTGAGAATACATGCGCTGCTTTTATAAATGTTTACGAGCTAGACACAAGTACTTAAAAATATATTCTACATTGAGTTGTACCACCCTGCATATCTTCCCTAATAGCTTGGTAACTACTATTTACATGTGGTATTGTAAACGCGAATCCTGTTGATAGATCTATCGGGCCTGACAACCCTAACCGGACTGGACGACCAGTATTCAACGGTTGCACAGTACTTCGTTTCGGTGACTACTCTTGGTACAGTGTAGTGAGATTTCATAATAAAGGGAATATGTGACGTTGATTAAATGTTAAGTATGGCTACCAAGTGCTCAACCACTTAGAATATTTTTATTAAAACGTTTGGGTATATGAAATCTTGTGGTCTATTAAGATATTGAAATGATTGTTATGATAAACCTATGAACTCACCAACCTTTTGGTTGACACTTTTAAGCATGTTTATTCTCAGGTATGAAAGAAACCTTCCGCTGTGCATTTGCTCATTTTAGAGATATTACTTGGAGTCGTTCATGGCATATTTAAGTTAATGCCTCGCAATGGGACCAAATGTTGATGACATCGTCCAGGAGGATTAGGACGGGTTGTTACATCTATCATACTTAAAGGTATGGGGATGTGAAGCTTATCCTAAGCGTTACGTCCCTAATAAGTTGAATGCTCGATCCACGAAGTGTATCTTCATAGGATATCCCAAGGATGATATGGGATACTACTTCTATGATCCAACCGAGCAAAATGTATTTGTTGCTCGAAAGGCTGAATTGCTTGAAACTAAGTTCCTAATGGAAGGAAATAGTGAAAGGAAGATAGATCTTAAAGAGGTTCAAGATCAAGCTGATGATACACAATTGGTTGAAACTAGCACTCAACATGAAAATGTTGAGAATGATCAAATGGATGATCAAAATACACAAGACGTTCGCAGATCTGGTAGGATTAGTAATCCTCCTGAGAGATATGGGTTTTTCATATATGGTTGCTATGTGGTTGATTTGGATGAACCAACAAACTACCAAGATGCTTTATCAAGGATTGATAAAGATAAATGGCAGGAAGCCATGAACGCTGAGATGCAATCCATGTATCACAACCAAGTTTGGGAACTTGTTGCGCAACCTCCTGGCTCTAGGCTAGTTGATTGTAAATGGCTTTTCAAAATGAAAACCGACATACATGGAAACTTGGATACATATAAAGCTAGACTTGTAGCAGAAGGTTTCACTCAAACTCAAGGGGTTGACTATGATGAAACTTTTTCGCCTGTGGCAATGCTAAAGTCTATTAGGATATTACTTGCCATTGCTGCTCATTATGATTATGAAATATGGTAGATGGATGTCAATACCGCTTTTCTAAACGGACATCTTGAGGAAGATGTCTATATGGTTCAGCCTAAGGGTTTTGTTGATCCGAAATATCCTAAAAAGGTATGCAAGTTAAAGAAGTCAATCTACGGATTGAAACAAGCATCTAGAATGTGGAATCATCGTTTTAATGAGGAGGCCAAGAAATTTGGCTTCATTAAAAATGTTGATGAAGCTTGTGTATACAAGAAAGCTAGTGGGAGCACTATCATGTTCCCTGTACTATATGTGGATGATATATTGTTATTTGGAAATGATATTCCGGCAATGCAAGGTATTAAAACTTGGTTAAGCAAATGCTTCTCCATTAAGGATCTTGGAGAAGCACAATACGTTTTGGGGATTAGGATCTACAGGGATAGATCCAAGAAACTGATAGGTTTGAATCAAAGTGCATACATTGAAAAAAATCTTGAAAAGGTTCAAGATGGAGAACTCTAAGAAAGGTTTGGTACCTATTCAAAAGGGAACACTTCTCAGTTCATCTCAATGCCCCACCACGAAAGATGAATAGGAGAGAATGAAGAAAGTCCCATATGTGTCATGCGCTCTTAGCCTAACAAGTAGATACCAGAATAACCCAGGCAACAGTCATTGGATTGCTGTCAAAAGTATATTGAAGTACCTTAGGAGGACTAAGGATATGTTTCTAATATATGGGTCTGGTGAGGAGGAACTCGCTGTAAAAGGTTACGTGGATGCGAGTTTCCAAACTGATCGAGATGATTCTCGATCACAGTCCGGTTATGTCTTCACGTTAAATGGAGGTGCGGTCTCTTGGAAGAGTTCCAAACAGGATGTTGTTGCATTATCCACTATAGAGTCAGAGTACATTGCCGCCTCATTGGCAGCTTAGGAAGCTGCATAGATGAAGAAATTCATTGACGACTTAGGAGTAGTCCCTTCCATTTAGGACCCTCTTGAGATCTTTTGTGACAACGAGGGTGCGATTGCTCAAATCAAGGAACCTCGTGCTCACCAAAAGACCCGTCACATTGAGCGGAGATTTAACTACATAATGGATGAAGTTGAAAAGGGAAAGATATGTATTCGCAAAGTTCACACAGATCTTAACATAGCGGATCCACTAACGAATCTCTTACATGGATCAAAACATGCAGGACATGTTTGTGCTTTAGGTCTTCGATATTCTAGTGATTGGTCATGATCTATTTTAAGTATTGTAACGGAACCAAAATTGGTCAAACTCATTAATATAATTATTGCATTAATTTATTTTGAGTTATGTTCCTATTTTGCATATTTTATCCATGAATAAGTAATTATTCTAAATTCCGTAGTCGATCACATTTGTGGGAGCAAGTGTGAGGTTTAGACTATTATGAACTTGGATTGGTATACATTCACGGGATGAATGTGGGGCAAGGTTGCAACCAAGGTTCATGGATATTTGTGGGATACAAATATTGGAAGACCCGCCCTCAAGATTTACTAAATGGAGCCTTTGTGGTTGATCACATGTAATCTTGAGTAAAGGCGAATATCATTGTATCCTCTGACCTGAGATACATATTGGATTAGGATATTTACCAAGTATTGTGCCTTGATTCTTTCCTTCGCTATTATGAAATATGGTAGTTCATAAGGAAGAGCTCAGGTGTAATACAAAGTATATATCTAGGACGTATGTAATCAAGATGGAATTTGTCCCTCTTATTCGTTGAGAGTCAGATGTCTAAGGCCTGATAAAGTTAAATCTAAAAGAGAGTGATCACTCTGTGTCTCTTGGATTTAACATGACATCTTGGACAAAAGGAAATAATGAAATATTCACCTATTCATATTCGATATGGGAAACCGAAAGGGATGATGTTATTGAATGGCAAAAGTCATAACATATTGGGGGTGATGGACGGTTGTTAGGTGGTATCCATCACTTGCATTAATTTCTTATGTTTCTCGTGCAAGTGGGAGATTGAAGGTATTTCGTATGCCCGAGAGACATATTAAATTAACGTGGCCACTATGTTATGATCCAAGTCGGGTCATACCCAATAACAAGCTAACCAACACTTTATATGTATTTATTTTAACGGTTGTATTGTTAAATAAATACGCGACACTTGAACTTTAGAAAATCGATTTTCTAAATTATAAACACTTGAGATAAATTATTTGGATAATTTACAAAATGAGGATTTAATTATTTATAGGTGTAAATAATTATAATGTGTTATATTTTATAAATGGTTTTATAAAATATAAATGTAACAAAATACATACATGGATTTATATATAAATTGTTTTATAAAACAATCAAATTATATAAAATAACCATCATGGGAGGCTGCATTTTCTGGTCTCCAAGGGAGCATCTCTTGCAAGTATTTTGTTGCTTTTGAGTGCACAACTCTTGATACACATGCTAGACTCTAAGTACATGCACTGGTGCTCAAGTGAGACTGTGAAAAACACAAAATACCACAAAAAAATTCTGCTTCTTTACAGCCTCCTGGCTGAACTGTTTGGGCAGAAAAGGGGAGCTTTTTGCTTGCAAAATTAAGGTATTAAGTGTCCTAAAATCCTAACTAAACAAAGGTGGGTGTTGGTGATTGATTGCTTGGGGTATCACTTGCTTGAGGCTTCAAGTTAGAAGCTCATTTTGCATCATCTTCTTCTACATTTCTGCTGTCCAAAATTCAGCCCTCAAACAATCTTTGAGGAGGTATAAACACTCTTCTTTACTTGTTATATTTGTAAGCATATTATCAAGACTTGATATCTACTTGGAATTCAAATAAATGGTTAAGTATATACACTTATTTTCTTAATAAATCGTGCTTCCGCTTGCTTTATATCTTACTAAATTGGTTTAGTAATTATGTTAACATTAAGAACATGTTGTTACATTGAATTCCAACATACATATGTAAAACAAGACTACTAACTTAAGACTTTCGAAACGAGTTATATATGTAACGATTATCGTTGTAACGACGTTTTAATATATATATATATATATATATATATATATATATATATATATATATATATATATATATATATATATATATATATATATATATATATATATATATATATATATATATATATATATATATATTGTATTAACATATATTCATACACCATGTTATCATGATAATATGATAATTTAACATCTCATTAGATATAATAAACAATGGATTAACAACATTAAATGAGATCGTTAACTTAAAGGTTTCAAAACAACACTTACATATAACGACTAAAGGTGACTTCACGACTCAGTTAAAATGTATATACATGTAGTGTATTAAGATGTATTAGTACACTTTTGAAAGACTTCATAACACATATCAAAGTACTTCTACTTAACAAAAATGCTTACAATTACATTCTCGTTCGTTTTCATCAACAATTCTACTCGTATACACCCGTATTCGTACTCGTACAATACCCAGCTTCTAGATGTATTTACTATTGGTATATACACTCCAATGATCAGCTCTTAGTAGCCCTTGTGAGTCACCAACACTTGTGGGAACCATCATTTAACATCTAGCATGAAATATTTAATAAAACAACAAACTAATGGAGCCTATATTGACTCTCATATTCATGTGAATGATCAAGCTCACAAACACTTTCATTTTCCAACTTTTATGCATTAAACTACTATCTCTCAAGTTCTCTCATATTGTTCTAAGTGTTTTTCATCATTTCCTTCATAATCTAGCTCAATCTAGCAAACCTAGATCAACTTACAAAACAACTACTCAAGAACACACCAAGAACACTTTCAAGTTTGCAAGACTACTTCTAAGCTTTCTAATCCAATCCAAGTAATCATCCAAGATCAAGAAACCTTTATTATTTATAGTAGATATCTTTCTTATTCAAGGTAATTCTCATATTTAAACTTTGATTCGATTTTTATAACTATAAACTATCTTAATTCGAGTAGAAATCTTACTTGAACTTGTTTTCATGTCATGATTCTACTTTAAGAACTTTCAAGCCATCCAAGGATCCTTTGAAGCTAGATCATTTCTTGTCACTTCCATTAGGTTTACCTACTAAACTTGAGGTAGTAATGATATTCATAACATCATTCGATTCATATATATATATATATATATATATATATATATATATATATATATATATATATATATATATATATATATATATATATATATATATATATATATATATATATATATATCTTATTCGAAGAGTTAAACTTGTAATCAGTAGAACATAGTTTAGTTAATTCTAAACTTGTTCGCAAACAAAGTTAATCCTTCTAACTTAACTTTTAAAATCAACTAAATACATGTTCTATATCTATATGATATGCTAACTTAATGATTTAAAACCTGAAAACACGAAGAACACCGTAAAACCGGACATACGCCGTTGTAGTAAAACCGGGGGCTGTTTTGAGTTCGATAATTAAAAACTATGATAAACTTTGATTTAAAAGTTTTTCTTCTGGGAAAATTATTTTTATTATGAACATGAAACTATATCCAAAAATCATGGTTAAACTCAAAGTGGAAATATGTTTTTAAATATGGTCATCTAGACGTCGTTCTTTCGACTGAAATGACTACCTCTTAAAAAATGACTTGTAACTTGTATTTTCAACTATAAACTTATACTTTTTCTGTTTAGTTTCATAAATTTCAGTTCATTATGAAACCATAGCAACTTGATTTACTCAAAACGGATTTAAAACGAAGAAGTTATGGGTAAAACAAAATTGGATAAATTTGCTTGTTGTAGCTACGTGAAATTTGTAACAAATCTATACTAACCATAACTTAACTAACTTATATTGTATTATACATGTATTCTAACATATATTATTTTATCTTGATAGACCATAGACACGTATACAATGTTTTGACATATCATATCGACGTCATATATATATATATTTTGGAACAACCATAGACACTCTATATGCGGTAATGATCGAGTTAGCTATACAGGGTTGAGGTTGATTCCAAAATAATATATATATACTTTTAGTTGTGATCGAGTCTGAGACTTGTATACACTGGGTCATGGATTGATTCGAGATATTATATTGATTTATTTCTGTACTACTAACTGTGTACAACTAATTGTGGACTACTGACGTTGGACTATTAAATTAACAAACTTAAATCGTTAAAAACGTAATAAAATATGGTATGAATATATTTCTATCATGCTTTGATATATGTATATATTTGTTATAGGTTCGTGAATCGACCAAGTGGCCAAGTGTTATTTTTTGACGAAGGAAAAATCTGTGAAAGTGAGTTATAGTCCCACTTTTAAAATCTAATATTTTTGGGATGAGAATACATGCAGTTTTATAAATTTTTTACAAAATAGACACAAGTACGTGAAAATACTATCTATGGTTGAATGATCGAAGCCGAAAATTCCCCTTTTTGCTTGGTAGCCTAAGAATTAGGGAACTGCCCCCTAATTAACGCGAATCCCAAAGATAGATCTATTGGGCCTAACAAACCCCATCCAAAGTACCGGATGCTTTAGTACTTCGAAATTTATCATGTCCGAAGGGAGTCCCAGAATGATGGGGATATTCTATATGCATCTTGTTAATGTCGGTTACCAGGTGTTCACCATATGAATGATTTTTATGCAAATTGCTATTATGCATGCATGTTGTTTATGAGAAATGGAAATATGAAATCTTGTGGTCTATTAATATGATTTGATAAATATATAGGCTAAACCTATAACTCACCAACATTTTTGTTGACGTTTTAAGCATGTTTATTCTCAGGTGATTGTTAAGAGCTTCCGCTATTGCATACTAAATTAAGGACAATATTTGGAGTCCATGCTTGTATTATATTGTCTAAAAACTGCATTCAAGAACTTATTTTGATGTAACATATTATTATTGTAAACCATTATGTAATGGTCATGTGTAAGCGATATATTGTAGATTATCATTACTTGATAATATACGTAATGCTTTTAAACCTTTATTGAAAAATAAAGGTTATGGTTTGTTTTAAAATCAAATGCAGTCTTTGAAAAACGTCTCATATAGAGGTCAAAACCTCGCAAAGAAACCAATTGATATGAAATGTTTATAATCGATATGAACGGGACATTTCAGCGTGGGCTCAGAAGTGAGCTATTTACCTTGAAAGGTACTTGGGCGTATAAAAGTAAGAATAGGTATATGCCATTAATTAAGTCTCTTGACCTTAGAGATTAAAAAATTGATTTTGTTTCTTATTAACATGAGTATGTCATCTGAATATATATCCACAATAGGAAAGATGATGTTTTTAGCCTTACAAGCATCTTCAGTAAGCTGGTTGCATGAAATGCATCATGAATGTTACCAACTCATCTAAAACAGTGAGCGCTTATGTCGCAATACAAAGTTGACAGGTAGAATGGAAAACATGGTGATCACAACCATGCGATTTGATGTCTAGATAGTGTTAGCCACAGATTTTACTAACCCCTTAATTTCGGAAGGAGACCATAGGCATAAAGAAACCGATATTTAAGAAACGTTTCATTTGAATAAATGAATTGAAAATTTTAGCTGAAAGTGACTAATCATACTTACATGCAATGCAGGCCATAATTATTTATAGTGTCTTCCGGACGGTCTTAACGAACAATGAAGGATATCACCCAGTTTACCATACTGCATGTGAACTTATCCTTGGATGGAATCAAAGCACAGTTTCATAGTGTAACTATATGCTTTCAGTTACATGCTAAGGTTAGGGTTAACATCGACTAAAACAACATATAGTTGCAACCAACGAAGGCAGAAATATATAGAATAACCACATTAGTGTTATAGATGTTTTAAGCAGTCCCTTCCAAGAGGATAACAAGATTCATAGATTTTTAAAGTATTTTACATTACATTTCCATTCGCACGAAAGGTGTGATCTTTGAACGAGAGTGAACTCTTCGTACAACGAGCGAGTTGATCTGAATTTATCCTTATACTTAAGGGGATGCACGGATGAGAAGATACGTAAACCCGTGGTCATAAAGAATGGTTTACTCCAAGTGAAAAGAATCTCAAAAATGATTTCTTGTACCTCAACATACTGATTCATAGAGATGATGCGTATACTCAAGTGGTTCCTACCAAAATTTTCTTTGAATCACTTCATATTCCTCATATAGTAACATTATAACTTCTGCATAATTTACTTCAATATAATCACACTGGCCTGGTGTCATTATATTGTACAAAATCGTACGTTCATTCCAATATCACTCCATATGGTCAATGTAACGTGATCACTTCAAGTTCTACTCAATTTCATCTAACGAGGCTTTATCTATGCTATCTCAAAACAAAATCTACATAATTAATCTCACAGTTTCTCGGTGTGGGTGCGTAGATTCCATAGATCATGCATGTAACAACCCTGCTTTTTCCGTTACTTCCGTTAACCTTCCGTTAGTTTATTTAACGACGATTATTTGACTTTTATGTGTTTATGTGTAATAAATGCATACTTGACCTTTGGAGGGTTATAATAATTAATATGGGTTGATATTAATTCAAATAAATATTTCGGATAATGTAATACGATAAAAACGATACGATTTTGATAACTGTTTTTTGAGCAACGAAACGCTCGGGTTTACTTTAATAATTAATTTTATTAATTATTAACTTTTTAAAAATAATTAATTTATTGGGTTTTTAATAAATTAATGTTTGGTTGCGTTTAACGATCGGTTTAGCGTTCCGGGCCTTCGGTACGACTAAACGGCACTTGAAACGGACCACGAATATACGGAATTGAAAAACACGAGCCCGAGAGTACCCCATGGGCCCCAATCGGCCGAACACCCCCTCCCCACCCTTTTATGTTTAATTTTGATTACTTGGGGGACCTAATTGCTAAATTGTAATACTAGGGTTAGTATAAATTAGAGTGTTAACCTAATTAATCACAAAACCCTTACACAAAAAAGGCAGTCGATCCCTCCTGGCTCCCTCCCCATCGTCGACCATCATCACCATCACCATACCTTCAACTTTAATTTTTTGATCAAACCTCAAGAACAAACGTTGTGATTCGCGTTATCCTCTACGTATTGGTGTGCTTTAATTGTTGATCTAAGGTATATTTACATGAACGCTAATTATAAAAATCTGATTTTTATTAAAGTTTCATAGTTATGTTGTCAATTGCTCAAGTCTATACGCGTACGTGTTAATTGTAATTGTTATATTGATTGTTTGATGCGTTAGGGTTTAAAAACGAATTTGTTTATGCATGATCAGAAAAATTAAGTTTTTCAAATGTTAATTATTATGTTATATTCAGATTCTTTGCGAAAAACTATTAAGTTTAGGCTTTGGATTCGCTTGATTTCGTTTCCGGATGATCAAGTTATGCTTAATTAAAATTAACGTTGTGTTTTTATGATTGATCAGAAATCGAGAATTGATAGACCACAAATAATCATGTGAGACTTATACCACTGGAAAGATAATTTAAAAACACTCAATTTAGACTAGGATATCATGTCATTTGCTTATGTAAAACCCAAGATATGCTTGAATTAGTGTAAAAGTTGTTTTATATAGCACTTGCATGAAAATAATCTTGTATGATAAAATGTGTTAACTTCTGTGATTAAAGCTTTACATATTTGAAATTTACACAAAAATTACTTCACCTTTCATGTAGATATCATAGGCTAATTGTATCTAGATCTTCGAATAATCGCGTGCGAATGTGACTAACTAAACTAGAATCGAATCTGTAAATTGCTCCCTGTTTTATACTCTGTGGATTGTGTTTATTGATTGAGTATGTAAGCTTCTGTAATATGAATTTTAACATAATATGTGACTTATTTTTAGTTTATTTCAATCTCTGAAACCTTATGCATTGGGCACAATAGAGCCGTACTTTATGTGGATTCAGATTTGAGCTGAAAAACTGAACATCCAACTTCCATGAATAAACTGTACAAATTGGCTAAAAGAAATTTGCTAGATTTTTTATATGTATTACTTTGACTTGTCCTTGAACTATGGCCACTGGTCTTGTATCAATTTCATGTTCCAAACTCTAGTTATGGCCAAAACGAGATCAGTGCGTGGTCAGAAACTGACTGGGCAAACCCCAAATGTACCCCTTCTGATTACTGACTTTTAATTATTGTATGAGTCCCTGGGCAGACTTTTTGTAATCAATTTTCAGTATATTTATGATCTGGAGTTTGCCATATTTACGTAAATTTTGTACTATGAGATATTGTGCTAAGTATGCTACGTGTTCATGAACTTTGTGCACAACGATAAACGAAAATTGTTAAATGATCATTCATGACCTGAAACCTATTGTTTGACTTAGGTTTGATATGTTGACTAACCTTTGACATGAACCTACTGATTTTGACTTTAGTAGACCACATTGATCAAGTTTGACTTTCGGTTTGACTTCATTTGACTTTGTTTGACTTGCATGAATTACTTGACTATATGTTGACTTTTACTTTGAAACACGTAAAGTCGAGCAATAAGACAACTTATACTATGAAATCACCCTTATTTAAGATACATATATTGACCAACCTAAATACGTATACTTAGGTTGCGTTATTCAGCTGTAAACCGTACAAGTTTTTGTCTGTCATCCAAGCTTATTCAAAGGTGAGTCTACAGTCACGCTTTTTACATGTTTTCAGAGATGAGAATACACGCTGTTATACTTACTTTATAAATTGCTTTTGTATTGACACGAGTACTATATATGCGTACTGAGTTTGTTCACAAAGCCTCTAGCTTGAATACTTTTTATACCATCGGTGTAAGCACAATTTAGATGGACGGATCCATTAGGTTGACAACCTCACCCACTATAATAACTGTGGTGCATTTATTTTGAACGTTAGATACGCTCAAAAAAGTGTATAACATTTTAGGAGGTAAAGGCGGGTGTAGTGGCTTCTATACTCGGGTCATTGCTAGTATTCAGGTGCTCAGATTATGCAAACATTAAAATCTCGTGGTCAAGGAAACTAAACTATTTTTCTGGTAACTATTTTTCAGATACTGCTACATTACTTTAAACCTGTAGATCCACCAACATTATTTGTTGACCTGTTTTTGCGTGTTTTTATTCTCAGGTCCTTAAGAGGTAGGCTTCCACTGTGTTTGCTGCATGTCTAGCCGTGGAGTCAGCATTTGATTTAATGAACATTATTTACTTTCGCATTTAAAACTTTTATAACTGTTTAAATACTGTTGGCTTGTGGTTACGATTACAATAGTGTTTCTTGTTAGGATTATTGACTTATGTTTTTGAAAGTCAACTTTTAATAAAATTAAATGCGATTGCTTTAAACGTCTCATATAGAGGGCGTAACTGTTAATTGTGCGACCTGGATTAACGCGCCGTTAGATGGATATTTTGCGGGGTGTTATAGTTGGTATCAGAGCTAACGGTTCGTAGGGAAACTAGGACCTGCATTAGAGTGTCTGATATGGTCATTAGGACACCTTGATGAGTCTAGACTACGACCAGGACTTAGTCATTACATGAGTACTTTGTGACTAACGTTATTTACTTGGCTAATCTGTTCGTATGTGTTCTTGCTTTATGAGCTAGATGTCACAGGATTCAGAAAACAGTAGCAACGACTCGAGTGTAGCTGAGGTGAATGCACCTGCTCCAGTACCAGCACCAGCACCTGCTCCGCATCAGATACCCAATCATCCCGTGAACCTTTATGCTTTGGATTTGATTCACACTAATCGCAACATGGATATAGTTGATCGTGTTAACGCTTTGAGCGATATTGCTAGGACATACCCGCACCTCGATGATCTTGATAGGCTGGACAAAAGGGTCACAGGTATAAATACTTATACGTATGAGGCTAAAGCGAGGTTCGCTGAGATGACAAGGTTGATAGCAACCTTGACTGCCAGGGTTGCTGCGTTGGAGGCGGAATGTGATAGGTCGAGGAATGATGTACCTGCCTCCTGTACCTGACAGAAGAGGAAGTGAAGGGTCATTGACCATGAACTTCTTTTCCACCCACCATTCTTTCTTTAATTGATTATATAAAACTTACCGGGTGTTATAAACCAGGCTACTATCACATTATGTTTATTGTTTGGGTTACTACTTTTGGAAATTGGTTTATCACTTATGGATTTTATTTATAATAATGGTAGATTATGCTATTAATAACTATTATCTTTTATTGCATGCGGTATTATTCTATATATAGTAACTTTGTATGATTATAATACTTGTGTTATGTTATACTACTACTATTGCCATTAATGTTACTACTTAGTGTTACTACTACTGATATTACTACATCACGCTAGTACCACTACTATCACCACTAGTGTCACTACTAACACTACTATCACTACTTACACAACTTCTCACTACTAGCGAATCTTTTCGTACTATTATTTACTAGTCTTCAACACACGTTGCTAGTATATTTTTAATAACTATGTTTTTCATTGATCTTACTTCGATGTATTGTTTGTGTAGAAGGAGACCATGTTTACTTCAGAAATGCTCGAGGCTCAAGTTGAAGAACTCATTACCCAATGTGTGACGGAAGCTCTTATAGTTGCAGGTTTTGATTGCACGATTGAGAAATACTATCCCAGACGAGAGAGGATAAGGTGGTAAAATGAACTTCTGAACTTAAGGGTCATTGGAACTGACATTGCTAGTTACACTAACCGGTTCCAGGAGCTATCGTTGCTTTGCCCACATTTAGTCCCATCGGCGGATAGAGCAATCGAGAGGTACATGTCGGAATTGCCGATGGAGGTGTTTGGCTTTGTCCTTTCCCATCAACCAAAGACAGTACTCGAAATTATTAACATGGCGATTAACAGGATGAAACAAGTTAGCGGAATGGAAGGAAAAGAGATACCTGCCAAGGGAAATGAAATTAATGGGAAAAGGAAACGGTGTGACGATTTTGTCAGAAATCTTACACAGGTCCGAGGTAAGAAACAAGAAATTCTCCGTAACTTCGAGAAAGAATCTTCATCTAATACGAACTACAAAGGGAAACTACCATTGTGAGGAAAATGCCGGAAACACCATCGTGGGGGATGCAAAATGTTGATTTGCAGTAAATGTCAAAAGAATGGTCACCTGGCCCTAGATTGTAAGGTCAATACCTAGAAGAATAAGTGTTTTAGGTGTGGTGAAGCAGGCCATTACGCGAAGGACTGCCCGAGAAAGAGGAAGGATGGATCTACTCAGGGTACTTCAACCATCCATCACCCCAGTGGAACATGCAATGACCTTAACTCAGTTAAAGGTACGTTTTCTCCCAACTATCTTAATAACTATGTTTTGTTTAATACTGGTGCTGATAGAAGTTTTATATCTAAGGATATTTGTCACAATGTTAACAAACTTGTTTCTCCCTTAGATAACGTGTATTCCATAGAACTAGGGAATGGTAACTTGATGAGAGCCGATAAGATTTATCATGATTGTACCTTGATGTTAGAAAGTAAGCCTTTTAGCATTGATGTGATACCTATTAAACTAGGAAGTTTTGACCTTGTGGTTGGAATGGACTGGTTAGCTGATAACAAAGCCGAGGTGGTCTGTGACCTAAAGGCTATTCGTATTCCTATTGCTGACAGTGAGCCTATGATGATTTATGGTGAAAAGAATGGATCTCAATTACATCTCATTAACTGCTTGAAAGTTCAGAAGTATGTGAGAAAGGGATGTATCGCGTTTATGGCTCACGTAAGCCAGATTGTACCTGAAGAAAGGAGACCCGAAGAAGTTCCTGTAGTTAAGGAATTTCTTGAAGTTTTTTCGGAGGAATTACCTGGTCTTCCACCTCATCGAGAAGTGGAGTTTCAGATAGACTTAGTGCCAGGAGCGACACCGATGGCTCGCGCACCGTACAGACTTGCACCCCCAGAACTTCAAGAGTTGTCTACTCAATTGCAAGAGTTGTTAGACAAGGGATTTATTTGACCAAGTTCTTCACCTTGGGGAGCTCCAGTCTTGTTTGTTAAAAAGAAAGATGGGTCGATGAGGTTGTGTATCGATTACAGAGAATTGAACAAGTTGACAATCAAGAATCGGTATCCACTACCGAGGATTGATGACTTATTTGATCAACTACAAGGATCGAGTTATTATTCGAAAATTGATTTGAGATCCAGGTATCACCAATTGAGAGTCAAAGAAGCTTATGTTCCGAAAACAGCGTTTAGAACACGTTATGGACATTATGAGTTTACCGTGATGCCGTTTGGTTTGACGAACGCACCAGCAGTGTTCATGGATCTCATGAACCGTGTGTGTAAGCCATACCTAGATAAATTTGTCATTGTGTTTATTGATGATATATTGGTGTACTCCAAGAACCAAGAAGAGCACGAACAACATCTACGTTCGATTTCGACTATGCATAGAGATGAGCAGTTGTATGCAAAGTTCTCTAAGTGTGACTTTTGGTTACCAGAAGTACAATTTCTTGGCCATGTTGTAGGGGCCAATGGAATACAGGTCGATCCAGCAAAGATTGAGTCGGTTAAGAATTGGGAAACTCCAAAGACGCCAACTCAGGTCCGGCAATTTTTGGGTCTAGCTGGTTACTAACGGAGATTCATCGAAGGATTCTCTAAGATCGCCTGAGCATTGACCGCATTGACTCATAAGGGCAAGAAGTATGAGTGGTCAGAACCGTAAGAGTTCGCATTTTAGTTGTTGAAAGAGAAGTTAACAACTGCACCAGTATTGTCTCTACCCGAGGGAAGTGAAGATTTTGTTGTTTATTGTGATGCCTCACGTCAAGGAATGGGTTGCGTGCTTATGCAACGAAATAAAGTTATTGCTTATGGATAGCGATAGTTAAAGATTCACGAGCAGAAATACACTACGCACGACCTTGAATTGGGAGCTGTTGTCTTTGCACTTAAAATGTGGAGGCACTACCTATATGGAACAAAATTTACTATCTTCACTGACCATAAGAGTTTACAGCACATATTCGATCAGAAACAGCTCAACATGAGACAACGACGTTGGATGGAACTACTTAACGATTATAACTGCGAAATTCAATACCATCCGGGTAAGGTAAATGTTGTGGCGGATGCTTTAAGCAGAAAAGAGCGAGAGAGACCTCTTAGGTTTAAAGCTCTTAACATAGTTGTCCGTACGAATCTCACATCACAAATCCGCAAAGCACAACAAGAAGTCGTGAAACAAGAAAATGTCGATGTTGAATTTCTCAGAGGAATGGATAAGAAATTTGACATCAAAGTGGACGGAACACGGTACTTTGCCAATCGAATCTGAGTACCAAAATTTGGTGGATTGAGAGAACTAGTGTTGGAGCTAGCACACAAGTCAAGGTACTCAATTCATCCAGGATCAGATATAATGTACCAAGATTTGAAAGCATTTTATTGGTGGCCAAATTTGAAAGCTGATATTGCTACCTATGTCGGTAAGTGCTTGACTTGCGCTAAAGTCAAGGCTGAGCATCAGAAGCCAATAGGGTTATTAACTCAACCAGAGATTCCCTAGTGGAAGTGGGAAGGTATTACCATGGACTTCATCACGAAACTGCCGAGAACGGCGGGAGGCCACGATACTATTTGGGTTATCGTGGATCGTCTCACTAAGTCTGCACACTTTCTACCGATAAGAGAAACTGATAAAATGGAGAAGTTGACTCAGATCTACATTAAGGAAGTCGTCTCTAGGCATGGAGTGCCTATATGTATTATATCCGATCGCGACAGCAGATTCACTTCCAGATTTTGGCAGTCATTACAGAAAGCAATGGGGACTCATTTAGATATGAGTACAATATATCACCCCAGACATTTGGCCAGAGCGAACGAACTATTCAGACTTTTGAGGACATGTTGCGAGCATGTGTCATTGATTTCGGTAACGGATGGGATAAGTATTTACCACTAGCTGAGTTCTCATACAATAACATCTACCATGCGAGCATTAAGGCTGCACCTTTCGAAGCATTGTACGGAAGGAAGTGTAGATCTCCCGTTTGTTGGAGCGAATTGGGAGATAGTCAGTTGACATGCCTTGAGATTATTCAGGAGACAACTGAGAAAATCCTACAGATTCAGGAACGATTGAGAATGGCTCGGAGTTGTCAAAAGAGTTATGTCGATGTTAGACAGAAGGACATAGAATTCCAAGTTGATGACAAAGTTATGCTTAAAGTATCACCTTGGAAGGGTGTTGTACGATTTGGGAAACGAGGTAAACTGATTCCTAGATATGTTGGACCGTTTGATATAACTGAAAGAGTTGGACCGGTAGCTTACAGATTGGAACTATCATAAGCTCTCAGCGGTATACACGACGTTTTTCATGTATCCAATCTAAAGAAGTGCCTAGCAGAGGAGAATTTGATTATTCCTTTAGAGGAACTACGTATCGATGACAAACTCCATTTCATTAAGGAACCTGTCAAAATTTTGGGCCGTGAGGTTAAACAATTGAAACAAAGCAGAATTCCTATCGTTAAAGTTCGGTGGAACGCGAGAAGAGGACCAGAGTTCACGTGGGAGCGTGAAGACCAAATGAGACTGAAATACCCGCAACTGTTTCCCGAGGAAACTACTTCAGAGGACGATCACTAAAATTTCGGAACGAAATTTTTAATAACAGGTGGGTAATGTAACAACCCTGCTTTTTCCGTTATTTCCGTTAACCTTCCGTTAGTTTATTTAACAGCGATTATTTGACTTTTATGTGTTTATGTGTAATAAATGCGTACTTGACCTTTGAAGGGTTATAATAATTAATATGGGTCGATATTAATTCAAATAAATATTTCGAATAATGAAATACGATAAAAACGATACGATTTTGATAACTGCTTTTTTGAGCAACGAAACGCTCTGGTTTACTTTAATAATTAATTTTCTTAATTATTAACTTTTTAAAAATAATTAATTTATTGGGTTTTTAATAAATTAACGTTTGGTTACGCTTAACGATCGGTTTAGCGTTCCGGGCCTTCGGTACGACTAAACGGCACTTGAAACGGACCACGAATACACGGAATTGCAAAACACGAGCCCGGGAGTGGGGCCCCAATTGGCCGAACACCCCTTCCACACCCTTTTATGTTTAATTTTGATTACTTGGGGGACCTAATTGCTAAATTGTAATACTATGGTTAGTATAAATTAGAGTGTTAACCTAATTAATCACAAAACCCTTACACAAAAAAAGGCAATCGATCCCTCCTGGCTCCCTCCCCATCGTCGACCATCATCACCATCACCATCACCATACCTTCAATTTTAATTTTTTGATCAAACCTCAAGAACAAACGTTGTGATTCGCGTTATCCTCTACGTATTGGTGTGCTTTAATTGTTGATCTAAGGTATATTTACATGAACCCTAATTATAAAAATCTGATTTTTATTAAAGTTTCATAGTTATGTTGTCAATTGTTCAAGTCTATACGCGTACGTGTTAATTGTAATCGTTATATTGATTGTTTGATGTGTTAGGGTTTAAAAACGATTTTGTTTATGCATGATCAGAAAAAATTAATTTTTTCAAATATTAATTATTATGTTATATTCAGATTCCTTACGAAAAACTATTAAGTTTAGGCTTTGGATTCGCTTGATTTCGTTTCCGGATAATCAAGTTATGCTTAATTGAAATTAACGTTGTATTTTTTTGTTTGATCAGAAATCTGGAATTGATAGACCACGAATTAGCATGTGAGACTTATACCACTGGAAATATAATTTAAAAACACTCAATTTAGACTAGGATATCATGTCGTTTGCTTATGTAAAACCCGAGATATGCTTGAATTAGTGTAAACGTAGTTTTATACAGCACTTGCATGAAAATAACCTTGTATGATAAAATGTGGTAACTTCTGTTATTAAAGCTTTGCATATTTAAAATGTACACAAAAATTACTTCACCTTTCCATGTAGATATCATAGGCTAATTGTATGTAGATCTTCGGATAATCGCGTGTGAATCTGACTAACTAAACTAGAATCGAATCTGTAAATTGCTCTCTTTTTTATACTCTGTATATTGTGTTTATTGATTGAGCATGTAAGCTTCTGGAATATGAATTTTAACATGATATGGGACTTATTGTTAGTTTATGTCAATCTCTGAAACCTTATGCATTGGGCACAATAGAGCTGTACTTTATGTGGATTCTGATTTGAGCTGAAAAAACTGAACATCCAACTTTCATGAATAAACTGTACAAATTGGCTAAACAAAATTTGCTAGATTTTCTATATGTGTTATTTTGACTTGTATTTGAACTATGGCCACTGGTCTTGTATTAATTGCATGTTCCTAACTCCGGTTATAGCCAATACAAAATATGTGCGCGGTCAGAAATTGACTGGGCAAACCCCAAATGTACCCCTTCTGATTCCTGACTTTTAATTATCGTATGAGTCCCTGGGTGGACTTTTTGGAATAGATTTTAAGTATATTTATGCTCTGGATTTTTCCATGTTTACGTAATTTTTTTACTATGAGATATTGTGCTAAGTATGCTACGTGTTCATGAGCTTTGTGTACAACGATAAACGGAAATTGTGAAAATGATCATTCATGACCTGAAACGTATTGTTTGACTTAGGTTTGACATGTTGACCAACATTTGACATGAACCTAATGATGTTGACTTTAGTTGAGCACATTGACCAAGTTTGACTTTCGGTTTGAGTTCGGTTGACTTTGTTTGACTTGCATGAATTACTTGACTATATGTTGACTTTTACTTTGAAACGCGTCGAGTCGAGCAATAATACAACTTATAATATGAAACCACCCTTATTTAAGATACATATATTGACCAAACTAAATACATATACTTAGGTTGCATTATTCAGCTGTAAACCGTACAAGTTTTTGTCTGTCATCCAAGCTTATTCAAAGGTGAGTCTACAGTCCCACTTTTTACATGTTTTCCGATACTTACTTTATCAATTGCTTTTGTATTGACACGAGTACTATATATGCGTACTGAGTTTGTTCACAAAGCCTCTAGCTTGAATACTTTTAATACCATCGGTGTAAGCACAATTTAGATGGACGATTCCGTTAGGTTGACAACCTCACCCGCTATAATAACTGTGGTGAAATGTCCCGTTCATATTGATTATAAACGTTCCATATTAATTGATTTCGTTGCGAGGTTTTGACCTCTATATGAGACGTTTTTCAAAGACTGCATTCATTTTTAAAATAACCATAACCTTTATTTTATCAATAAAGGTTTTAAAAAAAACATTACGTAGATTATCAAATAATGATAATCTAAAATATACTGTTTACACACGACCATTACATAATGGTTTACAATAGAAATATATTACATCGACATATGTTTCTTGAATGCAGTTTTTAAACAATATCATACAAACATGGACTCCAATTCTTGTCCTTATTTTAGTATGCAACAGCGGAAGCTCTTAGTATTCACCTGAGAATAAACATGCTTTAAACATCAACAAAAATGTTGGTGAGTTATAGGTTTAACCTATATATATAAAATCGTAACAATAGACCACAAGATTTCATATTTCAATACACATCCCATACATAAAGATAAAAATCATTCATATGGTGAACACCTGGTAACCGACATTAACAAGATGCATATATAAGAATATCCCCATCATTCCGGGACACCCTTCGGATATGATATAAATTTCGAAGTACTAAAGCATCCGGTACTTTGGATGGGGTTTGTTAGGCCCAATAGATCTATCTTTAGGATTCACGTCAATTAGGGTGTTTGTTCCCTAATTCTTAGATTACCAGACTTAATAAAAAGGGGCATATTCGATTTCGATAATTCAACCATAGAATGTAGTTTCACGTACTTGTGTCTATTTTTTAAATTATTTATAAAACCTGCATGTATTCTCATCCCAAAAATATTAGATTTTAAAAGTGGGACTATAACTCACTTTCACAGATATTTCCTTCCTCGGAAATAAGACTTGGCCACGGATCGATTCACGAACCTATAACAAATATGTACATATATATCAAAGTATGTTCAAAATATATTTACAACATTTTTAATACGTTTTACTGTTTTAATTTTATTAAGTCAGCTGTCCTTGTTAGTAACCTACAACTAGTTATCCATAATTAGATGTACAGAAATAAATCGATATATATTATCTTGAATCAATCCACGACCCAGTGTATACACGTCTCAGGCTAGATCACAACTCAAACTATATATATTTTTGGAATCAACCTCAACCCTGTATAGCTAACTCCAACATTACTGCATATATAGTGTCTATGGTTGTCCCAAATAATATATATAGATGGGTCGATATGATATGTCAAAACATTTGCATACGTGTCTATGGTATCCCAAGATTATATAATATATTAGAATACATGTATAATACAATATAATTTAGCTAGGATATGGTTTGTATAGATTTGTTAAACATTTCCCGTAGCTAAAAAGATCAAAAATATCCAATCTTATTTTACCCATAACTTCTTCGTTTTAAATCCGTTTTGAGTGAATCAAATTGCTATGGTTTCATATTGAACTCTATTTTATGAATCTAAACAGAAAAAGTATAGGTTTATAGTTGGAATTATAGGTTACAAGTCGTTTTTGTAAAGGTAGTCATTTCAGTCGAAAGAACGACGTCTAGATGACCATTTTGGAAAACATACTTCCACTTTGAGTTTAACCATGACTTTTGGATATAGTTTCATGTTCATATGAAAAATCATTTTCCCAGAAGAACAACTTTTAAATCAAAGTTTATCATAGTTTTTAATTATCCAAACCAAAACAGCCCCCGGTTTCACTACGACTGCGTATATCTGATTTTATGGTGTTCATCGTGTTTCCAGGTTTTAAATCATTAAGTTAGAATATCATATAGATATAGAACATGTGTTTAGTTGATTTTAAAAGTCAAGTTAGAAGGATTAACTTTTGTTTGCGTAAAAGTTTAGAATTAACTAAACTATGTTCTAGTGATTTCAAGTTTAAACCTTCGAATAAGATAGCTTTATATGTATGAATCGAATGATGTTAAGAACATCATTACTACCTCAAGTTTTGTGGATAAACCTACTGGAAAAAAGATAAATGGATCTAGCTTCAAAGGATCCTTGGATGGCTTGATAGTTCTTGAAGCAGAATCATGACACGAAAACAAATTCAAGTAAGATCATCACTCGAAATAAGATTGTTATAGTTATAGAAATTGAACCAAAGTTTGAATATGAGTATTACCTTGTATTAGAAAGATATCTTACTGTAAATAAGAAAGATTTCTAGAGGTTGGATGATCACTTTACAAGATTGGAAGTAAGCTAGCAAACTTGGAAGTATTCTTGATTTTATGAAACTAGAACTTATAAAATTTATAAAGAACACTTAGAACTTGAAGATAGAACTTGAGAGAGATCACTTAGATGAAGAAAATTGAAGAATGAAAGTGTTTGTAGGTGTTTTGGTAGTTGGTATATGGATTAGATATAAAGGATGTGTAATTTTGTTTTCATGTAAATAAGTCATGAATGATTACTCATATTTTTGTAATTTTATGAGATATTTCATGCTAGTTGTCAAATGATGGTTCACACATGTGTTAGGTAAATCACATGGGCTGATAAGAGCTGATCATTAGAGTGTATATACCAATAGTACAAACGTCTAAAAGCTGTGTATTGTATGAGTACGAATACAGGTGCATACGAGTAGAATTGTTGATGAAACTGAACGAGGATGTAATTGTAAGAATTTTTATTAAGTAGAAGTATTTTGATAAGTGTCTTGAAGTCTTTCAAAAGTGTATGAATACATAATAAAACACTATATGTATATACATTTTAACTGAGTCGTTAAGTCATCATTAGTCGTTAGATGTAAATGTTGTTTTGAAACCTTTAGGTTAACAATCTTGTTAAATGTTGTTAACCCATTGTTTATTATATCTAAATAGATGTTAAATTATTACATTATCATGATATTATGATATATTAATATATCTTATTATGATATATATACAGTTAAATGTTGTTACAACGATAATCGTTACATATATGTCTCGTTTCGAAATCATTAAGTTAGTAGTGTTGTTTTTACATATGTAGTTCATTGTTAATATACTTAATGACATGTTTACTTATCATTTATCATGATTAAACATAGTGTATCAATATCTTAATATGATTCATATGTATTTAGTAAGACGTTATAAAGATAATCGTTATATATATCGTTTCGAGTTTCTTAATTCAATAAACTCAATTATATATATATATAACTCATTGTTAAAATACCTAGTGAGATACTTACTTATCATAATATTATGTTAACTATATATAATCATATATATGTCATCATATAGTTTTTACAAGTTTTAACGTTCGTGAATCACCGGTCAACTTGGGTGGTCAATTGTCCATATGAAACCTATTTCAATTAATCAAGTCTTAACAAGTTTGATTGCTTAACATGTTGAAAACATTTAGTCATGTAAATATCAATCTCAATTAATATATATAAACATAGAAAAGTTCGGGTCACTACAGTACCTACCCGTTAAATAAATTTCGTCCCGAAATTTTAAGCAGTTGGAGGTGTTACGAATCTTCTGGAAATAGATGCGGGTATTTCTTCTTCATCTGATCTTCTCATTCCCAGGTGAACTCGGGTCCTGTACGAGCATTCCATCAAACCTTAACAATTAGTATCTTGTTTTACTTAAGTCTTTTAACCTCACGATCCATTATTTCGACGGGTTCTTCGATGAATTGAAGTTTTTCGTTGATTTGGATTTCATCTAACGGAATAGTGAGATCTTCTTTAGCAAAACATTTCTTCAAATTCGAGACGTGGAAAATGTTATGTACAGCTGCGAGTTGTTGAGGTAACTCAAGTCGGTAAGCTACTGGTCCGACACGATCAATAAACTTGAATGGTCCAATATACCTTGGATTTAATTTCCCTCGTTTGCCAAATCGAACAACGCCTTTCCAAGGTACAACTTTAAGCATGACCATCTCTCCAATTTCAAATTCTATATCTTTTCTTTTAATGTCGGCGTAGCTCTTTTGTCGACTTTGGGCGGTTTTCAACCGTTGTTGAATTTGGATGATCTTCTCGGTAGTTTCTTGTATTATCTCCGGACCCGTAATCTGTCTATCCCCCACTTCATTCCAACAAATCGGAGACCTGCACTTCTACCATAAAGTGCCTCAAACGGCGCCATCTCAATACTAGAATGATAACTGTTGTTGTAGGAAAATTCTGCTAACGGTAGGTGTCGATCCCAACTGTTTCCGAAATCAATAACACATGCTCGTAGCATGTCTTCAAGCATTTGTATTGTCCTTTCACTCTGCCCATCAGTTTGTGGATGATAGGCAGTACTCATGTCTAGACGAGTTCCTAATGCTTGCTGTAATGTCTGCCAGAATCTTGAAATAAATCTGCCATCCCTATCAGAGATAATAGAGATTGGTATCCCATGTCTGGAGACGACTTCCTTCAAATACAGTTGTGCTAACTTCTCCATCTTGTAATCTTCTCTTATTGACAGGAAGTGTGCTGATTTGGTGAGACGATCAACTATTACCCAAATAGTATCAAAACCACTTGCAGTCCTTGGCAATTTAGTAATGAAATCCATGGTAATGTTTTCCCATTTCCATTCTGAGATTTCAGGTTGTTGAAGTAGACCTGATGGTTTCTGATGCTCCGCTTTGAACTTAGAACACGTCAAACATTCCCCTACATATTTAGCAACATCGGCTTTCATACCTGGCCACCAAAAATGTTTCTTGAGATCCTTGTACATCTTCCCCGTTCCAGGATGTATTGAGTATCTGGTTTTATGAGCTTCTTTAAGTACCATTTTTCTCATATCTCCAAATTTTGGTACCCAAATTCTTTCAGCCCTATACCGGGTTCCGTCTTCCCGAATATTAAGATGCTTCTCCGATCCTTTGGGTATTTCATCCTTTAAATTTCCTTCTTTTAAAACTCCTTGTTGCGCCTCCTTTATTTGAGTAGTAAGGTTATTGTGAATCATTATATTCATAGATTTTACTCGAATGGGTTCTCCGTCCTTTCTGCTCAAGGCATCGGCTACCACATTTGCCTTCCCCGGGTGGTAACGAATCTCAAAGTCGTAATCATTCAGTAATTCAATCTACCTACGCTGCCTCATATTCAGTTGTTTCTGATTAAATATGTGTTGAAGACTTTTTTGGTCGGTATATATAATACTTTTGACCCCATATAAGTAGTGCCTCCAAGTCTTTAATGCAAAAATAACCACGCCTAATTCCAAATCATGCGTCGTATAATTCTGTTCGTGAATCTTCAATTGTCTAGACGCATAAGCAATTACTTTCGTTTGTTGCATTAATACACAACCGAGACCTTGCTTTGAGGCGTCACAATATATCACAAAATCATCATTCCCTTCAGGTAATGACAATATAGGTGTCGTAGTTAACTTTTTCTTTAACAATTGAAACGCTTTCTCTTGTTCATCTTTCCATTCAAATTTCTTCCCTTTATGCATTAATGCAGTCAAGGGTTTTGCTATTCTGGAAAAGTCTTGGATGAACCTTCTGTAGTAACCAGCTAGTCCTAAAAACTGGCGTATGTATTTCGGAGTTTTTGGGGTTTCCCACTTTTCAACGGTTTCGATCTTTTCCGGGTCCACCTGGATACCTTCTTTGTTCACTATGTGACCGAGGAATTGAACTTCTTCCAACCAAAATGCACACTTTGAAAACTTAGCGTACAGTTTTTCTTTCCTCAATACTTCTAGCACTTTTCTCAAATGTTCTCCGTGCTCTTGATCATTCTTTGAGTAAATAAGTATGTCATCGATGAAAACAATGACAAACTTGTCAAGATATGGCCCACACACTCGGTTCATAAGGTCCATGAACACAGCTGGTGCATTAGTCAATCCAAACGGCATAACTATAAACTCGTAATGACCATAACGCCTCCTAAAAGCAGTTTTTGGAATATCATCCTCCTTTACTCGCATTTGATGATATCCAGAACGTAAATCGATTTTCGAATAAACCGACGAGCCTTGTAGTTGATCAAATAAGTCGTCAATTCTCGACAGTGGATAACTGTTTTTGATGGTAAGTTTGTTCAACTCTCTGTAGTCAATACACAACCTAAATGTACCATCCTTCTTCTTGACAAACAAAACAGGAGCTCCCCATGGTGATGTGCTTGGTCGAATGAAATCACGTTCTAATAGTTCTTACAGTTGGCTTTGCATTTCTTTCATCTCGCCGGGTGCGAGTCTGTAAGGAACACGAGCTATTGGTGCAGCCCCTGGTACAAGATCTATTTGAAATTCAACAGATCGATGTGGAGGTAGTCCCGGTAATTCTTTCAGAAATACATCGGGAAATTCTTTTGCGACGGGAACATCATTGATGCTCTTTTCTTCAGTTTGTACTTTCTCGACGTGTGCTAGAACAGCATAGCAACCTTTTCTTATTAATTTTTGTGCCTTCAAATTACTAATAAGATGTAGCTTCGTGTTGCCCTTTCCTCCGTACATCATTAAGGGTTTTCCTTTTTCTCGTATAATGCGAATTGCATTTTTGTAACAAACGATCTCTGCTTTCACTTCTTTCAACCAGTCCATACCGATTATCACATCAAAACTCCCTAATTCTACTGGTATCAAGTCAATCTTAAATGTTTCGCTAACCAGTTTAATTTCTCGATTCCGACATATATTATCTGCTGAAATTAATTTACCGTTTGCTAATTCAAGTAAAAATTTACTATCCAACGGCGTCAATGGACGACTTAATTTAGCACAAAAATCTCTACTCATATAGCTTCTATCCGCACCCGAATCAAATAAAACGTAAACAGATTTATTGTTAATAAGAAACGTACCCGTAACAAGCTCCGGGTCTTCCTGTGCCTCTGCCGCATTAATATTGAAAACTCTTCCGCAGCCTTGTCCATTCATGTTCTCCTGGTTCGGGAAATTTCTAATAATGTGGCTCGGTTTTCCACATTTATAACAAACTACATTGGCATAACTTGCTCCGACACTACTTGCTCCACCGTTACTCATTCCGACACCATTTGTTCCTTTCGTTCTGTTAACCCCTGGTCCGTAGACCTCACACTTCGCTACGCTATGACCATTTCTTTTACACTTGTTGCAAAATTTGGTGCAGAACCCCGAGTGATACTTTTCACACCTTTGGTATAGCTGCTTCTGATTGTTGTTGTTGTTGCGGTTGTTATTGTTGTTGGGATGATTATTGTAGTAGTTGTTGTTGTTGTTGTGCCGTTTGTTGTAGTTGCGATTGATGTTCCGATTGTTGGGATAGTTGTTGTTGTTTTGGTGACTCTTATCACCGTTTTCCTCCCACTTTCTTTTGACTAACTTCACGTTGGCCTCTTCGGCCACCTGTTCTTTAATTCTTCCCTCAATCTGGTTCACTAGTTTGTGAGCCATTCTACATGCCTTTTGTATGGAGGCAGGCTTGTGTGAACTTATATCTTCTTGGATTCTCTCCGGTAACCCTTTCACAAACGCGTCGATCTTCTCTTCCTCATCTTTGAACGCTCTCGGACACAATAGGCACAATTCTGTGAATCGTCTTTCGTACGAAGTAATATCAAATCCCTGTGTTTGTAACCCTCTAAGTTCTGACTTGAGCTTATTGACCTCGGTTCTGGGACGGTACTTCTCGTTCATCAAGTGCTTGAATGCTGACCACGGTAGCGCGTAAACAGCATCTTGTCCCACTTGCTCTAGATAGGTATTCCACCATGTTAACGCAATACCTGTGAAGGTATGCGTAGCGTACTTAACTTTGTCCTCTTCAGTACACTTACTTATGGCAAACACCGATTCAACTTTCTCGGTCCACCATTTCAATCCAATTGGTCCTTCGGTTCCATCAAATTCCAAAGGTTTGCTGGCAGTGAATTCTTTATAGGAGCATCCTACACGATTTCTTGTGCCATTAGCTGTATTGCTAGATTCAGAGTTATTGTTGGTATATAGCGCGGCCTGTACTGCGGCTATGTTTGAAGCAAGAAAGGCACGAAATTCCTCTTCGCTCATATTCAAGGTGTGTCGAGTAGTCGGTGCCATTTCCTTCAAAATAGTCAAATGAAACAATTTAATCATACAGAATATTAAGAGTAGTCAATAGTATCTCATAGCATAATCTGAACTCATTTATAAAAGCTTTTTCTTCATATTAGCGTTTTATAAGTTTAAATTCGGGTACTACCTACCCGTTAAGTTCATACTTAGTAGCTAATATACAATTCAACTACTACAATTCCACATGAAAAACTAATTATAATAATATATCACATACAAATATTCTTCAAACTTACAACTTCGTTATATTACATATAACATGAAATATAGTACACTATGATACAGGACAGTTTTGAAGATAAATCTAATTAATACACAAGTTGTTCAGCAAAGGAAATAAAGACACGTAATTCATAAGTCCAGAAACAAGTCATGCATTCTGGTTTTACTATGACGACTTCCCATCCTTGGTAGGCAGCATGTTGTAATGTCGTCAAAAGGACGAGGATTTCGTAATGTCCAACAGCCCCGTAATAATCTAAAAACCTTGTTTCTCACCCCCAACTACTGAATCCGTCACTTGTGGGAAAGTTTTATTTAAAAGCTGCAATCTGATATTCTTTTTCTCACTTTGGTAAGAAGCGAACATCACTAACCCGTAAGCATAACATGCTTCTTTATGTTGCATGTTAGAAGCTCTTTCTAATTCACGAAATCCTATGTTGGGATATGTTGAGTCAAAATAGGTTCTTAACCCGTAGCGTAAAATTGCATTTGGGTTCCCCGCATTTAATGCTTTAAAGAAAACACGGCGTAACTTAAAGTCTCCCCAATGTGATATACCCCACCTATCAAAGGAAAGCCTTTTATAAACTAAGGCATTTCTAGAAAGTCTTTCAAATGTTTGACAAGTTAATTTCGCCATAACTAAATGTGCTGATGAATTCTAACCGACTCTAGACAAGATTTCCTCAATCATATCCTCTGGTAGGTCTTCTAAAATATTCGGTTGTTTACCCTTAACGTCCATTTTATTTTTATACTGTAAAATAGACAAGGATTAGATTCGTAATAACAAACAATACAAGCAATTTTTACATAGAACATAAAAGTACAAGCACACTACAATACATTTATTACACAACATGCTCACACCCCTCTAATCTAAATCACTGGTTTCTTCTTCTTCGGACTTGGTTCTTTTTCCTAATCTTTTAGGGATATATGATGTTCTTCTAATACGAGTCGTCGTTTTCCACATTGGTTTAGAAAAACCTGGTGGTTTAGAGGTTCCCGGGTTATTGTCACGATATTGAAAATACGGGTTGACGGTATATATAAAGTTCATCGGGGTTGGAATCAGATTTCTCTATTTTGATGTCTTTTCCCTTATTATTTTCTTTTGCCTCATTAAATTGGGTCGGGGTAATTTCTATAACATCATCGGAATCCTCATCAGGATCCGATTCATCGAAAAATTGGTAATTTTCCCAATATTTTGCTTCCTTAGCGGAAACACCATTGACCATTATTAACTTTGGTCCATTGGTTGAGGATTTTCTTTTATTTGACCGGTTTTTTGTGGTTCCTACTATTCTCCCCTCCGGAACCTCTTCTTCTTCCGGTTCCTCTTCTTCTGGTTCCTCTTCTTCCGGTTCCGTTTCTTCTTTTGGTTCTTCGGGAACTTGTGAATCTTGCCAATATATATTTGACTCTTCGTTATTATTAGGTGAGTCAATGGGATTTGTGCTAGAGGTAGACATCTATCATGAAGGTATTTCGTATGCCCGAGAGACATATTAAATTAATGTGGCTAATATGTTTTGATCCAAGTCGGGTCATACCCAATAACAAGCTTACCGACACCTTAATTGTATTTTGATCTTAACGATTGGATCGTTGATTAAATTACGCAACACTTGAGATTTAAGAAAAATGGTTTTCTTAAATAAAATTACTTGATGTGTATATAAATTATGGTATAATTTATATAATAAGAATTTAATTATTTATAGGTTAAATAATTAATAAAGTTATGTTACATTTTATAAAATTGGTTTTATAAAATAAAGTAAACATAACTTATAATATGGAATTCATAAAAATGAGTTTTATAAATATGTATACATAATTTTATAGAATGCAAGTTTATAAAGTGTGTTTTATAAAATCTAATTTTATAAAAACAACTTTATAAAATGTGCAAGTATATAAAATGTGTCTAGTTTATAAAATCATTTTATAATAATGTGAGTGGCTTTAGAAGTGAAGTAAGCATGCTTAGATCCCTTTTCTTGGTCAATTACAAGGGCCATTCTTCTATAACATGCAAGGCTTGACTCATTCCAAGAGCACACTTGCAAATACACATCAAAAGAGAGCAAAAAAAACTGCACAACACCTTCATTTAGGCTGCTGGCTGCCGTGGCCTGTTTATGTTCAAAAGGGGTTCAACATTTGTTTTTTGGAAGCTCTAATCAAGTGCTAATAAGTCCTAACTAAAGTGCAAAGGTTTAGTAATTAAAGGCTTGGGGTATTACACACTTGAGGCTTCAAGTTAGAAGCTCTATTCTCCATCATCTTCATCACTTATCAACAAGCTTGGAGTAGGTATAATCTCTTTTCTTGCTTGTAGTTTGTAAGTATATTTCAGAACTTGATCCTAATTGGGATTTAACTTTAATTGGTTAAAGATTAACAAGTTATAAATCGGGTTTTACATGCTTCCGCTAAGTTTGATTCGTAGTATGTTTTAAGCATTTTGAAACTTGTTAAATCTTAACAATGGTATCTAGAGCCGAGGTTGTTGAAATATGCTTCGAGATTGTTATTATACTCACTTTATATTTTGCATTTTATGTACATGCATGATAGTAAAATGCAAAAATTAATGGTTTTGGGTGGGTTTAATGTTTTGGCCGAATTTAAGGAGACCCAAAATGGGTTTTGGGTTCTTCCATTTGGTCATATTTTGGTTGTATGTTAATGTTCACAATCTAAGCCTTGGCCTTGTGTTTGGTTGCATGTTTGAATGAGTTATATTTATTCATTTGGTATGTAATATTAATTATTCATTTGGTTTGTAAAATTAATTATTCATTTGGTATGTAATATTAATTATTCATTTGGTTTGTAAAATTAATAATTCATTTGGTATGTAATATTAATTTTGGTTATGTAATTTATTTTATATTTGGTATGTAAAATAGATTAGGTTGTATTTTTATTTTTTAGAAAAAATGTATTAGAATATATTTTGTAAAAATGAAGATGCAAGATGAAGTCTTGAAGAACACAAGAAGAAGCATTTGGATGCAAGATTAAGTGGGAGATTTAAAATCTCCTACTTTGTATTATAACCCCTTAACCGATGGCATTTGTTTTCGGCCAAACAAATGCCTACCAAAATGGCTTGATTGTGAACATATTTGTTTTGCATGCATGGTTGTTTATTGTATGATTGTGGATTGTATGTTTGTATGCTACAATTTAATCACACAAGTAAAACAACAAGCAAAATGGCAATTTAATTGGTTGAATTAAACATTATTAACAACATGTAAAACGACAATTTAAATGGTTAAATTGAAATGGCAAAAGGACATTAATAAATGGTTATTAGAACACATATAAAATTGTTTATATCAAATCATGTAATTGGCTTAATTACAAGACATGAAAATGGATTTTCATACAAACCATACACTAAATGCATGTTGGTGTATGGTGTAAATGTTTTCTCAAACTAGAATTAACGAAAACTTAAAATCCCTATATTTACAAGGTAAACAAGTTAAACGCCATCCTTATTGTGTGACACTTAGGCATACTAAGGAACTCATGATGGGATAAAGGTCACCTAACCATTATGAGCAAACTAATATGATTAAGGTAAATTTGTCACACTTGTGGTATAAAGGTCACCTAACCACTTGTATGTTGAATTTTACAAGTTTACACAAGTAGGACGACTTGATTTGGGAATCATGAACTTAGGGTCACCGAAGCATGAGGAACAAATAGGCGTTGATGGGATAAATATGCCATGCAAAAGGATTGCATGATCCCATAACTTAGAAGTTCCAAAAGGATTGCAATTGTCATATAATGACTACCTAGCTAAATCAATTGACGGGATAAAGGTCACCTAACCAAAATTTGGTTTACCGTTGGATTCTAAAATTTAATAAATATCAATTGGATTTAAAGGGTATTGATTGTTAAATTAAAATTGATACTTAAACTACTTTGTTAAATTTTGTAAATGGCCGCCAATAACAACAACATTCCAAACGCACCAATAAACTTTAACAACCTATCATTGAGGTCAATCCTCGAAAAGGAAAAACTCAACCATACGAACTTCATGGATTGGTTCCGCAATCTAAGAATTGTCCTCAAACTAGAGGACAGGGCGTATGTGTTGGAAGACCCCATTCCCGATCAACCGGACGAGGATGATACGGAAGGCATGGCTTATTGGGAGAAATATTGCACCGATTCGTTGCGAGTTTCTTGCCTCATGTTTGGGACTATGATACCCGAACTCCAAAAGGATTTTGAGCATCATAGTGCATATGACATAATCACACAGTTGAAGGAGATGTTCCTTCAACAAGCTCGTGTCGAGCGCTTTGAAACGGTCCGAGCGCTTCATGCATGTCAGATGGACGACTCCCAATCCATTTCATCTTATGTCCTTAAGATGAAAAGCCTAATTGATCGATCAAACCGTCTAAATTGCAACGTGTCTAATGAATTAGCCACAGACCTTATTCTCAACTCATTGTCAAAAAGGTTTGACACATTTGTAATGAATTACAACATGAATGGTTGGGATAAAAGTATTGGCGAATTACATGCCATGCTTAAGACGGCAGAAGCAAGCATGGGTATAAGGGCTTCACCCGTGTTTACGATCAATGAAGGCGGGTCCAAAAATAATAACACTTCTAAGCCGAAGGCGGCTAAGAGGAAAGGACCCGCCTACCAAGGAATGGGCAAGGGAAAAGGGAAAGTGGTTACCCCAACCAATAATAACAAGAAGCAAAAGGTTGTCGGTAAAGCTAACCCCAAGGAAGATCCGTGATTTGGTTGCAGTGAAATGGGTAACTGGAAACGCAACTGCCCGGTCTACCTAAAGGAGTTGAAAGAGAAGAGGGATGCAGGGCAAACCTCAGGTAATGTATATATGGTATACATTGAGCTTAGTATTACTTCTTCTAATACATGGGTATTAGACACAGGATGTGGAACTCATATTTGCAATTCATTACAGGGGGTCAAAAGAAGTGATCAAGAAGCGGGAACAACGAGTCTCTTCATGGGAAATGGAGCAAGGGTGCAAGTGAAAGCTCAAGGAGACTTTGTTTTAAAGCTACCAAGTGGTTTGGAGCTTATTTTGAAAAATGTTTTATATGCACCCGATTTATCTCGAAACATTATTTCTGTATCCCGTTTGAAACAATATGGTTTTAATCTTAATTTCACTAATGATGATATCCATGTTTCTTTATATAATGTGTTCTATTTTAAGGCCTCGCCTTCAAATGGTATTTATGAATTGGTTCATAATGACACATCATACAATAGCTCAATGTTCCATGCAAACACCAAGAAAATCAAAAGGGATTTGAGTGATTCCTACTTATGGCATTGTCGCCTTGGTCACATAAACAAGAATCGAATGCATACACTTCAAAAGAATGGCCTTTTGAAATCAAATGAACTAGACTATTTTGATGTATGTGAATCTTGTTTACAAGGTAAAATGACTAAAGCACCTTTCAAAGGGACCTATGAAAGGGCTAAGGACTTATTGGGATTAATACATTCGGATGTATATGGACCCTTTAAGCCCATAACTAGGAATGGTGAAAGATACTTCGTTACTTTCATTGATGACTTCAGTCATTTCGGATATGTCTACTTATTAAGACACAATTACGAAACTTTTGAAGCATTCAAAGAATATCAAAACGAAGTACAAAATCAACTCAATAAGACAATCAAGGTACTTTGTACCGATAGAGGAGGTGAATACCTAAGCGATGCTTTCCAAGATCATCTTAAAGGCTGTGGGATTATCTCACAACTTACTCCTCCTGGAACACCCCAACTTAATGGAGTTTCCGAAAGGAGGAACCGAACCCTAATGGATATGGTTCGATCTATGATGGCTAGAAGCTCGTTACCTCTATCATTTTGGGGTTATTGTCTATGCTCCGCGGCACGTATTTTAAATATGGCCCCAACCAAGAAAGTGGAACGAACTCCTCATGAGATGTGGTTTGGAAAACCTCCATCTCTATCATACTTAAAGGTATGGGGATGTGAAGCTTGTCCTAAGCGTTACGTCCCTAATAAGTTGAATGCTCGATCCACGAAGTGTATCTTCATAGGATATCCCAAGGATAATATGGGATATTATTTCTATGATCCTTTCGAACAGAATGTATTTGTTGCTCGGAAGGCTGAATTCCTTGAAACTAAGTTCCTAATGGAAGGCGAAAGTGAAAGGAAGATAGATCTTGAATAGGTTCAAGATCAAACAGATGATACACAATTGGTTGACACTAGCACTCAACGTGAAAATGTTGAGAGTGATCGAATAGATGATCAAAATACACAAGACGTTCGCAGATCTGGTAGGATTAGTAATCCTCCTGAGAGATATGGTTTTCTTATGGATGGTTGCTACGTGGTTGATTTGGATGAACCAACAAACTACCAAGATGCTTTATCAAGGATTGATAAGGATAAATGGCAGGAAGCCATGAACGCTGAGATGCAATCCATGTATGACAACCAAGTTTGGGAACTTGTTGCACAACCTACTGGCTCAAGGCTAGTTGATTGTAAATGGCTTTTCAAAATGAAAACCGACATACATGGAAACTTGGATACATATAAAGCTAGACTTGTAGCAAAAGGTTTCACTCAAACTCAAGGGGTTGACTATGATGAAACTTTTTCGCCTGTGGCAATGCTAAAGTCTATTAGGATATTATTTGCCATTGCTGCCCATTATGATTACGAAATACGGCAAATGGATGTCAAGACCGCTTTCCTAAATGGATATCTTGTGGAAGATGTCTATATGGTTCAGCCTGAAGGTTTTGTTGATCCGAAACATCCTAAAAAGGTATGCAAGTTAAAGAAGTCAATCTACAGATTAAAACAAGCATCTAGAATGTGGAATCATCGTTTTAATGAGGAAGCCGAGAAATTTGGCTTCATTAAAAATGGTGATGAAGCTTGTGTATATAAGAAAGCTAGTGGGAACACTATCATGTTCCTTGTACTGTATGTGGATGACATATTGTTATTTGGAAATGATATTCTGGCAATGGAAAGTGTTAAAACTTGGCTAAGTAAATGCTTCTCCATTAAGGATCTTGGAGAAGCGCAATATGTTTTGGGGATTGGGATCTATAGGAATAGATCCAAGAAACTGATAGGTTTGAATCAAAGTGCATACATTGAAAAGGTCTTGAAAAGATTCAAGATGGAGAACTCTAAGAGTGGTTTGGTACCTATTCAAAGAGGAACACTTTTCAGTTCATCTCAGTGCCCTACCATGAAAGATGAACAAGAGAGAATAAAGAGAGTCCCGTATGCATCTGCTATTCGGTCAATCATGTATGCAATGATATGCACTAGACCGGATGTGTCATGCGCCCTAAGCTTGACAAGTAGATACCAGAATAACCCAGGAAACAGTCATTGGATTGCGGTTAAAAGTATATTGAAATACCTTAGGAGGACTAAGGATATGTTTCTAATATATGGATCTGGTGAGGAGGAACTCGCTGTAAAAGGTTACGTGAACGCGAGTTTCCAAACTGATCGAGATGATTCTCGATCACAATCCGGTTATGTCTTCACATTAAATGGAGGTGCGGTCTCTTGAAAGAGGTCAAAAGAGGATGTTGTTGCCTTATCCACTACAGAGTCAGAGTACATTGCCACCTCATTGGCAGCTCAGGAAGCTGCATGGATGAAGAAATTCATCGATAACTTAGGAGTAGTCCCTTCCATTCAGGACCCTCTTGAGATCTTTTGTGACAACGAGGGTGCGATTGCTCAAATCAAAGAACCTCATGCTCACTAAAAGACCCGTCACATTGAGCAGAGATTCAACTACATAAGGGATGAAGTTGAAAAGGGAAAGATATGTATTCGCAAAGTTCACACAGATCTTAATATAGCGGATCCTCTCACGAAGCTCTTACATGGAGCAAAACATGCAGGACATGTTTGTGCTTTAGGGCTTCGACATTCTAGTGATTGGTAATGATCTGTTTTAAGTATTGTAACGGAACAAAATTGTTCAAACTCATTAATATAATTATGGTATTAATTTATTTTGAGTTATGTTCCTATTTTGCATATTTTATCCATGAATAAGTAATTATTCCAAATTCCGTAGTCGATCACATTTGTGGGAACAAGTGTGAGGTTTAGACTATTATGAACTTAGATTGGTATACATTCACGGGATGAATGTGGGGTAAGGTTGCAACCAAGGTTCATAGATATTTGTGGGATACAAATATTGGAAGACCCGCCCTCAAGATTTACTCAATGAAGCCTTTGTGGCTGATCACATGTAATCTTGAGTAAAGGCGAATATCATTGTATCCTCTGACCTGAGATGCATATTGGGTTCGGATATTTACCATGTATTGTGCCTTGACTCTTTCCTTCGCTATTCTGAAATATGGTAGTTCATAAGGAAGAGCTCAGGTATAATGCAAGGCATATATTTAGGACGTATGTAGTCAAGATGGAATTTGTCTCTCTTATTCGTTGAGAGTCAGATGTCTAAGGCCTGATAAAGTTAAATCTAAAAGAGAGTGATCACTCTGTGTCTCTTGGATTTAACATGACATCTAGGACGAAAGGATAGAATGAAAGATTCACCTATTCATATTCGAGATAGGAACTCAAAAGGGATGATGTTTTTGAATGGCACTAAGTCATAACATATTGGGGGTGATGGACGGTCGTTAGGTGGTATCCATCACTTGAATTAATTTCTTATGTTTCGCGTGCAAGTGGGAGATTGAAGGAATTTCGTATGCCCGAGAGACATATTAAATTAATGTGGCTAATATGTTTTGATCCAAGTTGGGTCATACCCAATAACAAGCTTACCGACACCTTAATCGTATTTTGATCTTAACGATTGGATCGTTGATTAAATTACGCAACACTTGAGATTTAAGAAAAATGGTTTTCTTAAATAAAATTACTTGATGTGTATATAAATTATGGTATAATTTATATAATAAGAATTCAATTATTTATAGGTTAAATAATTAATAAAGTTATGTTACATTTTATAAAATTAGTTTTATAAAATAAAGTAAACATAACTTATAATATGGAATTCATAAAAATGAGTTTTATAAATATTTATACATAATTTTATAGAATGCAAGTTTATAAAGTGTGTTTTATTAAATCTAATTTTATAAAAACAACTTTATAAAATGTGCAAGTATATAAAATGTGTCTAGTTTATAAAATCATTTTATAATAATGTGAGTGGCTTTGGAAGTGAAGTAAGCATGCTTAGATCCCTTTTCTTGGTCAATTACAAGGGCCATTCTTCTATAACATGCAAGGCTTAACTCATTCCAAGAGCACACTTGCAAATTCACATCAAAAGAGAGCAAAAAAACTGCACAACACCTTCATTCAGGCTGCTGGCTGCCGTGGCCTGTTTGTGTTCAAAAGGGGTTCAACATTTGTTTGTTGGAAGCTCTAATCAAGTGCTAATAAGTCCTAACTAAAGTGCAAAGGTTTGGTAATTAAAGTCTTGGGGTATTAAACACTTGAGGCTTCAAGTTAGAAGCTCTATTCTCCATCATCTTCATCACTTATCAACAAACTTGGAGTAGGTATAATCTCTTTTCTTACTTGTAGTTTGTAAGTATATTTTTTAACTTGATCCTAATTGGGATTTAACTTTAATTGGTTAAAGATTAACAAGTTATAAATCGGGTTTTACATGCTTCCGCTAAGTTTGATTTTTATTATGTTTTAAGCATTTTGAAACTTGTCAAATCCCAACATATCACACAATATCAAACATGTTAAGAGATTAACATATCACATAATATTTACATATTAATAATATATAGTTTCCAACAAAAATGTTAAGCAATCATTTTTAAAGAAAACACGGTCGAAGTCCAGACTCACTAATGCAGCCTAACAAACTCGATAAGACACACTAATGCAAATTTTCTGGTTCTCTAAGACCAACGCTCAGATAACAACTGAAATGTCCCATTCATATTGATTATAAACGTTCCATATTAATTGATTTCGTTGCGAGGTTTTGACCTCTATATGAGACGTTTTTCAAAGACTGCATTCATTTTTAAAACAACCATAACCTTTATTTTATCAATAAAGGTTTTAAAAAAACATTACGTAGATTATCAAATAATGATAATCTAAAATATATTGTTTACACACGACCATTACATAATGGTTTACAATAGAAATATATTACATCGACATATGTTTCTTGAATGCAGTTTTTAAACAATATCATACAAACATGGACTCCAATTCTTGTCCTTATTTTAGTATGCAATAGCGGAAGCTCTTAGTATTCACCTGAGAATAAACATGCTTTAAACATCAATAAAAATGTTGGTGAGTTATAGGTTTAACCTATATATATCAAATCGTAACAATAGACCACTAGATTTCATATTTCAATACACATCCCATACATAGAGATAAAAATCATTCATATGGTGAACACCTGGTAACTGACATTAACAAGATGCATATATAAGAATATCCCCATCATTCTGGGACACCCTTCGGATATGATATAACTTTCGAAGTACTAAAGCATCCGGTACTTTGGATGGGGTTTGTTAGGCCCAATAGATCTATCTTTAGGATTAGCGTCAATTAGGGTGTCTGTTCCCTAATTCTTAGATTACCAGACTTAATAAAAAGGGGCATATTCGATTTCGATAATTCAACCATAGAATGTAGTTTCACATACTTGTGTCTATTTTGTAAATCATTTATAAAACCTGCATGTATTCTCATCCCAAAAATATTAGATTTTAAAAGTGGGACTATAACTCACTTTCACAGATATTTCCTTCCTCGGAAATAAGACTTGGCCACGGATCGATTCACGAACCTATAACAAATATGTACATATATATCAAAGTATGTTCAAAATATATTTACAACATTTTTAATACGTTTTACTGTTTTAAGTTTATTAAGTCAGCTGTCCTTGTTAGTAACCTACAACTAGTTGTCCATAATTAGATGTACAGAAATAAATCGATATATATTATCTTGAATCAATCCACGACCCAGTGTATACACATCTCAGGCTAGATCACAACTCAAACTATATATATTTTTGGAATCAACCTCAACCCTGTATAGCTAACTCCAACATTACTGCATATAGAGTGTCTATGGTTGTTCCAAATAATATATATAGATGGGTCGATATGATATGTCAAAACATTTGCATACGTGTCTATGGTATCCCAAGATTACATAATATATTAGAATAAATGTATAATACAATATAAGTTAGCTAGGATATGATTTGTATAGATTTGTTAAACATTTCCCGTAGCTAAAAAGATCAAAAATATCCAATCTTGTTTTACCCATAACTTCTTCGTTTTAAATCCGTTTTGAGTGAATCAAATTGCTATGGTTTCATATTGAACTCTATTTTATGAATATAAACAGAAAAAGTATAGGTTTATAGTCAGAATTATAGGTTACAAGTCTTTTTTTAAAGGTAGTCATTTCAGTCGAAAGAACGACGTCAAGATGACCATTTTGGAAAACATACTTCCACTTTGAGTTTAACCATGATTTTTGGATATAGTTTCATGTTCATATGAAAAATCATTTTCCCAGAAGAACAATTTTTAAATCAAAGTTTATCATAGTTTTTAATTATCCAAACCAAAACAGCCCCCGGTTTCACTACGACGGCATATATCCGATTTTATGGTGTTCATCGTGTTTCCAGGTTTTAAATCATTAAGTTAGCATATCATATAGATATAGAACATGTGTTTATTTGATTTTAAAAGTCAAGTTAGAAGGATTAACTTTTGTTTGTGAACAAGTTTAGAATTAACTAAACTATGTTCTAGTGATTTCAAGTTTAAACCTTCGAATAAGATAGCTTTATATGTATGAATCGAATGATGTTAAGAACATCATTACTACCTCAAGTTTTGTGGATAAACCTACTGGAAAAATACAAATGGATCTAGCTTCAAAGGATCCTTGGATGGCTTGATAGTTCTTGAATCAGAATCATGACACGAAAACAAATTCAAGTAAGATCATCACTCGAAATAAGATTGTTATAGTTATATAAATAGAACCAAAGTTTGAATATGAGTATTACCTTGTATTAGAAAGATATCTTACTGTAAATAAGAAAGATTTCTTGAGGTTGGATGATCACTTTACAAGATTGGAAGTAAGCTAGCAAACTTGGAAGTATTCTTGATTTTATGAAACTAGAACTTATAGAATTTATAAAGAACACTTAGAACTTGAAGATAGAACTTGAGAGAGATCACTTAGATGAAGAAAATTGAAGAATGAAAGTGTTTGTAGGTGTTTTTGGTCGTTGGTATATGGATTAGATATAAAGGATGTGTAATTTTGTTTTCATGTAAATAAGTCATGAATGATTACTCATATTTTTGTAATTTTATGAGATATTTCATGCTAGTTGCCAAATGATGGTTCCCACATGTGTTAGGTGACTCACATGGGCTACTAAGATCTGATCATTAGAGTGTATATACCAATAGTAAATATGTCTAAAAGCTGTGTATTGTACGAGTACGAATATGGGTGCATACGAGTAGAATTGTTGATGAAACTGAACGAGGATGTAATTGTAAGCATTTTTGTTAAGTAGAAGTATTTTTATAAGTGTCTTGAAGTCTTTAAAAAGTGTATGAATACATAATAAAACACTATATGTATATACATTTTAACTGAGTCATTAAGTCATCGTTAGTCGTTAGATGTAAATGTTGTTTTGAAACCTTTAGGTTAACAATCTTGTTAAATGTTGTTAACCCATTGTTTATTATATCTAAAGAGATGTTAAATTATTATATTATCATGATATTATGATATATTAATATATCTTATTATGATATATATACAGTTAAATGTTGTTACAACGATAATCGTTACATATATGTCTCGTTTCAAAATCATTAAGTTAGTAGTCTTGTTTTTACATATGTAGTTCATTGTTAATACACTTAATGACATGTTTACTTATCATTTATCATGATTAAACATAATCATATCTTAATATGATTCATATATATTTAGTAAGACGTTATAACGATAATCGTTATATATATTGTTTCGAGTTTCTTAATTCAATAAACTCAATTTTTTATATATAACTCATTGTTAAAATACCTAATGAGATACTTACTTATCATAATATTATGTTAACTATATATATAATCATATATATGTCATCATATAGTTTTTACAAGTTTTAACGTTTGTGAATCACCGGTCAACTTGGGTGGTCAATTGTCCATATGAAACCTATTTCAATTAATCAAGTCTTAACAAGTTTGATTGCTTAACATGTTGGAAACATTTAGTCATGTAAATATCAATCTTAATTAATATATATAAACATGGAAAATTTCGGGTCACTACATGTGGTGCATTTATTTTGAACATTAGATACGCTCGAACAAGTGTATAATATTTTAGGAGGTAAAGGCGGGTGTAGTGGCTTCTATAATCAGGTCATTGCTAGTATTCAGGTGCTCAGATTATGCAAACGTTAAAATCTCGTGGTCAAGGAAACTAAACTATTTTTCTGATAACTGTTTTTCAGATACTGCTACATTACTTTAAACCTGTAGATTCACCAACATTATTTGTTGACCTGTTTTTGCGTGTTTTTATTCTCAGGTCCTTAAGAGGTAGGCTTCCACTGTGTTTACTGCATGTCTGGCCGTGGAGTCAGCATTTGATTTAATGAACATTATTTACTTTCGCATTTAAAACTTTTATAACTGTTTAAATACCGTTGGCTTGTGCTTACGATCACAACAGTGTTTCTTCTTGGGATTATTGACTTATGATTTTGAAAGTCAACTTTTAATAAAATTAAATGCGATTGCTTTAAACGTCTCATATAGAGGGCGTAACTGTTAACTGTGGGACCTGGATTGACGCGCCGTCAGATGGAAATTTGGCGGGGTGTTATAATGCATCAATGCCTAAATGTCCCGAAATCTTCTTCAAAATGTTCGGGTTCAGGTAATGTCGTTAGGTTCCTTTGTAGAAATTCAATCTGGGTCTCGTGTCGAGTTGTACGTGTAGGGAGTAGTAATACGATATGTCTTGAGGTGACTCCCAAGTCTTGGGGTATGGCTGAGTATCAGTAGAAGACACTCTGACCTTGTGAAAGGGGATGCCTTCCTGACGTCTCCAATGCCTAAGAGTGTTAGGGACCTAAGTCCAGAAGTGTCGTTAGATCGTAGCGTAGTGGTGAAGGATGAAAGAGATAAGTAAGGTCATGAAAGCGTACGGGATACGGGTCAACTTGTGAAAACTAAACAACCTTCTAATGTTCAAACATTGTACATGGCTAATTAGGGTGAGATCGGGGGGTAGGACGAGGTGCAGTTACTCTAACAAGTCCTCACATATCTCCTCCTCCGAGGATCAACTTTAGTGGGCGTGTAACCCGAGGGGTACTCTTCCTAGATTGCGTGAAGTAATATTTCGATCTCTGGAATGGTGGAACGGTAGTAACAGGTGGATTACATTACTAGTTCTTAGGGTTAGACGAGTGAGAAAAGGGTTCAGAAAAATATCTGAACTAGGAAAGATAAATTTTCCAAGTTGGTACAGCTGATAGCAGACATGTAGCAAGAAACAATATCAACAATAACCTAGGTAGTCTATTGCAGTACACAAAACTATAGTAGATAGTAGTGTCATGCAATAGTATCAGATTGCCAGTAGCATGCAGTAGTATTAAGCAGTAACATCCAGTAATAAATAACAGTTGCATGCAGCAGTTTCACAGAAACAAGTAAACGAGCAAGTTGTAGATTAGTCCTATTAGTGAATCCTACTCTGTAGTGACCCGAACTTTTCCATGTTTATATATATATATATATATATATATATATATATATATATATATATATATATATATATATATATATATATATATATATATATATATATATATATATTAAATGAAATTGTTATTTACATGATTAAGTGTTTCCAACATGTTAAGCAATCAAACTTGTTAAGACTTGATTAATTGAAATAGGTTTCATATAGACAATTGACCACCCAAGTTGACCGGTGATTCACGAACGTTAAAACTTGTAAAAACTATACGATGACATATATATGGTTATATATATAGTTAACATGATTTTATTATAAGTATGTATCTCATTAGGTATTTTAACATGAGTTATATACATAAAAATGAGACTATTAATTTAAGAAACTCGAAAACGATATATATAACGATTATCGTTATAACAACGTTTTACTAGGTACATATCAATCATATTAAGATATTGATACACTTGGTTAATTATGTTAAATGATAAGTAAATATATTATTAAGTGTATTAACAATGAAATACATATGTAAAAATAAGACTACTAACTTAATGATTTCGAAATGAGACATATATGTAACGATTATCGTTGTAACGACATTTAACTGTATATATATCATACTAAGATATATTATATATCATAATATAATGATAATATAACAATTTAACATCTCATTTGTTATAATAAACAATGGGTTAACAACATTCAACAAGATCGTTAACCTAAAGGTTTCAAAACAACATTTACATGTAACGACTAACGATGACTTAACGACTCAGTTAAAATGTATATACATGTAGTGTTTTAATATGTATTCATACACTTTTGAAAGACTTCAAGAAACTTATTAAAATACTTCTACTTAACAAAAATGCTTACAATTACATCCTCGTTCAGTTTCATCAACAATTCTACTCGTATGCACCCGTATTCGTACTCGTACAATACACAGCTTTTAGATGTATGTACTATTAGTATATACACTCCAATGATCAGCTCTTAGCAGCCCATGTGAGTCACCTAACACATGTGGGAACCATCATTTGGAAACTAGCATGAAATATCTCATAAAATTACAAAAATATGAGTAATCATTCATGACTTATTTACATGAAAACAAAATTACATATCCTTTATATCTAATCCATACACCAACGACCAAAAACACCTACATACACTTTCATTCTTCAATTTTCTTCATCTAATTGATCTCTCTCAAGTTCTATCTTCAATTTCTAAGTCTTCTTCATAAATTCCAAAAGTTCTAGTTTCATAAAATCAAGAATACTTCCAAGATTGCAAGTTTACTTCCAAGTTTTCTAAATCCATTCCAGGTAATCATCCAAGATCAAGAAACCTTTATTACTTACAGTAGGTTATCTTTCTAATACAAGGTAATAATCATATTCAAACTTTAATTCAATTTCTATAACTATAACAATCTTATTTCGAGTGGAAATCTTACTTGAAATTATTTTCGTGTCATTATTCTGCTTCAAGAACTTTCAAGCCATCCAAGGATCCTTTGAAGCTAGATCTATTTTTCTCATTTCTAGTAGGTTTATCCAAGGAACTTGAGGTAGTAATGATGTTCATAACATCATTCAATTCATACATATAAAGCTATCTTATTCGAATGTTTAAACTTGTAATCACTAGAACATAGTTTAGTTAATTCTAAACTTGTTCGCAAATAAAAGTTAATCCTTCTAACTTGACTTTTAAAATCAACTAAACACATGTTCTATATCTATATGATATGCTAACTTAATGATTTAAAACCTGGAAACACGAAAAACACCGTAAAATCGGATTTACGCCGTCGTAGTAACACCGCGGGCTGTTTTGGGTTAGTTAATTAAAAACTATGATAAACTTTGATTTAAAAGTTGTTATTCTGGGAAAATGATTTTTATTATGAACATGAAACTATATCCAAAAATTATGGTTAAACTCAAAGTGGAAGTATGTTTTCTAAAATGGTCATCTAGACGTCGTTCTTTCGACTGAAATGACTACCTTTACAAAAATGACTTGTAACTTATTTTTCCGACTATAAATCTATACTTTTTCTGTTTAGATTCATAAAATAGAGTTCAATATGAAACCATAGCAATTTGATTCGCTCAAAACGGATTTAAAATGAAGAAGTTATGGGTAAAACAAGATTGGATAATTTTTCTCATTTTAGCTATGTGAAAATTGGTAACAAATCTATTCCAACCATAACTTAATCAACTTATATTGTATATTATGTAATCTTGAGATACCATAGACATGTATACAATGTTTCAACCTATCATGTCGACACATCTATATATATTTCGGAACAACCATAGACACTATATATGTGAATGTTGGAGTTAGCTATACAGGATGGAGGTTGATTCCAAAATATATATAGTTTGAGTTGTGATCAATACTGAGATACGTATACACTGGGTCGTGGATTGATTCAAGATAATATTTATCGAATTATTTCTGTACATCTAACTGTGGACAACTAGTTGTAGGTTACTAACGAGGACAGCTGACTTAATAAACTTAAAACATCCAAATATATTAAAAGTGTTGAAAATATATTTTGAACATACTTTGATATATATGTATATATTGTTATAGGTTCGTGAATCAACTAGTGGCCAAGTCTTACTTCCCGACGAAGTAAAAATCTGTGAAAGTGATTTATAGTTCAACTTTTAAAATCTAATATTTTTGGGATGAGAATACACGCAGGTTTTATAAATGATTTACAAAATAGACACAAGTACGTGAAACTACATTCTATGGTTGAATTATCGAAATCGAATATGCTCCTTTTTATTAAGTCTGGTAATCTAAGAATTAGGGAACAGACACCCTAATTGACGCGAATCCTAAAGATAGATCTATTGGGCCTAACAAACCCTATCCAAAGTACCGGATGCTTTAGTACTTCGAAATTTATATCATATCCGAAGGGTGTCCCGGAATGATGGGGATATTCTTATATATGCATCTTGTTAATGTCGATTACCAGGTGTTCACCATATGAATGATTTTTATCTCTATGCATGGGATGTGTATTGAAATATGAAATCTTGTGGTCTATTGTTACGATTTGATATATATAGGTTAAACCTATAGCTCACCAACATTTTTTTTGACGTTTAAAGCATGTTTATTCTCAGGTGAATACTAAGAGCTTCCGCTGTTGCATACTAAAATAAGGACAAGATTTGGAGTCCATGTTTGTATGATATTGTGTAAAAACTGCATTCAAGAAACTGATTTCGATGTAACATATTTGTATTGTAAACCATTATGTAATGGTCGTGTGTAAACAGGATATTTTAGATTATCATTATTTGATAATCTACGTAAAGCTTTTTAAACCTTTATTTATGAAATAAAGGTTATGGTTTGTTTTAAAATGAATGCAGTCTTTGAAAAATGTCTCATATAGAGGTCAAAACCTCGCAATGAAATCAATTAATATGGAACGTTTTTAATCAATAAGAACGGGACATTTCAGTTGGTATCCGAGCGTTGGTCTTAGAGAACCAGAAAATTTGCATTAGTGTGTCTTATCGAGTTTGTTAGGATGCATTAGTGAGTCTGGACTTCGACCGTGTTTTCTTTAAAAATGATTGCTTAACATTTTTGTTGGAAACTATATATTATTAACATGTATATATTATGTGATATATTAATCTCTTAACATGTTTAATATTGTGTGATAGATGTCTACCTCTAGCACAAATCTCATTGACTCACCTAATAATAACGAAGAGTCCAATATATATTGGACTGATTCACAAGTTCCCGAAGAGGAACCGGAAGAAGAATCAGAACCGGATGAAGAATCAGAACCGGAAGAGGAGGAACCGGAGGAGGAAATAGAATCGGTGGGGGAAATAATAAAACGGTTAAGTAAAAGAAAATCCTCAACCAACCGACCAAGGTTAATTATGGTCAATGGTGTTTCCGCCAAGGAAGCAAAATATTGGGAGGATTACCAATTTTCCGATGAATCGGATTCCGACGAGAATTCCGATGATGTTATAGAAATTACCCCAACTGAATTTAAAAAGGCAAAAGAAAATAATAAGGGAAAGGGCATAAAAATAGAGAAATCTAGTTCCAACTCCGATGAACTTTATATGTATCGTCAACCCCCGAAGTCCTTAAGTTGTAACAATGACCCGGGAACCTCTAAACCACCAGGTTTTTCAAAACCATTGTGGAAAACGACAGCTAGTATTAGGGGAACATCATATATCCCTAGAAACTTGGCAAAACGAACCAAAACCGAATAAGAAGAAACGAGCTAGTCGGAATAAGATAGTTGTATTCGTATGGTGTAATATATGTAATATAGTGTGCTTATGCTTTATGATATATGTAAAAATTGCTTGTATTAATAAGTATTTTTTTTATGAATCTAACTCTTGTCTATTTTACAGTATAAAAACACAAAATGGGTAGACAACACAATATTTTAAGAGACCTACCCGGAGACATGATTGATGAAATCTTGTCTAGAGTCGGTCAAAATTCTTCGGCACAACTATTTACGGCGAAATCAGTTTGTAAGACATTCGAAGAACGTTCCAAGAATGCCTTGGTTTATAAGAGACTTTCGTTTGAAAGATGGGGGATATCACATTGGGAAACCCATAAGTTACGATGTGTTTACTTTGACGGATATATTGCGGGGAACCCAAGTGCTATTTTACGCAACGGGTTAAGAAATTATTTTGACTCAATGTATCCGAACATAGGACTTCATGATTTAGAAAAAGCGGCTAACATGCAACATAAAGAAGCATGTTATGCTTACGGGTTAGTAATGTTCGCTTCTCACCAAAGTGAGAACAAGAACATCGGGCTACAACTATTAAACAAAACATTTCCACAAGTAACAGACTCAGTAGTTGGGGTGAGAAACAAGGTTTTTAGATTGTTACAGGACTGTTGGACATTATGTAACCCTCGTTCCTTTGATGACGTTACAACACGCTGTCTTATCAACGGCCATAACGGTTATGTTCCACAAGAACAAGGATGGGAAGTAGTCCTAGTAAAACCAGAATGCATGACTTGTTTCTGGACGTATGAATTACGTGTCTTTATTGCCTTTGCTGCACGAATTGTGTACTAGCTAGAATTATCTTCACAACTATCTTGTATCAAAGTTATTGTGTGCTATATTTCATGCTTTATGTAAAATAAGCGGTATTGTAAGTTTGTAAAATATTGAATAAAAGTTTGAACGCGAAATATTATTATAATCAGTTTTTCATATAGAATTGTAGTAGTTGAATTGTGTATTAGCTACTAAGTATGAACTTAACGGGTAGGTACTACCCGAATTTAAACTTATAAAATGCTAATATGAAGAAAAAGCTTTTATATATGAGTTCATATTACGCTACGAAATACTATTAACTACTCTTAATATTCTGTATGATTAACTTGTTCCATTTGACTATTCTGAAGGAAATGGCACCGACTACTCGACACACCGTGAATATGAATGAAGAGGAATTCCGTACTTTTCTAGCTTCAAACATAGCCGCAGTACAGGCTGCGCTACATACCAACAATAACCTTGGATCTAGCAGTACAGGAAATCGTGTAGGATGCACCTACAAAGAATTCACTGCCTGCAAACCTTTGGAATTTGATGGAACCGAAGGACCGATCGAATTGAAACGGTGGACCGAGAAGGTCGAATCGGTGTTTGCCATAAGTAAGTGTCCTGAAGAGGACAAAGTGAAGTACGCTACACATACCTTCACAGGTTCTGCGTTAACATGGTGGAATACCTATATAGAGCAAGTGGGACAAGATGATGCTTATGCACTACCGTGGTCAGCATTCAAGCACTTGATGAACAAGAAGTACCGTCCCAGAACCGAGGTTAATAAGCTCAAGACAGAACTTAGAGGATTACGAACCCAAGGATTTGATATTGCCACGTACGAAAGACGATTCACAGAATTATGCCTATTGTGTCCGGGAGCGTTAGATGAGGAAGAGAAGATCGACGCGTTTGTGAAAGGATTACCGGAAAGAATCTAAGAAGATATAAGTTCACACGAGCCCGCCTCCATACAACAGGCATGTAGAATGGCTCACAAACTAGTGAACCAGATTGAAGAAAGAATTAAAGAACAGACTGCTAAAGAGGCCAATGTGAAGCAAGTCAAAAGAAAGTAGGAGGAAAACGGTGATAAGAATCACCAATATAACAACAACAGCAATTACAATAATAATCGCAACAATTATCCCAACAATCGCAACTACAACAAACGGCCCAACAACAACAACAACAACAACAACAACAACAACTATAATAATCATCCCAACAACAATAACAACCGCAACAACAACAACAATCAGAAGCAGCTATGCCAAAGGTGTGAAAAGTATCACTCGGGGTTTTGCACCAAATTTTGCAACAAGTGTAAAAGAAATGGTCATAGCGCGGCGAAGTGTGAGGTCTACGGACCAGGGGTTAACAGAATGAAAGGAACAAATGTAGTCGGAACGAGTAATGGTGGAGCAAGTAGTGTCGGAGCAAGTTATGCCAATGTAGTTTGTTATAAATGTGGAAAATCGGGCCACATTATTAGAAATTACCCGAACCAGGAGAACACGAATGGACAAGGCCGCGGAAGAGTTTTCAATATTAATGCGGCAGAGGCACAGGAAGACCCGGAGCTTGTTACGGGTAAGTTTCTTATTGACAATAAATCTGCTTACGTTTTATTTGATTCGGGTGCGGATAGAAGCTATATGAGTAGAGATTTTTGCGCTAAATTAAGTTGTCCATTGACGCCGTTGGATAGTAAATTTTTACTCGAATTAGTAAACGGTAAATTAATTTTAGCAGATAATATATGCCGGAATCGAGAAATTAAACTGGGTAGCGAAATATTTAAGATTGATTTGATACCAGTAGAGTTAGGGAGTTTTGATGTAATAGTTGGCATGGACTGGCTGAAGAAGGTGAAAGCAGAGATCGTATGTTATAAAAATGCAATTCGCATTGTACGAGAAGAAGGAGAACCCTTAATGGTGTACGGAGAAAAAGGCAACATGAAGCTACATCTTATTAGTAATTTGAAGACACAAAAACTAATAAGAAAAGGTTGCTATGTTGTTCTAGCACACGTCGAGAAAGTACAAACTGAAGAAAAGAGCATCAATGATGTTCCCGTCGTAAAAGAATTTCCCGATGTATTTCCGAAAGAATTACCGGGACTACCTCCACATCGATCTGTTGAATTTCAAATAGATCTTGTACCAGGAGTTGCACCAATAGCTCGTGCTCCTTATAGACTCGCACCCAGCGAGATGAAAGAACTGCAAAGCCAACTGCAAGAACTATTAGAACGTGGTTTCATTCGACCAAGCACATCACCATGGGGAGCTCCTGTTTTGTTTGTCAAGAAGAAGGATGGTACATTTAGGTTGTGTATTGACTACAGAGAGTTGAACAAACTTACCATCAAAAACCGTTATCCACTGCCGAGAATTGATGACTTATTTGATCAACTACAAGGCTCGTCGGTTTATTCGAAGATCGATTTACGTTCTGGATATCATCAAATGCGAGTAAAGGAGGATGATATTCCAAAAACTGCCTTTAGGACGCATTATGGTCATTACGAGTTTATGGTTATGCCGTTTGGATTGACTAACGCACCAGCTGTGTTCATGGACCTTATGAACCAAGTGTGTGGGCCATATCTTGACAAGTTTGTCATTGTTTTCATCGATGACATACTTATTTACTCAAAGAATGATCAAGAGCACGAAGAACATTTGAGAAAAGTGCTAGAAGTATTGAGGAAAGAAAAACTGTACGCTAAGTTTTCAAAGTGTGCATTTTGGTTGGAAGAAGTTCAATTCCTCGGTCACATAGTGAACAAAGAAGATATCCAGGTGGACCCGGCAAAGATCGAAACCAATGAAAAGTGGGAAACCCCAAAAACTCCAAGGCATATACGTCAATATTTAGGACTAGCTGGTTACTACAGAAGGTTCATCCAAGACTTTTCCAGAATAGCAAAACCCTTGACTGCATTAACGCATAAAGGGAAGAAATTTGAATGGAAGGATGAACAAGAGAAAGCGTTTCAGTTATTGAAGAAAAACCTAACTACGGCACCTATATTGTCATTGCCTGAAGGGAATAATGATTTTGTGATTTATTGTGACGCATCAAAGCAAGGTCTCGGTTGTGTATTAATGCAACGAATGAAGGTGATTGCTTATGTGTCTAGACAATTGAAGATTCACGAACAAAATTATACGACGCATGATTTAGAATTAGGCGCGGTTGTTTTTGCATTAAAGACTTGGAGGCACTACTTATATGGGGTCAAAAGTATTATATATACCGACCACAAAAGTCTTCAGCACATATTTAATCAGAAACAACTGAATATGAGGCAGCGTAGGTGGATTGAATTGTTGAATGATTACGACTTTGAGATTCGTTACCACCCGGGGAAGGCAAATGTGGCAGCCGACGCCTTGAGCAGGAAGGACAGAGAACCCATTCGAGTAAAATCTATGAATATAATGATTCACAATAACCTTACTACTCAAATAAAGGAGGCGCAACAAGGAGTTTTAAAAGAGGGAAATTTAAAGGATGAAATATCCAAAGGATCGGAGAAGCATCTTAATATTCAGGAAGACGGAACCCGGTATAGGGCTGAAAGGATTTGGGTACCAAAATTTGGAGATATGAGAGAAATGGTACTTAGAGAAGCTCATAAAACCAGATACTCAATACATCCTGGAACGAGGAAGATGTACAAGGATCTCAAGAAACATTTTTGATGGCCGGGTATGAAAGCCGATGTTGCTAAATACGTAGGAGAATGTTTGACGTGTTCTAAGGTCAAAGCTGAGCATCAGAAACCATCAGGTCTACTTCAATAACCCGAAATCCCGGAATGGAAATGGGAAAACATTACCATGGATTTCATCACTAAATTGCCAAGGACTGCAAGTGGTTTTGATACTATTTGGGTAATAGTTGATCGTCTCACCAAATCAGCACACTTCCTGCCAATAAGAGAAGATGACAAGATGGAGAAGTTAGCACGACTGTATTTGAAGGAAGTCGTCTCCAGACATGGAATACCAATCTCTATTATCTCTGATAGGGATGGCAGATTTATTTCAAGATTCTGTCAGACATTACACAAGCATTAGGAACTCGTCTCGACATGAGTACTGCCTATCATCCACAAACTGATGGGCAGAGCGAAAGGACGATACAAACGCTTGAAGACATGCTACGAGCATGTGTTATTGATTTTGGAAACAGTTGGGATCGACATCTACCGTTAGCAGAATTTTCCTACAACAACAGCTACCATTCAAGCATTGAGATGGCGCCGTTTGAAGCACTTTATGGTAGAAAGTGCAGGTCTCCGATTTGTTGGAGTGAAGTGGGGGATAGACAGATTACGGGTCCGGAGATAATACAAGAAACTACCGAGAAGATCATCCAAATTCAACAACGGTTGAAAACTGCCCAAAGTCGACAAAAGAGCTACGCTGACATTAAAAGAAAAGATATAGAATTTAAAATTGGAGAGATGGTCATGCTTAAAGTTGCACCTTGGTAAGGCGTTGTTCGATTTGATAAACGAGGGAAATTAAATCCAAGGAATATTGAACCATTCAAGATTATTGATCGTGTCGGACCAGTAGCTTACCGACTTGAATTACCTCAACAACTCACGCGCTGTACATAACACTTTCCACGTCTCGAATTTGAAGAAATGTTTTGCTAAAGAAGATCTCACTATTCCATTAGATGAAATCCAAATCAACGAAAAACTTCAATTCATCGAAGAACCCGTCGAAATAATGGATCGTGAGGTTAAAAGACTTAAGCAAAACAAGATACCAATTGTAAAGGTTCGATGGAATGCTCGTAGAGGACCCGAGTTCACCTGGGAATGAGAAGATCAGATGAAGAAGAAATACCCGCATTTATTTCCAAAAGATACGTCAACACCTCCAACTGCTTAAAATTTTGGGACGAAATTTATTTAACGGGTAGGTACTGTAGTGACCCGAACTTTTCCATGTTTATATATATATATATATATATTAAATGAAATTGTTATTTACATGATTAAGTGTTTCCAACATGTTAAGCAATCAAACTTGTTAAGACTTGATTAATTGAAATAGGTTTCATATAGACAATTGACCACCCAAGTTGACCGGTGATTCACGAACATTAAAACTTGTAAAAACTATACGATGACATATATATGGTTATATATATAGTTAACATGATTTTATTATAAGTATGTATCTCATTAGGCATTTTAACAATGAGTTATATACATAAAAATGAGACTATTAATTTAAGAAACTCAAAAACGATATATATAACGATTATCGTTATAACAACGTCTTACTAGGTACATATGAATCATATTAAGATATTGATACACTTGGTTAATTATGTTAAATGATAAGTAAATATATTATTAAGTGTATTAACAATGAAATATATATGTAAAAATAAGACTACTAACTTAATGATTTCGAAACGAGACATATATGTAACGATTATCGTTGTAACGACATTTAACTGTATATATATCATACTAAGATATATTATATATCATAATATCATGATAATATAACAATTTAACATCTCATTTGTTATAATAAACAATGGGTTAACAACATTCAACAAGATCGTTAACCTAAAGGTTTCAAAACAACATTTACATGTAACGACTAACGATGACTTAATGACTCAGTTAAAATGTATATACATGTAGTGTTTTAATATGTATTCACACACTTTTGAAAGACTTCAAGACACTTATCAAAATACTTCTACTTAACAAAAATGCTTACAATTACATCCTCATTCAGTTTCATCAACAATTCTACTCGTATGCACCCGTATTCGTACTCGTACAATACACAGCTTTTAGATGTATGTATTATTGGTATATACACTCCAATGATCAGCTCTTAGCAGCTCATGTGAGTCAACTAACACATGTGAGAACCATCATTTGGTAACTAGCATGAAATATCTCATAAAATTACAAAAATATGAGTAATCATTCATGACTTATGTACATGAAAACAAAATTACATATCCTTTATATCTAATCCATACACCAACGACCAAAAACACCTACAAACACTTTCATTCTTCAATTTTCTTCATCTAATTGATCTCTCTCAAGTTCTATCTTCAAGTTCTAAGTGTTCTTCATAAATTCCAAAAGTTCTAGTTTCATAAAATCAAGAATACTTCCAAGATTGCAAGTTTACTTCCAAGTTTTCTAAATCCATTCCAAGTAATCATCCAAGATCAAGAAACCTTTGTTACTTACAGTAGGTTATATTTCTAATACAAGGTAATAATCATATTCAAACTTTAATTCAATTTCTATAACTATAACAATCTTATTTTGAGTGGAAATCTTACTTGAAATTGTTTTCATGTCATGATTCTGCTTCAAGAACTTTCAAGCCATCCAAGGATCCTTTGAAGCTAGATCTATTTTTCTCATTTCCAGTAGGTTTATCCAAGGAACTTGAGGTAGTAATGATGTTCATAACATCATTCGATTCATACATATAAAGCTATCTTATTCGAAAGTTTAAACTTGTAATCACTAGAACATAGTTTAGTTAATTCTAAACTTGTTCGCAAATAAAAGTTAATCCTTCTAACTAGACTTTTAAAATCAACTAAACACATGTTCTATATCTATATGATATGCTAACTTAATGATTTAAAACCTGGAAACACGAAAAACACCGTAAAATCGGATTTACGCCGTCGTAGTAACACCGTGGGCTGTTTTGGGTTAGTTAATTAAAAACTATGATAAACTTTGATTTAAAAGTTGTTATTCTGGGAAAATGATGTTTATTATGAACATGAAACTATATCCAAAAATTATGGTTAAACTCAAAGTGGAAGTATGTTTTCTAAAATGGTCATCTAGACGTCGTTCTTTCGACTGAAATGACTACCTTTACAAAAACGACTTGTAACTTATTTTTCCGGCTATAAATCTATACTTTTTCTGTTTAGATTCATAAAATAGAGTTCAATATGAAACCATAGCAATTTGATTCACTCAAAACGGATTTAAAATGAAGAAGTTATGGGTAAAACAAGATTGGATAATTTTTCTCATTTTAGCTACGTGAAAATTGGTAACAAATCTATTCCAACCATAACTTAATCAACTTGTATTGTATATTATGTAATCTTGAGATACCATAGACACGTATACAATGTTTCGACCTATCATGTCGACACATCTATATATATTTCGGAACAACCATAGACACTCTATATGTGAATGTTGGAGTTAGCTATACAAGGTTGAGGTTGATAAAATATATATAGTTTGATTTGTGATCAATACTGAGATACGTATACACTGGGTCGTGGATTGATTCAAGATAATATTTATCGATTTATTTCTGTACATCTAACTGTGGACAACTAGTTGTAGGTTACTAACGAGGACAGCTGACTTAATAAACTTAAAACTTCAAAATATATTAAAAGTGTTGTAAATATATTTTGAACATACTTTGATATATATGTATATATTGTTATAGGTTCGTGAATCAACCAGTTGCCAAGTCTTACTTCCCGACGAAGTAAAAATCTATGAAAGTGAGTTATAGTCCCACTTTTAAAATCTAATATTTTTGGGATGAGAATACATGCAGGTTTTATAAATGATTTACAAAATAGACACAAGTACGTGAAACTACATTCTATGGTTGAATTATAGAAATCGAATATGCCCCTTTTTATTAAGTCTGGTAATCTAAGAATTAGGGAACAGACACCCTAATTGACGCGAATCCTAAAGATAGATCTATTGGGCCTAACAAACCCCATCCAAAGTACCGGATGCTTTAGTACTTCGAAATTTATATCATATCCGAAGGGTGTCCCGGAATGATGGGGATATTCTTATATATGCATCTTGTTAATGTCGATTACCAGGTGTTCACCATATGAATGATTTATATCTCTATGTATGGGATGTGTATTGAAATATGAAATCTTGTGGTCTATTGTTACGATTTGATATATATAGGTTAAACCTATAACTCACCAACATTTTTGTTGACGTTTAAAGCATGTTTATTCTCAGGTGAATACTAAGAGCTTCCGCTGTTGCATACTAAAATAAGGACAAGATCTGAAGTCCATGTTTGTATGATATTGTGTAAAAACTGCATTCAAGAAACTGATTTCGATGTAACATATTTGTATTGTAAACCATTATGTAATGGTCGTGTGTAAACAGGATATTTTAGATTATCATTATTTGATAATCTACGTAAAGTTTTCTAAACCTTTATTTATGAAATAAACGTTATGGTTTGTTTTAAAATGAATGCAGTCTTTGAAAAACGTCTCATATAGAGGTCAAAACCTCGCAACGAAATCAATTAATATGGAACGTTTTTAATCAATAAGAACGGGACATTTCATACTCGACTCGGTCAAGACACACTAATGCAACCTAATTCCTTACAACCAATGCTCTGATACCAAATGTGACGCCCCGTACAAAATCAACGTGTACAAATCATCAACAACAGGATCTTTACACGGTTACAACACTATATGCTGTTTTAAAACAAGTTTTGCATTTATAAAAAGGTAACGTTTTTACCAACGTCAAATGTTTTACAAAAGATGACGTCTTTACCAAAATCAAATGTTTTACGAAGATAGCGTGCTTCTACGACTAGAAAGCATTAACATAAACGTGATACAAAGGTCATTACAAAACCATTGTTCAAATGTAACATAAGTTGTGAATGCAAAGTAAAAGTTTCATGATTGAGACAACTTTAAACAATGCAGCAGAAGTCTAAAACAGTGAGTCTATAACAGCAAGTCTATAGCACCAAGACAACAACAGCAAGTCTAACAGCGGAAGCAACAACGTCTAAGCACCTGAGAAATACATGCTTTAAAATATCAACACGGATGTTGGTGAGCTATTGTTTGTTTGTAATCAGCAATGTAATGTAGATCACAAGATTTCGTATTCAAAACAATATCTCAAATCCGTTTGATAAAGTATATGCTTATCCGTAGGCACCCGGTAACTAACTTAACGTAAAATAAATATCACCCCCTAAAAGTACACTTGGCGAGTGCGTATGTTCTCGAAATATTAAACAACCGTTAAATGCTAGCGCGACTAGCCCGATTGGGGATGTCAAACCCTATGGATCCATATCTAAGATTCGCGTCTACCGGTTCATAAACCAATAGTTAAACGTTACCGAGCTAAGGAGAAAATTTGTGCCGTTATATCACCCAGACATATATAAAGTTTAAGTACTCGTGTCTATTATGTTAAAACATAAAAAGCGCATATTTTCTCAGTCCTAAAAATAGTTAAAGTAAAAAGGGAGCTATAACTCACAGTGAACGTGCGGAAAAATCGATAAGAAAATGTAAGAAAGTAGTAAGTCGGTTCAAACAAGTAAGTTGGTCGATCCAAAAGGTCCTTAACCTAATTCAATGGTTACTAAGTTAGTAAATCATCTCCAAAAGCTTAAAAGTAAATAAGTTAAGTCTTAAGTATCATCATCATCATCATCATACGTAAAGGATAATGTAAGTTTTCAACAAGAATAGAGATCAAAACAAAGGGTTAACTTCGGACAGCTGCTACGACCTCTATACAAACTGAAAAGATGCGTAGTCAGTGGCCAAGGCTCCGTATGTGAGTCCTCTTACCGCTATAAAATTTTAAGATCCTAACTCGATGTCATTTGACCGTGGCGACGGTTCAAGCGTGATTAGGTCAGAAATTTCAGCACTTCGTTACATAGGCGTAGTGATTTTCGGAAGGCTATAAATCCTAAACCGTATATCGGATTTAGGTGAGTCTTAAACGAAAGGTCATCTAATCGAACCGAAATATCTGGAAATAAACTTTCCAGAAGCCCCAGGAGTCTGATCAGACCCTAAAAATAGTAAACAAGTGCTCCGGTGGGTTTCTTGGTGTTTGATGCTCATCACGGTTCTCATCCTTGATGCGTGTAAGCTTCAAGTTTACAACTCTTGATGTTTTAGTATCACTTTGACCAAGTTTTAACCATCAACACACAATTTCAAGACTAAGAAAAAATACAACTCACTTAAGAGTTTTAGAAGGATGATGAACCATGGTTACATCATGTTCTTAGTTTTAACACAAATACAAGTTCTATTCAAGATTAAAGCTACAAACTTTGATTCAAATCAAGCAGGACCTTAACTCACATAAGTTAGATCAAACAAAGTAATGAAACCAGAAGCTAGAAAGCTTGGATCCCTTAACAATAATTATGAGATTTCAAAGCTAGAAAGCTTGAATCTTTTATGTTCTTAAAGATCTTTAAAGCAAAAAGTTAGATCTTCAAGTTTCATGAAGATCATAAACACAAGTTTTGATCTTTTAACAAAAACAAAGCGATCTTAAGCTATAAATCTTAGATCCATCAAAGTAATGAAGATCCAAAGCTAGAAAGCTTGAATCTTTTATGTTCTTGAAGATCTTTAAAGCAAAAAAGCTAGATCTTTAAGTTTCATGAAGATCATAAACACAAGTTTTGATCTTTTAACAAAAACAAAGTGATCTTAAGCTATAAAGCTTGGATCCATCAAAGTAATGAAGATCCAAAGCTAGAAAGCTTGAATCTTTCTTGTTCTTGAAGGATTCAAATCAAAGTTTGAATCTACAAGATATAACAAGATCAAAAAGCTAAAAAGCTTGATCTCATGATGATGATGATGTCGTGATTAAGAAGAGAAGAAGAAGGAAATTTTAAGAACTTACAATTTTAGTGTCAGAAAGACTAGAGAGAAAATTAGAGAGCAAGTGTGTGTGTAAAATGAGAATGAGATCAAGTGTGAAATGAAAGAATAAGCCTTGTATTTATAGTTTTGGAGGTAGTGCTTGGTGTCTCCAAAACCGTAGGCTAAGGGGGGGACAAGGGGGACAACTTTTTGCTTTTTGCGTAGTGGTGGTCTAAAGGTGGTGCTTGTTGTTGGAATCCAATGCAACATATGTAGTAATAGTTAACAAAAACGCTAGTATGTTGGCTCATCATAATGGGTTTTTGTCCTACATCTTAATGGATCATAATTCCATTAAAGTTGGGCTAATTCCATGGTCCATTAACTAGAGTAGGGTGGGCTTAAGTCCATTAAGGTAAAAAGTCCAATAAGACTAACTAGTGTACATTAGTAAATTACTAAGCATAATTAAGCAACCAATAAGCTAAGTAATTGATATTAATAAATAACAATTAGTATTACGTAGTCATAATATTCCAATTATGACAAAATTTTAACGTGTACAAAGTACATAGCTCGCTCTAAACGTCAAGTGACACTGACGGTCATAAAAGCATTCGAGAATCAAGTTAAATGATTAAGCACTTAATAACACATTGTAAGGTATTAACGAAAGTAATTAATCATGAATAAAGATCCCAGAGCATAAACTAGCTTAGTACATACATATACGCAGATTCGTGAAAGTATAGAGCACAAAAATATAAGTCAAAAAAGTCGGGTCGTTACCATATGAGACGTTTTTCAAAGACTGCATTTGTTTTTAAAACACACCATAACCTTTATTCTATCGACAAAGGTTTTGAAGACATAACATAGATTATCAAGTAATGATAATCTAAAATATAACGTTTACACACGACCATTACGTAATGGTTTACAATAATAATATGTTACAACAAAATAAGTTCTCGAATGCAGTTTTTAAACAATATCTTACAAACATGATGACTCCCATTTCTTGTCTTTAATTAGCATGCAACAGCGGAAGCTCTTAATAATTACCTGAGAATAAACATGCTTTAAACGTCAACAAAATTATTAGTAAGTTATAGGTTTAATCTATATCATAAATCATAACAATAATAGGCCATAAGATTTCAAATATTTAACCGCACACATTTCTCGTGTACAAAACATGATACACATAACCTGTGTATAAAAATCATCCATATGGTGAACACCTGGTAACCGACATTAACAAAATGCATCAAGAATATCTCCATCATTCCGGGACTCTCATCAGACATGATAAATCGAAGTACTAAAGCATCCGTAATCTGGATGGGGTTTGTTAGGCCCAATAGATCTATCTTTAGGATTTGCGTCAATTAGGGTTTCTGTTCCCTAATTCTTAGATTACCAGACTAAAAAGCTTGATATTCTGTATAATAATCCAATCATAGAATGTAGTTTTAAATACTTGTGCCTATTTTTGTAAAACATTTATAAAACTGCATGTATTCTCATCCCAAAAATATTCGATAGTAAAAATGGGACTATAACTCACTTTCACAGATTTTCGATTCGTCGAAAATTAGACTTGGCTACAGGTCGATTCACGAACCTATAACAAATATATACATATATATAAAAGTATGATAGACATATATTCACATCATAATTTAATACGTGTTGACGATTTAAATTGTCAAGTTAGCAGTCCAACATTAGTAGTCCAATATTCTGATAGTCCGATAGTCCAATAATATATATATATATATATATATATATATATATATATATATATATATATATATATATATATATATATATATATATCGTGTTAGAATTAACTAACACTATATTATATATTGTCTTAATATAATTAAGACACATAGTATGTATATTATCTGAATCACCCACGACCCATTGTATACATGTCTCAGACTCGATCACAACCCATGGTATATGTATTATTTTAAAATCAACCTCGACCCATTATATGCTAACTCGAGCATTACCGTATATAGTGTCTTATGGGTTATTCAAAATAATATATATAGATGATGTCAATATGATATGTCAAAACATTGTATACGTGTCTATGGATATTAAGTCATATATATACATGGTTTCTTACGATTATTATTAAGACTATAATATATTGTCGTAGAATTAACTACAACTACTATAAATTGTATATCTTACTAGGAAGGGATCAAGACTTGTATAAATACATGTAGAATACAGGTAATGTTATCTAGGATAAGGTTAGTATAGATTTGTTAGAAAAATTCACGTAGCTAAAACAAGCAAATCTATCCAATTTTGTTTTACCCATAACTTCTTCATTACAAATCGGATTTGAGTGAATCAAATTTTCATGGTTTCGTATCGAACCAAAATTTATTAATCTAAATAGAAAAAGTATAGGTTTATAGTCGGAAATATAGGTTACAAATCATTTTTGAAAGAGGTAGTCATTTTCGTCGAAAGAACGACATCTTGATGACCATTTTGAAAAACATACTTCTAATTTGAGTTTAACCAAGATTTTTGGATATAGTATCATATTCATATGAAAAATCATTTTCCCAGAAGAACAACTTTTAAATCAAATATTTTGATAGTTTTTAGTTATCCAACCCAAAACAGCCCTCGGTTTCACTACGACGGCGTATGTCCAGTTTTACGGTGTTCTTCGTGTTTCCAAGTTTTAAATCATTAAGTTAGCATATCATATAGATATAAAACATGTGTTAGGTTGTTTTTAGAAGTCAAGTTAGAAGGATTAACTTTGTTTGCGAACAAGTTTAGAATTAACTAAACTATGTTCTAGTGATTATAATTTATATTCTTCGAATATGATAGTTATATATATATATATATATATATATATATATATATATATATATATATATATATATATATATATATATATATATATATATATATATATATATATATATATATATATATATATATATATATATATGAATCGAATGATGTTATGAACATCGTTACTACCTCAAGTATAGTAGGTAAACCTACTGAAAATGATGAAAAAATAACTTAAGCTTCAAGGGATCTTTGATGGCTTGGAAGTTCTTGAAGTAGAATTATGACACAAAAACAAGTTCAAGTAAGATTACTACTTGAATTAAGATAATTATAGTTATAGAAATCGAATCAAAGTTTGAATATGAATATTACCTTGAATTGGAAAGATAACCTACTGTAAATAATAAAGGTTTCTTGATCTTGGATGATTACTTGGAATGGATTTGAAAGCTTGGAAGTAATCTAGTAAACTTGAAAGTGTTCTTGATGTGTTCTTGAGTAGTTGTTTGGTATGGTGATCAAAGGTTGGATTTATGAGCTAGATTGATGTAGGTTTTGATGAAGATGATGAAGAACACTTAGAACATCAAGAGAGAACTTAAGAGAGATGTGTTTGATGCATGGAAGTTTCAAAATGAATGTGTTTGTGGTGTATGATGTTCACGTGAATATGCATTAGCATATAAGGTTCCATTAGTTTGTTTTTTGTTAGATATTTCATGCTAGTTGCCAAATGATGGTTTCCACATGTCTTTATGACTCATTAAGGCTACTATAATCTGATCATTGAAGTGTATATACCAATAGTATATACATCTAGAAGCTGGGTATAATACTAGTACGAATACTGAATGAATACGAGTAGAATTGTTGATGAAAATGAATGGGAATGTAATCTTAACCATTTTTGTTAAGTAAGAGTGTTTTGATATAAGTCTTGAAGTCTTTCAAAAGTGTATTAATACATCTTATTACACTACATATATATACATTTTAATTGAGTCGTTAACTCATCGTTAGTCGTTATATGTATGTGTTGTTTTGAAACCTTTAAGTTAATGATCTCGTTAAATGTAAATAATCCCATTGTTATTATACTAAATGAGATGTTAAATTTTTATGTTTATCATGATAACATAGTGTTTTAATATATCTTAATACAATATATAAATATTAAGACGTTGTTACAACAATAATCGTTACATATATATATAGTGTTTCGAAATCCTTAAGTTAGTAGTCTCAATTTATGTATATAGTTCATTGTTAATATACTTAATGTGATACTTCATTATCATTTCATCATGTTAAATATATATATATAGGTTCATATATATATATATATATATATATATATATATATATATATATATATATATATATATATATATATATATATATATATATATATATATATATATATATATTATCATGTCATTTACAAGTTATAGCGTTCGTCAATCATCGGACAAATTGGGTGGTCAATTGTCTACATGAAACTCATTTCAAATAATCAAGTCTTAACAAGTTTGATTGCTTAACATGTTGGAAACATTAATCATGTAAATATAAATCTCATATAATATATAATCACGAAAAAGTCCGGGTCATGACAGTACCTACCCGTTAAATAAATTTTGTCCTGAAATTTTAAGTAGTTGGAGGTGTTAACGCATCATCTGGAAATAAGTGCGGGTATTTCTGCTTCATCTGATCTTCATGCTCCCAGGTGAACTCGGGTCCTCTACGAGCATTCCATCGAACCTTAATGATTGGTATTTTCTTTTGCTTAAGTCCTTTAACCTCACGATCCATTACTTTGACGGGTTCTTCAACGAATTGTAGTTTTTCGTTAATCTTAATTTGGTCTAAAGGAATAGTAAGATCTTCTTTAGCTAAGCATTTCTTCAAATTCGAGACGTGGAAGGTATTATATACGCCGGCTAGTTGTTGAGGTAATTCAAGTCGATAAGCTACTGGTCCAACATGATCATTAATCTTGAATGCCCCAATGTATCTCGGATTTAGTTTCCCCCATTTTCCAAAATGAACAACGCCTTTCTAAGGTGATACCTTAAGCATGACCATGTCTCTAATTTTAAATTCTATATCTTTTCTTCTAATGTTCGCGTATCTCTTTTGTCGACTTTGGGCAATTTTCAACCGTTGTTGAATTTGAATGATTTTCTCGGTAGCTTCATGGATAATTTCTGGCCCCGTAATATGTTTATACCCCACCTCGCTCCAACAAATCGGAGACCTGCACTTCCTACCATAAGTGCTTCAAAGGTGTCGCGTTAATACTCGAGTGGTAACTGTTGTTCCAAGAAAATTCTGCTAATGATAGATGTCGATCCCAACCGTTTCCAAAATCAATAACACATGCTCATAGCATGTGTTCAAGTGTTTGTATTGTCCTTTCACTCTGCCCGTCAGTTTGTGTATGATAGGCGGTACTCATGTCTAGACGAGTCCCCTATGCTTGCGGTAACGTCTGCCAAAACCTTGAAACAAATCTGCCATCTCTATCAGAGATAATAGAGTTTGGTATTCCATGTCTGGAGACGACTTCCTTCAAGTATAGTCGTGCCAACTTCTCCATTTTATCATCTTCTCTCATTGGTAGAAAGTGTACTGACTTGGTAAGACGATCGACTATTATCAAAATTGTATCATAACCACTTGCAGTCCTTGGAAATTTAGTAATGAAATCCATGGTAATATTTTCCCATTTCCATTCCGGAATTTCAGGTTGTTGAAGTAGACCTGATAGTTTCTGATGCTCAGCTTTGACTTTAGAACAAGTCAAACATTCTCCTACGTATGTAGCAATATCGTCTTTAATAGCCGGCCACCAAAAGTATTTCTTGAGATCTTGGTACATCTTTCTCGCTCTGGGATGTATTGAATATTGGGTTTTATGTGCTTCCCTAAGTACCATTTCTCTCGCATCTCCAAACTTTGGTGCCCAAATTCTTTTCACCATATACCGGGTTCCGTCATCCCGAATATTAAGATGTTTTTGCGATCCTTTGGTATTTCATTCTTCAGATTCCCTTCTTTTAAAATCCTCTGTTGTGCCTCTTTTATTCGAGTAGTAAGGTTAGTATGAATAATTATATTCATAGCTTTTACTCGAATAGGTTCCATGTCCTTTCTACTCAAGGCGTCGGCTACTACATTAGCCTTCCCCGGGTGATAAAGAATCTCAAAGTCGTAATCATTTAACAGCTTAATCCACCTACACTGCCTCATGTTCAGTTGTTTTTGATCGACTATATGTTGGAGACTTTTGTGGTCGGTATATATGGTACATTTGACCCCATATAAGTAATGTATCCACATCTTTAATGCAAAAACAACAGCGCCCAATTCCAAATCATGAGTCGTATAATTCTGCTCGTGAATCTTCAATTGTATAGATGCATAAGCAATTACCTTCTTTCGTTGCATTAATACACAACCGAGACCTTGCTTCGAAGCATCAAAATAAATCACAAAATCATCATTCCCTTTAGGTAATGACAATATAGGTGCCGTAGTTAACTTTTTCTTTAACAATTGAAACACTTTCTCTTGCTCATCCTTCCATTCAAATGCACTCAAGGGTTTTGCTATTTTGGAAAAATCTTGGATGAATCTTCTATTGTAACCATCCAATCCTAAACATTGGCGTATATGCTTCGGAGTCTTTGGGGTTTCCCAGTTTTCAACGATTTCAATCTTTGACAGATCAACCTGAATACCTTCTTTGTTCAATACATGACCGAGGAATTGAACTTCTTTCAACCAAAATGCACACTTTGAAAACTTAGCGTACAATTTTTCTTTCCTCAACAATTCTAGAACCATTCTCAAATGTTCTTCGTGCTCTTGGTCATTCTTGAAGTAAATAAACATGTCATCGATGAAAACAATGACAAACTTGTCAAGATATGGTCCACACACTCGTTTCATGATGTCCATGAACACGGCTGGTGCGTTAGTCAAACTAAAAGGCATAACCATAAACTCGTAACTAAAAGCAGTCTTTGGGATATCAATCTCCTTAACTCGCATTTGATGATAACCGGATCGTAAATCAATTTTCGAATAAACAGACGAACCTTGCAGTTGATCAAATAAGTCATCAATTCTCGATAGTGGGTAACGGTTCTTGATGGAAAGTTTGTTCAACTCTCGGTAGTCGATACATAACCTGAATGTACCATCCTTCTTTTTGGCAAACAAAACAGGAGCTCCTCGCGGTGATGTGCTTGGTCGAATGAAACCACGCTCTAAAAGTTCTTGTAATTGGCTTTGTAATTCCTTCATCTCGCTGAGTGCGAGTCTGTAAGTAGCACAAGCTATTGGTGTAGCTCCTGGTACCAGATCTATTTGGATTTCAACGGATCGGTGTGGAGGTGGTCCCGGTAATTCTTTTGGAAATACTTTGAGAAATTCTTTTGCGATGGGAACATTACTGATGTTCTTCTCTTCGGGTTTGACTTTCTCGATGTGTGCTAGAATGACATAGCAACCTTTTCTTATTAGCTTTTGCGCCTTCAAGCTACTAATAAGATTTAACTTCGCGTTGCTCTTTTCTCCGTACACCATTAAGGGTTTCCCTTTTCGCGCATAATGCGAATCGCATTTTTGTAACAAACGACCTCTGCTCTCTCTATTTTCAAACAGTCCATGCCGTTTATCATATTCCTAATTCTACTGGTATCAAGTTAATCTTAAACGTTTCGTCTACCAGTTTAATTTTTAGGTTCCGGCATATTTTATCGGCATTAATTAATTTACCGTTTGCTAATTGTAGTAAAAGTTTATTATCCAAAGGCATTAATGGAAAATTTAATTTGGCACAAATATCTCTACTCATATAGTTTATATCCGCACCCGAATCAAATAAAACATAAGCAGGTTTATCGTCAATAAGATACTGTGATGACCCGGGAATTTCCGACCAAATTTAAACTTTATTCTTATATCGTCTCGACATGATAAGCAGAATCTATTCAACAAAATCTCAAAATTTTCGAACTGTTTTCATAAATTCATTTACCTTCGACTATTCCCGACGATTCACGAACAGTTGGTTGTATATATATATATATATATATATATATATATATATATATATATATATATATATATATATATATAAGTTGTAATATAATTACAAGTTTGAATATAATTGTTATAAAAATATTTTTACCATTACTTTCATTATTATTATCAATAGTAATATTAATTTTTAAATAAGTATTATTAATATTTCTATTTTTGATATATTACATATAGATATGAAATTGATAAATAAATTGTTATAGTATTATTATTACTAATGTTATTATTATCATTACTAATAATAATATCATTATTATTATATCATCATTATTATTATTATTATATTAAGGGTATTATTATTATAATTAGATTTATTAAATAAAAGATTTACATAAAATAGATATATACATAAGCTACATGTACATCAAATATATGTAATTATACGTTATACAGGTATATACAATATACTGATACAAAACCGATATATATATATATATATATATATATATATATATATATATATATATAGACACAAATACAGATATATAGATATGCATAAAACAGATATATATCTTATATAAATATACTAATATATAAAATCAGTATTTTCATTTTAATTAATAATTAATAAGATAATTACATGTAAAAGAATCCAAATCTGTTTAGCATCACAATCAAGCTGTAGAAGTTGATTTTGGGCTCCAATCTGTTACGCATCCATATCAATGGTACCAATTTATAGTTAATTACATTCCACTTTACATTTTTTTATTTATATTTGTGTACTGATCGACTATGTATATAACGACCCAAAGAAACTAGCAAAAAAACTCTAATTCAATTCAGTGAGCTGTAAAGATATCAATTATCCTCTACATAACCATCATCGAATTACTTACCTTCATTACTGCTAATTAATGTTTCTAGTTGGTTCGATTACCACAACACCTTTGCTATTTTTCAAAGAATAACACTACCCTATAAACATCACCTAGAACCTGCTACTTTGTTGCTTTCTTGTATGATTAACAATCCAAAACCAAATACAAACACATCATCGACAACCATCATTAAAAACTACTGCTCGGTTTTGTGGGATGGCCGGAACACATTGACCATCATCACCTTCATCTCTATTCTTGTTGATTTGCTATCCGGTCATCAACATCAAACAAACACAAACCCACTTATATTCTAGTCGACTGCTATTACTTTCTGTACTATGATCAAAACCCAAACCATCCTACTCGATCACAATCACAACCGAACACACCCACATGGTTTTGTTGCATGATAAATCTCACCACCTTTGATCACCACCCGTTATTATTGATCAACCATGATGCTCATTCACCTCTCCGGTTCCTTCTGCTTATCACCACCTGGACACCATCTAACCATCTTAAAACAACCCACCTTATGTTTTTAACTTGATCAAAAGACCAAAACATCTCGAATAACTTACTGTTTCTCATTGAACACCTCTTATTCTATAATATGTATATTTATCTCTATATACACACACACCACCTTCAAACCTACTTAAAACCGCCATCGTTACTACAACTATTCTACTTCTGTATTTTTCTATTACTGCAAGGATAATAGATGAAAACGATGAGAAGAACGACAGACAAGATACAGTTTCTACTGCTGCATACCTTTGTTCTCAACAAGCAAACAAATCATTCAAGCATCCTAAGTCGACTAGGTATATATAATACTTTATGCTCCGTATTTTATCAATTGTTAGTGGGGTTGTTGAGATATTCAAGTGGATAGATTAGGTTCATGTTTATGCCAATTTGGAAATAAAGAAATCCTTTTACAGCAAATTGATCAATATTAAATTACGCATGTTATTGTTGATGGAAGATATGACCGACACCACTAGTCCCCATTTTTAATTATAAAGTCTAATAGGAAGTTAGTGGGGGATATTAAGATGGAGTATCCTTTTTGTTGCTTTGCTTGGTGGCCGATAGTAAGTATAAACAAAAACACCACATTAGCATCAAATGGGACGGCTGAACCTTTATTAATCAAACATATGACTTAAAATTGGACTTATAATAAGTCTTGGGCTGTTCCAATTTGTATTGGGTAGTTGGGCCGTGAAGGTGAAAGGGGAAAAAGGGAAACCGAATTAATACGGTTTGTAAAAATATGGGAAGGGGATTAAAAGAGTAAAACAGAATGGTTCAGCTGGTTGGGAGTTTGTGGAGTGTTAGTAGGTTATCAAGAGGTCCTTAGTTCGAATCTTGGCGGCAGCATTTTTTTTAGTTAACAAGAGAAACTGTTGGGCTGAGTAATTATTGTTGGGCCGAAGATTACTAGGGCTGAGATGTTGGGCCGAGATTTGGGTTTGCAGTTGGGCTAGAACAATATTAATAAACGGGTTAAATATAGTTAGGATTACAAAATAATTCAGAAAAAAAACAACACTGGATGAATGGTTAAGAGTTGTTTGTGTGGTTAAGAAGAGGTCACGGGTTCGAACCTGACCTGTGGAGTTTTTGTTTTAAAAAGCTTTAAAGGTATCCTATTTTATTATTATTATTATTATTATTATTATTATTATTATTATTATTATTATTATTATTATTATTAGTAGTAGTATTATTTAGTATTAAGTATTAGTTATTATTATCATCATCATTATTATTGAAAGTATCATTAATATTAAGGATTATCATTTTTTTTAAGTCATCAATATTCTTAAATTTATCATTAAGATTAATATTAATATTATTATCGATATTATTATTATTATTATTATTATTATTATTATTATTATTATTATCATTGTTATTATTATTTTCATATTATCAATATTATTATTACAAATAAATATTTTCTATATAAGAGTATATTTAATACAACTATCATAATATTACATATAATTATATATACTAAAATTATTTATATAAAGATTTACATATAACAAATTATTGATTTTTAATATAATATTAATCACATATATATATATATATATATATATATATATATATATATATATATATATATATATATATATATATATATATATATATATATATATATATATATATATATATATATATAGTAATACAAATTAAATATATAAGATATATAATCTAAGATATAATATATAACTATTTGATTACCAATATATGTGTTAATATATATACTTAATATAGGTTCGTGAATCCGAGCTCAACCCTACACTTGTTAAATGACATCATATGTATTTTTACTATAAAATACAGTATGGTGAGTTTCATTTGCTCCCTTTTAAATGCTTTTGCAATATATATTTTTGGGACTGAGAATACTTGCTGTAACATCCTCCCAATAGGGCTTGGAAGAAACGTTACTAATATCAAATAAACCAACATATTATAATACGAGAACAATACTAAATGAGAAAATTTAACTTTATTGAGTACGCAGCGGAAAATGAAATGTCGTTACAATAATGGAAATAACGATAAAGTAATTGTTCATATGCAGAAGTAATAAATGCGATATCTCTTGATCCTAAGTCCAAGTAGCATTACATAAGTAGTAGATAAGAAAGCTTGAATCAAACAGCACCTGAGACAAAACATGCTAAAGTGTCAACCAAAAAGGTTGAGTGAAGTTCATAGGTTTAACAAAAGTAGTTATCGTTGTTTTTAGACCACAAGATTTAGTTGTAAAGTTGATCTCCCGCAGGATCAAAAAGTAGATCTCGCAGATCCAAAAGTAGTACTGATTCGTGATATTTTAGACTAAACGTTTGTTTTGTTGCCCCGATGATAAGTTGGCAGTACCTTATCACCATGTTTAAATCATTATTAAGTAATACAAAGACATCACGGTCAAATGTATCGGGGACGTTACTCCCGATAGGCCTACCCCCAATAATTAAGAATGCCTTATCCTGAAAGCAATTAAAAAATATCACTGTGGGGTCTTAGTAGTATAAGCTAGTCATAGTACAGTTTAGGTTCGTACTTGTGTCTAAGTTGTTTAAAGTATAAAAGTAGCATGTGTCTCACCCCAGTAAGTATAAAAAGTGCTATAGCAATAAGAGTGGGGCTATGAAAGTCACCTTAGTAAGTAGAGAGAGAGCTATTCCTCGGAATAAAGAGTTGAACGAGTGAGCAGGAAAGTCAACCTATTGACGTTTAAGAGTAGTTAAGTGTTTTGCCTATGTTTAAGTTTAAGTATGTGTTTAAGTATAGTTTGTTTTACTAAGTTTCTATTCCTAGTAAGTTACTATTTTTATAAAGTTTCCATTTTTAGAAAGTTTCTTATTTTACTAAGTTTCTATGACTAGAGAGTTTCTACTTTTATGAGTGTTTTTCATTTTAGGATACTTGCCGTATTAGATAAGCTTCCAATCACCCCTTTCCCTTCGAATGGCTAATTTAGATCTAGGGGCTTGAGCCATAGGACCCTTTAAATCGGAAATCCAAACCCTCTGCCTAGAATCTCGTAGAAACCATTTGTCAAGAAAGTTCGAAGATATATACATCTCTAATACGTATCCTAAAATGTTTTTGTTCTACAATATAAGTAGTAGGTTATAGGTGCTAGTAATAGTAATAGTGTATACATGTTAAGTACTAGTATAAGTAGTATTAGGGTTTAAGGTTTTAATATGTATATGTATATATAATTCGTATATAAAAATATATTTTTTTTTACATGTATATATGTATATATAAATCTAGGAGTGTTTATGTATATACTTATGAATAACAAGTTTATAATATGAATATGAATTAACAAAGATTAAAGTTTATGTAAATAGTTTAGGGTTTATGTTATACCTTTGAAGATTCAAGATAATTAACAAAGAAAAGATGAACACGATGAAGATGGAAGATCAAAGCCTTAAAAATCTTGAAGAACTCCTTGAAGATTCTTGAAGAACACGAAGAACAAGCTTGAAGATTCGAATACCACAAGAGAGGGAGAGGGAGAGATTGTTTTTGAGAGAGGATTTTGGTGTGATTTGTGAATGAGAAACTAGGAGTCTAGTAGTGTTTATATAGTGCAAGTATTAGAGTGTTAGTCAACATAAGGATGTTCTAATTAATGATTTTATTTTGTTTTATAATTTTTAGTCAACAAAAGGTGGTACTAGTTTATAATTAGTCAACATAAGGATGTACTAGTTTATACTTTATTTTTAGTCAACATAAGGATGTAATTGTTTAAGATTCTTTAGTCTCATTATTATTACTATTATTATTATTATTATGTTTATTATTATTTTTACATTTACTACATGATAAGTATTATTTTCTTTTTACTAATTCATGACTTGTATTTATTTTTATTTAGTTCCCAATTGTTTTATTATTTATATAAATGTCACTTTTTATTTATTACTTATAGATTAATAGTTATAAATAATATTATTGAAATGCATAAATTTTAATTAGCAGTGAGTGTCGAATAAAAGTTTATTATTTGGTCAACGTTAAATTGATTGTGTATATAACAACCCTTAAATAATTAATACGTATAGTCAGACAGTAAACCCTAGGGTCATTTCAGTCATTTCAGAAGTCAAAAAGTGAGGGTTGTTATACTTGCACTGCTTTTATAACTGTTTTTACAAAATAGACACAAGTAATCGAAACTACATTCTATGGTTGGATTATCGAATCGAATATGCCCTTTTTTAGCTTGGTAGCCTAAGAATTAGGGAAATGGCCCCTAATTGACGCGAATCCTAAAGAAAGATCTATGGACCTTGACACGTCTAATTCGGGTTACGAATGCTTTAGTACTTCGATTATCAGTTCCGATGAGAGTCCCGGAGTGATGGGGATATTCTATATGCATCCTGTTAGTTCCGTTATCAAGCATTCACTATATGAATGTTTTTTAACTCTATGCAGTTTGCGAAATGCCTGATATGAGATGTATGTTTATGGAAAATTGAAATCTTGTGGTCTATTAAAATTATGGAAATGATTGATTGCGTTAAACTAATGAACTCACCAACCTTTTGGTTGACACTTTAAAGCATGTTTATTCTCAGGTATGAAAGAAATCTTTCGCTGTGCATTTGCTCATTCTAGAGATATTACTTGGAGTCATTCATGACATATTTCAAAAGATGTTGCATTCGAGTCGTCGAGTTCATCAAGATTATTATTAAGTCAATTATAGTGGGATATATTATGAAATGGTATGCATGTCGTCAACTTTCGATGTGAAGAAAGTGTGTCTTTTAAAAACGAATGCAATGTTTGTAAAATGTATCATATAAAGGTCAAGAACCTCGCGATGTAACCAAATGTAATGTATTCGTCCAGATGGATTAGGACGGGTCATGACAGTTGGTATCAGAGCAGTGGTCTTAGCGAACCAGGTCTTGCAATAATGTGTCTAACTGATAGTCGTTAGGATGCATTAGTGAGTCTGGACTTCGACCGTGTCTGCATGTCAAAAGTTTTGCTTATCATTTTTGTCAGAAATCATCTGCTTATCATCCTTAGGAAATTACCTGCTTATCATTCTTAGTCTAGACACGTTTTACTGCATTGACTGCATGAATAATGTATAGACAAAATTCATATCTTAGCATATTTGTTACTGTAGACCTTGCCTGATATCTCTCATAAATTTCTCCGTAATTTAAGGAATCCTGGTACTATATATATCTATGCATATTATGCATTGAGAATACCATCCAACTATCAATTGTTGTCACTAAAATCTTCATACCAAAAATCTTTTCTGTGATCGCGTAAGATGGCCTCTACGAATCGACCACGGTCCTCTGACTCTGAAGACAGCGTGACAGGAGCACACCAACCAAACAACTACAGTGATTACTGGATAAAATGGGGGTGGGTTCGTGACATACTCACCCTATGAAGAAGGGAAGAAGGTACTCCATATCATGAACCGAATCTACCACCTAACCTTGGAGTACTCGACCCGCTCACCGGCGAACCTATTCGCAACACCGTTTATACCCTTTTTGTAAGAATTTTTCGTCTTGAAACTACCATTAACGGAACTAGAGAAGATATCCGACCTCTATCTCACATTGATAACCAACCAGGGTTTGTAGAAGAAGTTAAAGAACTCTGAGATCGAGTGTTAACTTTAGAGAGCACGGTACACAATTTGCAAGCACCATCAGTATCACCAACACCAGTAACATCACCAGCCTCAGCACCAACAACAACATCCGCGTCACCAGCTTGGACATCTCATTCTGAACCTCGAGTATAATCATCGTTCTACTTGACATTTTACATCATTTATCTTCGTTCGACATAGCGATTATGTAATCTCTAATGTTTTAGAGATTATATATTCTTGTTCTAATGGTAAATCAAATGAGTTTAATATCATATTGACTCATTAAATCCATGATTACATCTGAAGAAAATATACATGTATATATGTTTTCATAAAAATTGTAATTAAAAATTCTTTTTTACAAACTGTTAATGGTGAAAATATTTTAACGGGTAGGTAATACCTGAGGAATATTTAGATTTCACATTAATAAGTTACACTGTACATTCTTCGAATTTGATTCAACGATCATTTACTATCCTATTTACAACCATCGATATACGTATCCGTTCACCAAAGAATAACTATTTTCATTCAAATTCAATTTCATATTTGGATTTTGACCTATCAGAATCCAACAAGTGGCATAATGAAGAAATAATGGATACAATAAAAATTGATTAGAAACAGACTAATTAACAATATGAAATTTTGTTAAGAAACCACGCTAACAAGATCCTAGCTAACTGTTCCAAGCTAACTATTAATTCCGTATCACATTTTATTTTATCGCAATTTATTTATTGCAATTTAATTATCGCAATTTATTTATCGCAATTTATTTATAGCAATTTATATTCTCGCAATTTTATTTATCGTCATTTAATTTCTGTATTTATTTTACGTACTTTAAATATCGGGACACGTATACAAGGTTTTGACATATCATATCGACGCATATATATATTATTTGGAGTAACCATAGACACTCTATATGCAGTAATGATTGAGTTCTCTATACAGGGTTGAGGATGATTCTATAATAATATATATACTTTGAGTTGTGATCGAGTCTGAGACATGTACACGGGTCACGATACGTATTAATTAATTCAAAAATTATAAATTAAACTATATGAATTATTGGACTGTTAACTGTGGACTATCGACAGTGGACTAATAACATTGGACAATTAAAATGAATTAAAATATTGATTATAACATATGAAACTAAACATTTCTTCAAGTTTGCCACTTGATTTTATCTTAAACCTCATTTGTATCCTGACGATTACAATCTGCGTTCAAACCTTTCATGATTCTTGAAAACACCTCAATCGAGAGGATGAACCACCGCACTTCATCTACGGAAGAAAAGATTGATGCATATAGTTATGCACCTGAAAACACTCGGAACCTGAGTAAACGTTTAACACGTATCTGTGTTAGCTCGTTTGACGTTGTTATTACGGAAAATAACTTTTAAATTCTTTTTCAAATTAGCCAATTTTGTCACAGCTTCAGCAAATCAACTTCAACTTTCATTCGAAATAGCCTTATTATACTCTTGTTATATAAGTTTGCCTTTTCTTCATTGTTACCAGGGAACCTTTTATAATCCACCATATTATCATCACCGTTTAATCATCTAAAAACACAATTTCTTGAAACCACCTCGGATTGATAACCGGTGATTCAAAGATGGTAACATTAGATGCAGAGGAAACAGCAAAATCGTAGATGGTCTAAATGGCCAAAAGTTGATAATAAAGAATGGAATGTTGGGAACGCTCGATAGAAAAATGTGGTACTGAAAAACAGATTGAGCTAACCATGAAGGAGACCAAGGACAAATACAAGGACCAAACCCTATATTCAAAGAATCTAGGTAATTCTGGATCCGATGAAATCTTTAGAGAATATCTTGCTCCGAGATCATGTTAAAATTTTGCGGAAAATTTTTCTTCATCAACCTTCGAACTTAGAAATTCCAAAATATCATCATAAATATCTTCGATATTTCTGATGATATTTTCTTAAATATTCTCGTCCGAAATTATTTATCTCTTTGTGCTATCTATATTACATCAAAAAGGAAACTACTTTAGTTTCTAAATTTCTTTAAAATTCGAGTTTGAATTATGAATGATTTGAAGTAATGTTGGAAATTTATGCATGAGTTAGTATAATATAATGACACTTGATCAACTTGATTATATTACAGTAAGTCATGCTGAGTTTCTAATGGGACGTGATGATTCACAGATTTTAACATCATCATGTGCCACGTTACATAACTCTTTCATTCTGCTTAACTTCTGAACATATCAAGAAGGTATATTCTTGATAGTTCTATTTTCAGTGATTCAGGTAATTTGACAAATCAAATCGTGCGATTTCGTTCTTTCCTGCTTAGAACATTAAGTTCATTCAAAATTCCATACTTACGAATTCTGGACCATTACTCGCTTTACTAGAGGTCGAGAGGATAATAAAAAGGCAACGAGATCCAAAATATAAGAGAAAATATAAAGCCCAATAACAACACAGAGGTTACAAACCATAGATATTAATATGAATAGCAATACAAGGACACGGTAGAATTAAGAATAGTATCACCCCAAGGTAATAATAGAAGTAAACAGATTTTTCTGGTAGAAAGATTGAAAAGAGGGATGACAGAAATGATAATTAGAAAAATATCAAGGATTAGAAATGGATTAAGTAATTTCACAATCTTTTGGATGTATGAACTAAGAAAGAAAGTATAGGAATGGTGAGAATAATGGAACGGAAAAAGTTTAATTTATAATGGAAATATCATACAGAGTAATCGAGGCAGATCACCGTATTTAATTATAGAGATCTTAATTTTCTTATTTGTCGAAGAATCAAATCTTTTAGATTTCGAAGATTCTCTTTATATCCCTTGAATTCTGGAATTCAACCAAGACAACGTCAAAAGTTAAAACGAAACTCATTTATTCATTTCACTCTTTTGTGATAGCTTCATTCGTGCTCTTCGAATAATCGAATTATTTTATCTGTATTATTCAATAATGATAAAACTCGATTTATCAGCTCATATTCGTCAGGAAAACATAATTATTGTTAGCCATGATGACTTCACTCAAATTTCGGGACGAAATTTCTTTAACGAGTAGGTACTATAACGACCCGGGAATTTCCGACCAAATTTAAACTTTATTCTTATATGGTCTCGACATGATAAGCAGAATCTATTCAACGAAATCTCAAAATTTTCGAACTGTTTTCATAAATTCATTTACCTTCGACTATTCCCGACGATTCACGAACAGTTGGTTGTATATATATATATATATATATATATATATATATATATAATTAATAAGTTGTAATATAATTACAAGTTTGAATATAATTGTTATAAAAATATTTTTACCATTACTTTCATTATTATTATCAATAGTAATATTAATTTTTAAATAAGTATTATTAATATTTCTATTTTTGATATATTACATATAGATATGAAATTGATAAATAAATTGTTATAGTATTATTATTACTAATGTTATTATTATCATTACTAATAATAATATCATTATTATTATATCATCATTATTATTATTATTATATTAAGGGTATTATTATTATAATTAGATTTATTAAATAAAAGATTTACATAAAATAGATATATACATAAGCTACATGTACATCAAATATATGTAATTATACGTTATACAGGTATATACAATATACTGATACAAAACCGATATATATATATATATATATATATATATATATATATATATATATATATATATATATATATATATATATATATATATATATATATATATATATATATATATATATAGACACAAATACAGATATATAGATATGCATAAAACAGATATATATCTTATATAAATATACTAATATATAAAATCAGTATTTTCATTTTAATTAATAATTAATAAGATAATTACATGTAAAAGAATCCAAATCTGTTTAGCATCACAATCAAGTTGTAGAAGTTGTTGATTTTGGGCTCCAATCTGTTACGCATCCATATCAATGGTACCAATTTATAGTTAATTACATTCCACTTTACATTTTTTTATTTATATTTGTGTGCTGATCGACTATGTATATAACGACCCAAAGAAACTAGCAAACAAACTCTAATTCAATTCAGTGAGCTGTAAAGATATCAATTATCCTCTACATAACCATCATCGAATTACTTTCCTTCATTACTGCTAATTAATGTTTCTAGTTGGTTCGATTACCACAACACCTTTGCTATTTTTCAAAGAATAACACTACCCTATAAACATCACCTAGAACCTGCTACTTTGTTGCTTTCTTGTATGATTAACAATCCAAAACCAAATACAAACACATCGTCGACAACCATTATTAAAAACTACTGCTCGGTTTTGTGGGATGGCCGGAACACATTGACCATCATCACCTTCATCTCTATTCTTGTTGATTTGCTATCCGGTCATCAACATCAAACAAACACAAACCCACTTATATTCTAGTCGACTGCTATTACTTTCTGTACTATGATCAAAACCCAAACCATCCTACTCGATCACAATCACAACCGAACACACCCACATGGTTTTGTTGCATGATAAATCTCACCACCTTTGATCACCACCCGTTATTATTGATCAACCATGATGCTCATTCACCTCTCTGGTTCCTTCTGCTTATCACCACCTGGACACCATCTAACCATCTTAAAACAACCCACCTTATGTTTTTAACTTGATCAAAAGACCAAAACATCTCGAATAACTTACTGTTTCTCATTGAACACCTCTTATTCTATAATATGTATATTTATCTCTATATACACACACACCACCTTCAAACCTACTTAAAACCGCCATCGTTACTACAACTATTCTACTTCTGTATTTTTCTATTACTGCAAGGATAATAGATGAAAACGATGAGAAGAACGATAGACAGGATACAGTTTCTACTGCTGCATACCTTTGTTCTCAACAAGCAAACAAATCATTCAAGCATCCTAAGTCGACTAGGTATATATAATACTTTATGCTCCGTATTTTATCAATTGTTAGTGGGGTTGTTGAGATATTCAAGTGGATAGATTAGGTTGATGTTTATGCCAATTTGGAAATATAGAAATCCTTTTACAGCAAATTGATCAATATTAAATTACGCATGTTATTGTTGATGGAAGATATGACCGACACCACTAGTCCCCATTTTTAATTATAAAGTCTAATAGGAAGTTAGTGGGGGATATTAAGATGGAGTATTCTTTTTGTTGCTTTGCTTGGTGGCCGATAGTAAGTATAAACAAAAACACTAATGTGCATCAAATGGGATGGCTGGACCTTTATTAATCAAACATACAACTTAAAATTGGACTTATAATAAGTCTTGGGCCGTTCCAATTTGTATTGGGTAGTTGGGCCGTGAAGGTGAAAGGGGAAAAAGGGAAACCGAATTAATACGGTTTATAAAAATATGAGAAGGGGATTAAAAGAGTAAAACTGAATGGTTCAGCTGGTTGGGTGTTTGTGGAGTGTTAGTAGGTTATCAAGAGGTCCTTAGTTCGAATCTTGGTGGCAGCATTTTTTTTATTTAACAAGAGAAACTATTGGGCTGAGTAATTGTTGTTGGGCCGAAGAATACTAGGGCTGAGATGTGGGTTTGCAGTTGGCTAGAACAATATTAATAAATGGGTTAAATATAGTTGGGATTGCAAAATAATTCAGAAAAAAAAAACAAGACTGGATGAGTGGTTAAGAGTTGTTTGTGTGGTTAGCAAGAGGTCACGGGTTCGAACCTGGCCTGTGGAGTTTTTGTTTTAAAAAGCTTTAAAGGTAGCGTATTTTATTATTATTATTATTATTATTATTATTATTATTATTATTATTATTATTATTATTATTATTATTATTATTAGTATTATTTAGTATTAAGTATTAGTTATTATTATCATCATCATTATTATTGAAAGTATCATTAATATTAAGGATTATCATTTTTTTTAAGTCATCAATATTCTTAAATTTATCATTAAGATTAATATTATTATTATTATCGATATTATTATTATTATTATCATTGTTATTATTATTTTCATATTATCAATATTATTATTACAAATAAATATTTTCTATATAAGAGTATATTTATTACAACTATCATAATATTACATATAATTATATATACTAAAATTATTTATATAAAGATTTACATATAACAAATTATTGATTTTTAATATAATATTAATCACACACACACACACACACACACACACACACACACATATATATATATATATATATATATATATATATATATATATATATATATATATATATATATATATATATATATATATATATATAACTATATAAATAGTAATACGAATTAAATATATAAGATATATAATCTAAGATATAATATATAACTTTTTTGATTACCAATATATGTGTTAATATATATACTTAATATAGGTTCATGAATCCGAGGTCAACCCTACACTTGTTAAATGACGTCATATGTATTTTTACTACAAAATACAGTATGGTGAGTTTCATTTGCTCCCTTTTTAAATGCTTTTGCAATATATATTTTTGGGACTGAGAATAAATGCACTGCTTTTATAACAGTTTTTACGAAATAGACACAAGTAATCGAAACTACATTCTATGGTTAGATTATCGAATCGAATATGCCCCTTTTTAGCTTGGTAGCCTAAGAATTAGGGAAATGGCCACTAATTGACGCGAATCCTAAAGATAGATCTATGGACCTTGACACGTCCCATTCGGGTTACGAATGCTTTAGTACTTCATTTATTATGTTCGATGAGAGTCCCGGAGTGATGGGGTTATTTTATATGCATCCTTTTAGTTCTGTTATCAAGCATTCACCATTTGAATGATTTTTAACTCTATGCAGTTTGCGAAATGCCTGATATGAGATGTATGTTTATGGAAAATTAAAATCTTGTGGTCTATTAAAATTATGGAAATGATTGATTACGATAAACTAACGAACTCACCAACCTTTTGGTTGACACTTTAAAGCATGTTTATTCTCAGGTATGAAAGAAATCTTCCGCTGTGCATTTGATCATTTTAGAGATATTACTTGGAGTCATTCATGACATATTTCAAAAGACGTTGCATTCGAGTCGTCGAGTTCATCAAGATTATTATTAAGTCAATTATAGTGGGATATATTATGAAATGGTATGCATGCCGTCAACTTTCGATGTGAAGAAAGTGTGTCTATTAAAAATGAATGCAATATTTGTAAAATGTATCATATAAAGGTCAAGTATGTGATGCCCCGTACAAAACCATCGTGTACGAATCATCAACAACAGGATCATTACAAGGTTAAGTACTATATGCTGTAATTAAAGAAATTGCATTCGCGATAAAAAGGTGATGTCATAACCGACATCAAATGTTTTACATTTCAAAAGCATGCTTCACTAAGTAGAAGCAAATAATAAGTGTACGTGACCACAATGGTCGTTACAAGTCATAGTTCAAAAGTACGAATGTTTGAATGCAAAGTAAAGTAGTTCATGCGTGGACAACTCTAAGCAGCGGGTTCTACAGCACAACTAGTACACAGCGGAAGCAACCTCAAGCACCTGAGAAATACATGCTTAAAAACGTCAACACAACGGTTGGTGAGCTATAGTTTAAGTATAACAGTATGTAAGGTAGGCCACGAGATTTCAGTGCTACAAAGAGCGTTTCAAAACAGTATGATAAAGTATATGTTAACCGTGGGCACTTGGTAACTAACTTAACGTTTAAAATACCCCCTGAATGTACACTTGGCGAGTGTGTATGTTTACGAAGTATTAAACACTCGTTGACTGCTAGCGCGACTAGCCCGAGTGCGGATGTCAAACCCTATGGATCCATATCTAAGATTCGCGTTCACGGTTCAAAAACCAATGATTAAACGTTACCGAGCTAAAGGGAATGTTTCTGCCGTTATATAACCCACACATATATAAGTTTAAGTACTCATGCCTAGTATGTAAAACATAAAATCCGCATGTATTCTCAGTTCCCAAAATAAGTTAAAGTAAAAAGGGAATGCTATAACTCACAATGATATGTAGCGGTAAAGTAGTAGTCGGGAAAGGTGTGCAAGTAAATGGTCCGAAGTCCTCAACCTAAGTAAAATAGTACTAAGTCAGTAAATAGTCTTAATAGGTTTAAAAGTATGTAATTAAGGTCTTAAGGGTCATCATCATTCATCATCAAACAAAAGGCGTAAAGTAAGTTTCGTTTATGAAAGTAGTTTTCAACAAAGTCTGACTTCAGTCAGTTGCCACGGCCTCTACCCTTACTGAATTAAGGTGAGACCAGTGGCCACGGCTCCGTCTATGAGTCCCTCAAGTGTGGTAAAATTTACAGAAGCAAACGCGTCTTGGTTTGACCGTGGCGACGGTCTAAGTGCGAGTAGGTCAGAAATTTCTGCACAACGTAAAAGGACATAGTGACGATCGGAGGGCCATAAATCCTAAAACGTAACTCGGATTAAGACGAGTCCTATATGAAAAGTTATCTACTCTAAAAGTTCTATCTAAAAATAAAGGTTAGAACAGCCCAAGTGTACTGGTATGTTCCAGAATCATCAGGTCAGTAGGTTTTGGACAGAACAGTGAGTTTAAAAGGGTTCCGGTGGTCTTGGTGCTTGATGTTCATCATGGTTCTCATCCTTGATGCATATAGCTTCAAGTGTACAACTCATTGATGTATCTACATCATCTTAACCAAGTCTTGAACATCATAACCCATGTGCAAGTCTAAGACATCAAGCACAACTCACTTAAGAGTTGCATGAAGTTTGATGAACCAAAGTTACATCAAAGTCTTAGGTTTGACACTTACATGAACTATAAACTTGGAAGTTAACTAACTAATCAAGATCATAAGTAGTAGAACATAGTTCTTAGTTTGATCTTGAAGATCCAAGACTCAAAAGTCTAGATCCAAAGTTATATTTAAGGAAAACTTATTTGTGTGTTCTTGAACTTTCAAAGTTAACTTAATTTGTTCAAGAGATATGAGATCAAGACTAACTTGTAGTACTTGACCATATAAACTAACTACATGAAATTAAAGTGTATAAAATAAAGAAACAAGTAATTAGTTCAAGGGTTTCTCATACTTTAAAGATTCAACCAAAGTTGATCTTTAAGTAAAGTAAACTTTAAGTATACTTCCATGACTTACAAGTATGATTTCAACAACAATGAACTTATATCTTTTGAAACAATATATGTAGAACATAAACTAGTAAGTTTAGTTCTTGGGTGTTCTTGAAATTACAAGATAAATGAAGAATTCAAACTAGTAAGTTTGATTCTTGAAAGCTAGTAATTAAGTAACAAGAAACTACAAAGTAAGTAACAACAACATGATTTAAATCAAAGACAAGTAACATTTAAATAAAAGAATGATGATGATGAAGATGTAGAATTCAGTTTTTAGAAGTAAAAAGGAGAGAAAAGTTATCTTTCTACTTACTAGATTTGAGAGAAAAGAGAGAAAGAAGTTGCAAGTATGTGTGTGTGTTTGAATGAGGTTTACAAGTAATGAAGTAGTAAAGTAAAAATGAAATCAAAACCTCCATATGGTGGCCCTAAGTCCACGGTTTTGCTGCAGATTTTAGGAGGGAGAAGTTTGTTTGTTGGATACTTGGATGAAAAGCTTACAAAAGATGGGTATTAAGGGTGCATGCATGGGGAAGTTGTGAAACTAGATTCCAAGTCTTCTTTAACCAATTAGTTCGTGAACTAATTGATACTTACAAGTAGTATTGGGCTAATTATGTCCACTAATAATATAGGGTGGGCTTGGAAGTCCAATAACATGAGTCCATTACACTAACAAAGCCCAAGTTCAAATAAATCACAAGTTAAACCAATTAAAGCCCAAGTAACTAACTAATAGCCTTAGTTAATTAAAATGATTAATAAATTTAATCATGAATGTAAATAATATCTAAAAATATTATTCGTGAAAGTTCCGGGTGTCACAAAGACGTTTCGGGCTCTTAAAAGTCAAGTACGGGCAATCAAGGCAACATGTAAATGTAATAACATACATTCGTTTAATCACACGTATTAATAATAATAATTATTAATAAATAAATGTTGGAAATTCTAGGGTCGTTACATTACCCACCTGTTAAAGAAAATTTCGTCCCAAAATTTAAGCTGAGGTAGATGGAGGAGTTGGGAAAAGGTGAGGATACTTTCGCATCATTTGATCCTCTCCCTCCCAAGTAAACTCAGGTCCTCGTTTGGCATTCCATCGTACTCGAACGATCAGAATCTTGTTGCGTTTCAAAGTTTTGATCTCACGATCCATAATTTCAACAGGTTCTTCCACAAAGTGGAGTTTGTCGTCAATTGTAAGTTCTTCCAGTGGTATGATAAGTTCGGGTGCAGCAAGACACTTCTTCAAGTTTGACACATGGAAGGTAGGATGAACTGAGCTCAATTGTGCTGGTAGATCCAAACGGTATGCAACTGGTCCAACACGTTTCAAGATCTCGAAAGGACCAATGTATCGTGGGTTCAACTTTCCACATTTTCCAAAACGGATCACACCTTTCCAAGGTGCAACCTTCAACATAACACGGTCTCCAACATTGAATTCAAAGTCCTTACGTTTAAGATCGGCATAACTCTTTTGGCGATTACGGGCAGTCTTAAGTCTAGCTTGGATCTGAGCAATCTTCTCCGTGGTTTCGTGGACTACCTCGGGTCCGGTGATTTGCTTTTCGCCTACTTCGGCCCAACAAATAGGAGATCGGCACTTACGGCCATACAATGCTTCAAAAGGTGCAGCATTAATGCTAGAGTGATAACTGTTGTTGTACGAGAATTCGGCGAGTGGCAAATGTCTTTCCCAGGCCTTTCCAAAATCAATGACACATGCACACAACATGTCCTCCAAGGTCTGAATCGTGCGTTCACTTTGCCCGTCAGTCTGAGGGTGATAAGCAGTACTCATGTCGAGACGAGTTCCCATGGCTTCTTGCAAGGAACGCCAAAATCTAGAAGCAAAACGGGGATCGCGATCGGAGATGATTGATAAAGGTACACCATGACGAGATACAACATCTTTGATGTACAGCTGAGCAAGTCTTTCCATTGTATCAGTTTCCTTCATCACTAGGAAGTGTGCAGATTTGGTAAGGCGGTCAACAATAACCCAAATAGTATCGTATCCGCCCACCGTCTTTGGCAGCTTAGTAATGAAATCCATTATGATCCTTTCCCACTTCCATTGTGGGATTTCCGGCTGTTGAAGTAACCCAGAAGGTCTCTGATGTTCGGCCTTAACTTTCGAACAAGTCAAACACTTCCCAACATAAGTCACAACGTCCTTCTTAAGATTCGGCCACCAATACTGTTCTTTAAGGTCGTGGTACATCTTGCCCGCACCGGGTTGAATTGAATATCTCGATTTGTGTGCTTCATCAAGTATCAGGTTTCGTAGATCTCCATAATAAGGTACCCAAATTCTTCCGGCATAACATCGGAGTCCAGACTCCCTAACCTCGAATCGAGAGACAAGTATGTTCAAATGTTCGTGAGATATGTTCTCCTCCTTGAGAGCCTCAACTTGGGCTACTCTGATCTGGTTGTTGAGGTTCAAATGGATGGTGATGTTCAGAGCCCTAACACGAAGAGGTGCCGTCCTCTCCTTTCGGCTTAAAGCGTCAGCTACAACATTGGCCTTGCCAGGGTGATAACGGAGTTCACAATCGTAGTCGTTGAGTGTCTCGATCCATCGACGCTGTCTCATATTCAGTTGCTTCTGATCAAAGATGTGCTGGAGACTCTTGTGATCGGTGAAGATAGTGCTCTTAGTTCCATATAAATAATGTCTCCACAATTTGAGCGCAAAGACAACGGCTCCAAGTTCAAGATCATGCGTAGTGTAGTTCCGCTCGTGAATCTTCAATTGGCGGGAGGCATAGGCAATAACCTTTGATCGTTGCATCAGTACACAACCAAAACCACTCTTCGATGCATCACAATAAACAACAAAGTCATCACTGCCCTCAGGAAGTGATAGGATAGGTGCGGTGGTTAACTTCTTCTTCAAAGTTTGAAATGCTGATTCGTGTGCGGGTTCCCAAATGAACTTCTTGCCCTTGTGAGTCAGCGCTGTCAAAGGACGCGCAATCAGAGAAAATCCTTCGATGAATCTTCGGTAGTAACCGGCGAGACCTAGGAATTGACGAATATGCGTTGGAGTAGTGGGGGTCTCCCACTTGCTGATAGCTTCAATCTTGGCGGGGTCAACTTTGATACCCTGGTCGCTCACAACATGACCCAGAAACTGTACTTCCTTCAACCAAAATTCACACTTGGAGAATTTGGCATAAAGTTGTTCTTGTCTCAAGAGTTCAAGTACTAGTCGGAGGTGTTGCTCATGTTCTTCTTCGCTCTTAGAGTAGATGAGGATATCATCTATGAAGATGATAACAAACTTGTCCAAGTAAGGCTTGCAGACATGATTCATGAGGTCCATGAACACGGCGGGTGCATTTGTCAAACCGAATGGCATCATGAGGAACTCATAATGACCATAACGGGTTCTGAATGCAGTCTTCATCATGTCACTTTCCTTCACCCTCAACTGGTGATAGCCGGATCGCAAATCGATCTTTGAATAAATGCTCGATCCTTGTAGTTGATCGAAAAGATCATCAATTCGCGGAAGAGGATACCGATTCTTGATTGTCAATTTGTTGAGTTCACGGTAGTCGATACACATACGAAAGGATCTATCCTTCTTCTTCACAAACAGAACAGGTGCGCCCCAAGGCGAGAAACTTGGTTGGATAAATCCTCGGTCTAACAACTCTTGTAGTTGACTCTGTAATTCTTGCATCTCGGAAGGTGCGAGTCTATAAGGTGCGCGAGCTACAGGTGCAGCTCCTGGCACTAAATCAATCTGAAATTCTACGACTCTCGGCGGTGGTAATCCAGGCAATTCCTCTGGGAAGACATCGGAAAATTCGTTCACAATTCGAACGTCGTTCATGCTCTTCACCTCAGTTTCTACCGCTTTCACATGTGCTAGGACAGCAAAACGTCCCTTCTTCATAATCTTTTGCGCTTTCATGCAACTAATGAGGTTCAACTTCGAGGTACATCTCTCTCCATAGATAACCAGTGGTTTGCCATCTCCTTGTGGTATGCGAAGTGCTTTATCTCCACAGATAATATCGGCCTTTATCTTGCTCAACCAATCCATACCGACGATCACGTCAAAACTTCCCAGTTTGATGGGTATCAAATCAATTTCGAAATCTGCACCAGCTATGTTGATAATAGCTCCACGACTAATATGGTCAACCTTTTCAAGTTTTCCATTGGCGACCTCGACAAGCATACTCTCTTTTAACGGAACTAATGACCAATTAATCTTATCGCAAAAATGTCTACATACATAACTTCTATCCGCACCAGTATCAAACAAGACAGAAGCTAAAAGATTGTTGATTTTGAATATACCTGTCACCAAGTCGGGGTTATCGCGTGCATCCCTTGCATTAACATTGAAGGCTCTACCTCGGGGTGGTCCTCCGTCTTTTCGCTTGTTTGGGCACGCGTTTCTGAAATGGCCCGTCTGTCCACATTCGTAGCACTTCTTCGGTCCATTGGTGTTCGGTTTCCCATTCAAAGTGGTGACCTTGCAGTCCTTTTCGATATGCCCAGCCCGTTGGCACTTCTCACAGATAACATTGCAATATCCAGTATGGTGCTTGTAGCACCGCTTGCATTGTGGTAAGGTTCCTTTGTAGTTCGGGTTGGTGTTGGTGTTGTTGTTGGGATTAGGGTTTCCACCATTGTTGTGCCTCTTGGCGGGGGCTTGATCGTAGTTTCTCCCCCTGTTGTTGTTGTTGTTGTTGTTGTTGTTGTTGTTGTTGTTGTGGTTGTTGTGGTTGTTATGGTTGTTGTCCCATTTCCTCTTTTCACTACTACCGGCTTCAAACTTAGCCTTCTCCGACTCGTCAAGGATGATTTGATTCAGGAGAGTATGTGCCATGCGCATTGCTTCGGGAACATTCGGTGGTTTGGATGAGGTGACATTTCCTTTGATGGACTTAGGAAGTCCCGAGAAGTATTTCTCCATGCGCTTGAATTCGGGGGTGACCATGGTCGGACACATTAATGCTAACTCCAAAAACCTACGATTATAACTGTTAAGGTCGTTCCCTACGGCCTTTAACTGCATGAATTCAATTTCCATCTTCTGAATTTCGGTTCTTGGACAATACTCATCAATCATAGCCGCCTTGAATTCCTCCCATGGCGTAGCATACGCCTCATCGATACCTTTCGCTTGAGCTAACGTGTTCCACCACGTTAGCGCGCCGTCTGATAGCGTGCAAGATGCAAACTTGGTCTTATTGTCCTCCGAACAGTTGCTAACTCGGAATACCGATTCAAGTTTTTCGAACCATCTGGTGAGACCAACTGGTCCCTCTGTGCCGCTGAAGTTATGCGGTTTGCAGCTCTGGAATTCCTTGTATGTACACCCATTTCAAACGGGTGGAATAACCGGCGGTGGTGGCGGTGGAGCTTCGAGATTTCTTTCTGCTAGGGCTGCAGCGACCCGTTCGTTGATCATGTCCTCAATCTGGGCGGCGGTAGGTGTGGATCTTCCGTTAGCCATGGTATTCTAAACAAAAATTTTGACTCAAGTCAAAATCCAGTATGCAAGTAGTAATAATACAGTATATAGTGACCAACATGGAATCAAAACATCACATGTTATTAAATAATGCATCTAGGTACAATTACCACAGAATCATCGTACAGCAATGTAAATAGAACATCGTGCAAGAATTAAATAACGCAAAGTTCCATTCATTAATAATAATAAGTTTCATACATCTGAATAAGTTCGTACAATACATATGAAATACATGAAACTATATCTAGATTACATCATGAAATCTAAATACAAAGCCCTACGGTGAAGGTGGGTGAACTGCTCCTCGAGCCAACTGCTCCTCGAGCTTAGTGACTCGAGCTCAGAGAGCCTCAGTCTCCCTCATCAATTCCTCGTTAGAGGGAGCTGGTGGGGCAGGCGGTGCAGGTGGGGCGGGTGGTGCCGGTGGTGCTGATGTAGATGGTCCGGCTCTGGATGTAGACGGTACGTCCCTAGATGTAAGTGGTCCGTATCTAAATCTAGGCGGTACGGTTCCAGGAATAGTCAATACGTAACGGGGAACCTTACGTATCTGTGGGTCGGCAGGGTATGGCACAACTCGTTTACGAGCATTAACCCTACGACGATGGCCAAAAGCGTCAGTAAAAGCACGACCTCCATTCACCCCTGGAATGACGGTGCCTTCGGAACGGTACCTCTTCTTCGGTGGGGTGGAGGGTGCCTGAATAGGTCTATCAGCAGGATCCTCATCATCGCTGGAGTCATCGGATGATGAAGAATCGGCGGATGATGAGTCATCCGAATCGTGTGGTGGTGACACTGGTGGCTGAGCTGGTAATCCGAAGCGTTCGAAGGCGGCCAACATTTGTCTGTGTCTGCCTGGAGGAATCACGACTAAACATCCGTCGGGAGTGCGTCGGCAAGGTGTGCGCATGTGGTTATGAAACGGCCCTTCCCCGAACTCCGCGGGGATCTCAATACCACCAATGCAGGGCTGTGACCTCGAGGGTCCGGGAGCAGACACTGGGGCAGGTGCACTAGTACCAGCTCCGGAAGTAGAAGCGCCGGGATCACTAGTGGGTGTCGAGGCCGGTGTATCGGCAGTAGCAGCAGCAGGTGTAGCAGTAGGTAGGGCGACGGGGTCTGAGTCTGTACTGCCCGAAATTCCAGCAGGTGAAACATCCGACATCTGAACAAGGAAAAATAAATTTTCCATGTCAGTATGTCATAAAGCAAGCAAATAATAGGCCAACAGTTTAAATCATGTATAACGGTAACTAGCAGGGCAATAACGGTAATTCGTATGAAAGTAGCATGCAATCGAAAGCAAGTAGCATCATGCAGTAGTGAAATCATGTAGTAGCATACGGCATATAGCGGAAAAAGTAAGCAGTAGCATGCAGTAAATTCAGTGGAAACAAGTAAACTAGCAAGTTGTAGATTAGTCCTATTAGTGAATCCTACTCTGGTCGGCCTTAGACTCACTAATGCAACCTAATACCCTACAACCAATGATCTGATACCAAATGTGATGCCCCATACAAAACCATCGTGTACGAATCATCAACAACAGGATCATTACAAGGTTAAGTACTATATGCTGTAATTAAAGAAATTGCATTCGCGATAAAAAGGTGATGTCATAACCGACATCAAATGTTTTACATTTCAAAAGCATTCTTCACTAAGTAGAAGCATATAATAAGTGTACGTGACCACAATGGTCGTTACAAGTCATAGTTTAAAAGTACGAATGTTTGAATGCTAAGTAAAGTAGTTCATGTGTGGACAACTCTAAGCAGCGGGTTCTACAGCACAACTAGTACACAGCGGAAGCAACCTCAAGCACCTGAGAAATACATGCTTAAAAACGTCAACACAACGGTTGGTGAGCTATAGTTTAAGTATAACAGTATGTAAGGTAGGCCACGAGATTTCAGTGCTACAAAGAGCGTTTCAAAACAGTATGATAAAGTATATGTTAACCGTGGGCACTTGGTAACTAACTTAACGTTTAAAATACCCCCTGAATGTACACTTGGCGAGTGCGTATGTTTATGAAGTATTAAACACTCGTTGACTGCTAGTGCGACTAGCCCGAGTGGGGATGTCAAACCCTATGGATCCATATCTAAGATTCGCGTTCACTGTTCAAAAACCAATGATTAAACGTTACCGAGCTAAAGGGAATGTTTCTGCCGTTATATAACCCACACATATATAAGTCTAAGTACTCGTGCCTAGTATGTAAAACATAAAATCCGCATGTATTCTCGGTTCCCAAAATAAGTTAAAGTAAAAAGGGAATGATATAACTCACAATGATATGAGCGGTAAAGTAGTAGTCGGGAAAGGTGTGCAAGTAAATGGTCCGAAGTCCTCAACCTAAGTCAAATAGTACTAAGTCAGTAAATAGTCTTAATAGGTTTAAAAGTATGTAATTAAGGTCTTAAGGGTCATCATCATTCATCATCAAACAAAAGGCGTAAAGTAAGTTTCGTTTATGAAAGTAGTTTTCAACAAAGTCTGACTTCAGTCAGTCGCCACGGCCTCTACCCTTACTGAATTAAGGTGAGACCAGTGGCCACGGCTCCGTCTATGAGTCCCTTAAGTATGGTAAAATTTACAGAAGCAAACTCGTCTTGGTTTGACCGTGGCGACGGTCTAAGTGCAAGTAGGTCAGAAATTTCTGCACAACGTAAAAGGACATAGTGACGATCGGAGGGCCATAAATCCTAAACCGTAACTCGGATTAAGACGAGTCCTATATGAAAAGTTATCTACTCGAAAAGTTATATCTAAAAATCAAGGTTAGAACAGCCCAGGTCTACTAGTCTGTTCCAGAATCATCAGGTCAGTAGGTTTTGGACAGAACAGTGAGTTTAAAAGGGTTCCGGTGGTCTTGGTGCTTGATGTTCATCATGGTTCTCATCCTTGATGCATATAGCTTCAAGTGTACAACTCATTGATGTATCTACATCATCTTAACCAAGTCTTGACCATCATAACCCATGTGAAAGTCTAAGACATGAAGCACAACTCACTTAAGAGTTGCATGAAGTTTGATGAACCAAAATTACATCAAAGTCTTAGGTTTGACACTTACATGAACTATAAACTTGGAAGTTAACTAACTAATCAAGATCATAAGTAGTAGAACATAGTTCTTAGTTTGATCTTGAAGATCCAAGACTCAAAAGTCTAGATCCAAAGTTATATTTAAGGAAAACTTATTTGTGTGTTCTTGAACTTTCAAAGTTAACTTAATTTGTTCAAGAGATATGAGATCAAGACTAACTTGTAGTACTTGACCATATAAACTAACTACATGAAATTAAAGTGTATAAAATAAAGAAACAAGTTAATTAAACAAGTAATTAGTTCAAGGGTTGCTCATACTTTAAAGATTCAACCAAAGTTGATCTTTAAGTAAAGTAAACTTTAAGTTTACTTCCATGACTTACAAGTATGATTTCAACAACAATGAACTTATATCTTTTGAAACAATATATGTAGAACATAAACTAGTAAGTTTAGTTCTTGGGTGTTCTTGAAATTACAAGATAAATGAAGAATTCAAACTAGTAAGTTTGATTCTTGAAAGCTAGTAATTAAGTAACAAGAAACTACAAAGTAAGTAACAACAACATGATTTAAATCAAAGACAAGTAACATTTAAATAAAAGAATGATGATGATGAAGATGTAGAATTCAGTTTTTAGAAGTAAAAAGGAGAGAAAAGTTATCTTGCTACTTACTAGATTTGAGAGAAAAGCAATAGAGAAAAGAGAGAAAGAAGTTGCAAGTATGTGTGTGTGTTTGAATGAGGTTTACAAGTAATGAAGTAGTAAAGTAAAAATGAAATCAAAACCTCCATATGGTGGCCCTAAGTCCACGGTTTTGCTGCAGATTTTAGGAGGGAGAAGTTTGTTTGTTGGATACTTGGATGAAAAGCTTACAAAAGATGGGTATTAAGGGTGCATGCATGGGGAAGGTGTGAAACCAGATTCCAAGTCTTCTTTAACCAACTAGTTCATGAACTTATTGATACTTACAAGTAGTGTTGGGCTAATTAAGTCCACTAATAATGTAGGGTGGGCTTGGAAGTCCAATAACATGAGTCCATTACACTAACAAAGCCCAAGTTCAAATAAATCACAAGTTAAACCAATTAAAGCCCAAGTAACTAACTAATAGCCTTAGTTAATTAAAATGAATAATAAATTTAAACATGAATGTAAATAATATCTAAAAATATTATTCGTGAAAGTTCCGGGTGTCACAAAGACGTTTCGGGCTCTTAAAAGTCAAGTACGGGCAATCAAGGCAACATGTAAATGTAATAACATACATTCGTTTAATCACACGTATTAATAATAATAATTATTAATAAATAAATGTTAGAAATTCCAGGGTCGTTACAAAGTACCTCGCGATGTAACCAAATGTAATGTATTCGTCCAGATGGATTAGGACGGCTCATGACAGAAATGTACCCTACCAAGCTCCGGGTCTTCCTGTGCTACTACCGCATTAATGTTGAAGACTCTTCCTCTACCTTGACCATTATTATTCCCCTGGTTTGGACACATACTTTTGTAATGGCCCTTTTTCCCGCATCCGAAACAAGTAATGTCAGCCTTTTCTGTTCCTTTAACCTCTGGTCCGTAAACTTCACACTTTGCCGCACTATGTCCCTTTCTATTACACCTGGTACATGATACCGAATAGTAAGTAGTCAGATGGTACCCTTCACACCTTTTACACGGAATTTTTTGATTTTTGTTGCCATTGTTGTTATTGAAATGGTTGTTGCTGCGATTGTTATTGTTGTTGGGACGGTTGTTGTAGTTGTTCTTGGGATTGCGATTGTTGTTGCGACGGATGTGGATGTTGTTATGATTGTTGTTGCGATTGTGGTTGTGATTGTTGTTGTTGTTGTATTAGTGCCCCTTGTCACTGTTTTCTTCCCACTTTCTCTTAACTTGTTTCATTTTGGCCTCTTTGACCGCCTGCTCTTTAATTCTTCCCTCAATCTGGTTTATGAGTTTGTGAGCCATTCGACTTGCCTTTTGTATGGAGGTTGGCTTGTTTGAACTCACATCCTACTAAATCGTTTCTGGTAACCCTTTTACAAACGCGTTGATCTTCTCCTCTTCATCTTTGAACACTCTTGGACACAATAGGCACAACTCTGTGAATCGTCGTTTGTATGTGGTAATATCGAATCCTTGCGTTCGTAATCCTCTAAGCTCTACCTTGAGCTTATTGACCTCGTTTCTGGGACAGTACTGCTCATTCATCATGTGTTTGAATGCTGACCACGGTAGTGCGTAAGCAGCATCTTGTCCCACTTGCTCGAGGTAGGAGTTCCACCATGTTAACGCAGTACCTGTGAAGGTATGTGTAGCGTACTTTACCCTATCTTCTTCAGTACATTTACTTATGGCAAACACCGGTTCGACTTTCTCGGTCCACCATTTTAATCTGATTGATCCTTTGGTTCCATCGAATTCCAAAGGTTTACAGGCAGTGAATTCCTTGTAGGAGCATCCTACACGATTTCTTGTGGAATTAGTTCCACTGCTAGATCCAGAGTTATTGTTGTTATTTTGCATTGCAGCCTGCACTGCGGCTATGTTTGCAGCAAGAAAGGTACGAAATCCTGCTTCGCTAATATTCATGTTGTGTCGAGTAGTCGGTGCCATTTCCTTCAAAAATCGTTAAAAGAATTAAGTTAATCATATAGAATATTAGGAGTAGTCAATAGTATTTCGTAGCATAATATGAACTTATTTATAAAAGCTTTTTCTTCATATTAGCGTTTTATAATTTTTAATTCGGGTAGTACCTACCCGTTAAGTTCATACTTAGTAGCTAATATACAATTCAACTACTACAATTCTATATGAAAAACTGATTACAATAATGCTTCATGTTCAAACTTTGATACAATATTTTACAATCATACAATACCGCTATTTTACATACAGCATGAAATATAGCACACGATAACTATAATACAATGCAGCAATTAAGAAAAATTCTAGTTAGACTCAAATTGTTCAGTAAAGGAAGTAAAGACATGTAGTTCATAGGACCAGAAGCAACTCATGCATTCGGGTTTCACCAATACTATTTCCCATCCTTGGTCAAGTGAGGAATAACCGTTGTGGCCTGTGGTGAGATAGCACGTTGTAACGTCATCAAAAGGACGGGGGTTACGTAATATCCAACAGTTCCGTAACAAATCAAAAACCTTATCTCTCACCTCAATTACTAAGTCCGTTACCAGTGGGAATGTTCTATTAAGAAGTTGTCACCCAATTTTCTTCTTCTCATTTAGATGAGAGGCAAACATAACTAACCCGTAAACATAACATGCTTCCTTAAATTGCATGTTCCAAGCCTTTTCTAATGAATGAAGTCCTATATTGGGATATTCGGAGTCAAAATAGGCCTTCAACCCATAGGGGAAAATTGCAATAGGGTTTCCAGAACACATCGCCTTACAGAAAATATGGGCCAACTTAGGGTGTTCCCAGTGTGAGATACCCCACCTATCGAAGGAAATCCTTCTATAAACCAAGGCATGCTTGGTGTTAGTGCGTATTTCTCTACTAGAGAGTAGGTATAAACGTACTAGTGCAAGGTAGAATGAACCATGTGAGGAGTAGTTTGCCGATTGACGTTTACTCTCGGGATGAATTCCTACAGACGCGAATCATGGTCTAAAACCATGGTGTGGATTAAGTCAATCTTAAAATAAGGCTTACGTATGTTCTGCATGTATCCTGAGTGATAAAATATATTGCTGAGTCATATATGAGAAAATATGTGTGTAGTGTCCAACGACATGAGATGTGTAGTGTGCTTTGGAGCTGGGGCGGCCTTGGAGCTGGGCGGCTGAAGTCATGTGCCACGGAGCTGGGTGGCTGAGGTCATGTGCCATGGAGCTGGGCGGCTGACATTATATGCCTTGGAGCTGGACAACCTTGGAGCTGGGCGGCTGAGGTCACGTGCCATGGAGCTGGGAGGATGAGGTCATGTGCCTTGGAGCTGAGAGGATGAGGTCATGTGCCATGGAGCTGGGCGGATGGCAGGTGGAATCTAGAGAGAGAAAGTGTGTGTGAGAGAGAAAGTGGAGCGTCTGATCTCTTCTCTGATGTCCAAACGAGGTGGGGAACTCCTCTATTTATAGGCAAATCTTGGGCTGGTAAGGAAGCTTCATGGGCTACTTCTTGGGCCTGATTAATTCTAAAATCCAGCAACTTATGTGTCTCCACTAATTTGGGCATAACTTTGTCATACGAAGTCAGATTTAAGTGATTCAAAAGCCAAAACGTCCGTAACTCAGAGCTCCACAACTTTCATATTATGCGTGTAGACCATAGGATACACCATTAAGTCCCCCCCCCCCCCCCGGTTTGATGTGTTTATATTTGTAAAAAATAAACACATTAAACTTAAAAAGAAAACAAGTGCTTTTTCTGCCTTAGGATCATGATTATGTTGTTATCTGATTAAATGTACATTCGGGAACTTGTATCACATTATGATTGATTAACTTCTGTTGGTGCGATTTTCCGTGTAGCAAAATAACTTTTTAGCGCTGACTGTATGATGCCGACTGATGTTTGTCCTCGAGAAATAATCTCTGAAGACTCGGAACACGGATGGGAGATCCGTGGGGTGGCCTCAATCAGTCTGTAGATCAATTTGTAATTGATCCGTCTAGCATTCTGCTGCTAATCAACTAATGTGTTTTTAGAGTGAGAAAGAACTGTGTGAGAGAAAAAGTGTAGTTCTCTCTGACTGGAGTTCAGATGACAAATATGGTGACCCAAGAGGTCTTTTTATAGACGTAGAATGTCCGAAATTTTTAGAATACACGTGTCAATCACTGATTAATTCTATTGTGCGAAATATCCAGAACCAACTTTGGTGTGGCTGACGTGGCTGCATGCCGCTCACATGCCTAGTAAAAGGGCTTAAGCATAGAAACTGTTGTACGATGGACGGCAAATGATAGAAACTGCCAAATATTGTGATCTCTTGTGCTCTTTGATCCATTTTTCTGTATAAAAATGATGTTTTTATGCGTGTATTTCCTAGGATACACCATTAAGTTCATAAGAATTTCATGTGACTATCTTTCTGCTGTACGCTGATATGATATGTTTATTCCTTATGTTTTATGCTTAAGGGCTTAAGCATAGAAAGCTGCCTTTAGGGCTTACGCAAAACGTTAGGCGGCCTGATTTATGTGTTGGAATTTTTGTTTTAGTCGGAGAACTCTGAACGGCTATACACTGAAATTTGCCTTTCTTGTTTTTCATTGTGTGTTTTGCGCTAATGTATTGTGCGGCTTAAGAGTAGTACTTTGAATTTTTGCCAAAGCTTTATTTGCCCGACTTTAAGACGAAGGAACTAGTTCCGTTTTGTGTTGTCGACATTTCGTAGGTTCTAAATCTACGATCAATTTGCCGGCTATGTTACAGTTGTTAAACCGTGCCTTTCAACCTTTTGTTTATGATTGAACGTCTGCCACCGAGACTAGATATCTCTTATGAGGTCAGGGATGAGACACAGCTTTGCGTCACCTGATTAAAAAATCCTCGGCCGGATAAAAATATGAATATTTTTCCGTAAGAATAATTGTTTTATTTCTTAATTTTAAAGAAATTTTTACGTTTAGGACCGTATCTCATGTTCTAGATAGTTGATCGGGCTATCTGAACATACAGTGCTACGCATAAAATTTCTTTAATTTTATTGCCTTTCAAAGTCTTCTCAGTTCTTCTCTAGTTGGCGTTGAGAGCATATATAATCCATTATCGTTTGCCTTTACTTTTTGATATGATCTTTCCCATCACGGTCTTAATCTTGAATTCTTATCGAATAGCATGCATATAATGTGATGGGCTTACGCAAATGTGGCCATATGGGCTTATGCAAGAAGCGGCCATGAATATATAATGATGAGCCATGGATCAACGAATGTGACCATGGACTTATAATGTGTCTTCACTCAAATGATATTGATAATAAAAATATCCTTTTGATAAATACTGCTTGAAGTTTTGAGATTGTACCTTTTACTTTTGATGATGATCCATGTTGTATATGATTGATAAATATATACAAGTGTTAACAGCTTTGCAATTCCTTATGCGTCTCTCCATCGTGCTCCATTATTTTTCCATGTGAATAATATGTCTTGATCTTGGTAATGATACTTCTTCCTTTTACATTTGTGAGCATCTTTGATGATAGACTTTTGTACATCCTTATTTGTCAGAAAAGTTTCTCCACCAGCTTTTGTCTTCTTCATTGTAATTGAAATTGATGATGAGCTTATGTAGTGATGCAACTATTCTTTACTTATCTCATTTCCACCACGAAAACAATTTACGAAGACATGAGCCCGCATTTGTGCTTCTTAAGATGTTCATAACCTTTTGTACCCTTGTACTAAATAAATTACACACTAGCCATGCTTGTCGACAGGTGTAAAGGTATCTTTATGGCAGCCTGCTTACTTTATTTACCTCCCACTTTTGCAAACATATGTAAAATTATGCACACCTTCAATTGACTTTTTTTTTTTGAAAACTCTCGCTCGCTAAATGGTGAACCAATTCTGGTAAATATTTGAACTTGTAACGGGTCTTCAGAAGTGTGAACTGTTAACGGAATCTGCTGGTCATCTTGTTTGAGCATTTGTTGGTGTAGCTATGATGTTCTTGTTCTGAAGTTTTTCATCCATAGGTTTATATGTTCTTGATGTAACTTTCTGGGAATCTGAATGATCGCTAATATTTTATGAAAAAAAAGTTTTAGATCATGTGGTGACGGAATCATGTATGAGATCCTGTATATTCATACTAACAAATCTTATATGATATTCAGTATCAATTGTGTCCACTATCTCTAGTTTCTTGCGATTCTTTGGTTCATTGTTGGGGATAATTGCGGAGTGGATATCGGTAAACGGAGTTCTCAAGCTGCGTTGTAGAGTATAGTCTTGGAATATTATAGATATTTCTCGACGGGGAGCGGAACTATGTAGTCACACCTATAATTCAACTCGTGAAGCGTTTTCTGACCATGTGTAGTAATTCTATCGCTATGTTTGGAAACCTACAAATTGATGGCTGACGGTAAACGAATAGCCTAACGCCTCGGGTCAAATGTAATCAGTGATGATTTAAGACCCAAATATTTATTGTACATAATGTATTTATGGTGTACGATACGTGTATGAAGTTTACGTGTTGCTTGCTCAAACGCCGAAGGAAACTGGACGTTGTCTGAAGTGACAAGGTGTGTACGTATCCTTTCAACCCCAAATAAAGTTTGTGTTGATGTTCCAAAGCCTTACCATTGGAAAGGAAATCTTATCACATTTCCAACGATATTTGATTCATCGAAAACGGAGCTACGGTCAAAAAGTTATGGCCAAAACAAGAAACTGACAACTGACCTGAAGGTTGGAGCGGCGCTCCACCTTTCAGCGCGGCGCGCTGAACCCGTCTGATGTAATTTTCAGCCTTTTTAAAAGGTCTAAATGAGGGGTACTTTAGTCTTTTCACTTGGGGTCGTTTGGGGTCATCAAAACTGATCCATTGATCAGTTTGGATCACATCTCACTCATCAAACACTCCCATCCTCAAACCCTAGAGAGAGATTGAGTTCTAGTGAGAGAGAACTCCATTTGGAGAAGAAGGAGGTTGTTTCGGGTCAAACCTCAAGCATTAAAGTTGTTCTACTCGTCAACGGCATCATTTTGGCGGTATTGGTAAGTTCTAACTCCGAATTTCATTATTGAATTGCCTATTCAAAGTTAGGGTTTGAACTTGATTTGTTGATAAACCCATTTAGACTCATGAAGTGGGTTTAGTGATGCTAGTAATCGGGTTTATTATTAGTGTTGGTGGATTTTGAGTTGGTGAACAAATTGGCCTTGATTAGGACTTGTAATTGGGTTTAATCACTAGGTTTAGTGATTATGGAAGTGTTGGAACACTTTTAGGTGTGTTGGTTGACTAATTTTGACTTTGGGTCAAAATTAGGGTTTGGTGATGATTATGACCCAATTGTCGAATTAATAAGGTTTATAAACTTAAAATGGATTAGGTTGAAGCATAGAACCGAGTTAAATATGTTTTGGTGTCAAAACTTGCTAATGGCTTGATATTGACTTCTTATGGGTCAAATTAGGGTTTAAGTATCATTTTGGGCAAGATAGGTATTTAACACCTATGATGGGGTTTAATTGGCGTATTAAGACCATTCTCACTTGTGTTAGTGATTATTGGTTAATTTTGGGCGCGGTTTGTACTTAGAAGTGCATTTGGGTCAAATTTGTACTAAGTGTCAAATTGGGTTGGTTTATAAATCCAATCTAAGTGTGTTGTTGAATTTGTGATAATGGAATAGGTACTTTCAATTGACGAGTTGCAGATTATTCGGTAGCATTCTTCAAGGCGACAAGGTGAGTGGTAATATCCTATATGCATATGTATGTGTAGGATGGGTGCGGGTCGGGAGAAGGGGTTCTCGCTTGTAGAGCTCGCTTCTCGTATAGGTGGAATAATTATATGTGTAGGTATATAATATATCTATTTGTGGTAGCGTGAAATGTGTAGTGTCGAATTGTTAAGACACCACGTTTCATGTGACGAGTGATGTGTCGAGGTGTTAAGACGCCACTCGGAGTGAAGCATCGAGGTGTTAAGATGCCACTCTAAGTAATTGATGGGTGAAGCATCGAGGTGTTAAGATGCCACTCGGGGTGAAGCATCGAGGTGTTAAGATGCCACCTAGGGGTGTAGTGTCGAGGTGTTCAGACACCACTCCGTAAAATAATGAGTGAATCATCGAGGTGTTAAGATGCCACTCGGGGTGAAGTACCGAGGTGTCAAGGTGCCACCCTAGGGTTTAGTGATACGAGGTGTTAAGTATACTAAAGAATGTTATGAACATCGATGACTTGTTTCGCGAAGTCATTCCCTTGCGAAGATTTGGTTAACCATGGTTATTGTGATGTAAGCGTAAGCAATTATGCTATTCGAGATATTTATATATATATATATATATATATATATATATATATATATATATATATATATATATATATATATATATATATATATATATATATTGTATACGTATAATGTTGTTTATATTAATGAATTGTTGTGATGTAGCTAACCCTCCGGGTGTGGCTTATTGGCGTTGTTCACATCGTCGTTGGTGAACTCACTTTATTTATTGTTAGCTTGTTGCTTAGTGATGTTACGGTATGCTTAGACTAGCTTACCTTTATGCTTGGATGCTTCGGTATGCGGTATTTGATATTTGTGTGGCGTGTCCATTTTATATATATATATATATATATATATATATATATATATATATATATATATATATATATATATATATATATATATATATATATATATATATATATATATATATATATATATATATATATATATATGTATGTAGTATGTTATCATTCACTAAGCGTTAGCTTACCCTCTCGTTGTTGACTTTTTTATAGATTGCATGGATGCGGAGGCTAGGGTAAGCGGGGACTAATGGACTCGCGTAGTTGCTTTAGAAGGCTTGCTTTTGGATTGATTAGGATTGGGTAGCGTATCCCCAATCACCATGCTCGACCTTTATTTTGTATTACAAATCATGTGGTTGAAAACTTGTATTTTCGTACGAAAGTCGTAAAACGGATGATGTGGGCCCGGTCTTCGTAAAACTAATTTTATTAATGGAACGTGTTAGTTCTACATATATTAATGTATGGTTAAAAGCTTTTTGTCTAAATACGTCGGGAAGTGGTCAAACATTTTCGCATTTCATGACTTTTTAGACAGGCCACTTTGGCGCGCCGCGCCATGTGCTGTACCAGCAAAATATTTTTTTTTTCTTTCTGCGTTATTGGTTGGTTAACGGGTTGGGTTGTTACAAGTGGTATCAGAGCATGGTCTAAGGGATTTAGGTGACTTGAGATAGGTGCCTAGACTTAGACTTGTGTGTGTGCTTAATTGTTGAGGGACTTGTAGGATTACGGGTCGGAATGGGTTTAGTTAGTGCCTTGTTTATAGATTGACTAACGTGTATATTAGTAATGCGGATATTATTAATATATTATTGTGATGTGATAATAATTCTCGCGTGTGTTTATATCGCGTAGGATTTTGTTTGTGCTTTGTTTATGTTGCGGTTGCATATATCATCGAGCGAGGCGGTCATTGTACTAACGAGCCGATACTGCGTGTATGCGTAATAAGGACTTGCAAACCTTATTACGGGTGCAAATCGTGTCTAGCAAGTGATGTACGACGAGTGTTTAGCAAGATGGGACGGTGTTGTGCGTGTGGTTTATACGTTCGTGATCTAATCGTTTGCATTCCTTAGAATGAAAATGGAAGATGGATGCGGAACGAGTGAGCCTATTCACGAAGGGAAGGATGAGTTAACGTTAAAGATTGAGGCTGTGTTTGAACGATATGTCTCGATTTTCACCGGCAGAGTTAGAGAAGTAACCAAGGAGTTGGTCGAAGGACAAATGACGAAAGTGGTCCGAGACCAAGTGACTAAAGTTGTAAAGGAAGAGTTTGAAAAGAGGTTTCCCAAACCTCGAGGTAGCGATGATGAAGATGTACTTGCAAGGTTAGGATTACACGGTGCTCATGGTAAGAGGGCACGAAGTACGCCTGAAGGCGTCGGGAATGTGAAGAAGAAGAGTAAGAAGGGTTACAAGCTTACGTGCTTTAAGTGTGGGGAACGGGGTCATTTGGCACAAGATTGTACGGTAGTGCCTTTAGGCTCAATCAGTTGTTTCATTTGCCGGATGGAGGGACACCGGAAGTCAGAGTGTTCCGAATCGCATGACGATCGGGTTAGGAGGTTAGAGCGCGAATATATGATGGGAAGTGGAGCACGGAAGCCCAACAGTGCTACATCAGGTACTTTTAGTACGAAATCATATGTCATTCGTTTGTAATAACATGCGGTATGCGCGTAAGTCTTAGCTAAACTTTATTCTCCTTTGGAGATAATTTGTAGCAAGCGGGCAGTTTACGTTTATGGTTCCGGTTTGCTCTCAGCAGAGCGTATAAATGGTGTGTTGTGCCTTGACTCTATGGTGTGAATCCTTGGGTGCTTAGGCATTTTGGTTGGTATCGGGTTGTTTAGCTCGTTCGAGTGAGACCCTTAAGGTCTCAATTGTGTTGTGCATGTTATTGATATGGGTGACGTTCCTAATGGAAGTACCCTATGGTGACTTTGGATTGTCGGGCGAAGGGCGTAAGACTTGGCGTAACCAAGCATTCCTTAGTATTTGGGAAATGTCTCTACCAAGCCATGGAAATGAGTTTTGGTGTTCGGATGTTAGAGCGTGTTCGCTCTCGTGTTGAAGTTGATGAACCATGAGGTTCGACGGGTGGGATGAAACTCGAGAAATCGAGTGTTTTGGATCTCGATGTGTGTTGGTAAAGGATTCTACGTGACGCGACATTAGGTGCCTCTTTTATACCTACTAGCGTGGTGTTCGACTCCGATTGTGTTGCGGTTACATTGTACTTAGGGTACCGAAGTGAAACCCTTAGGTTCATGAGTGATCGAGTGAAATTCGACAAACTAAAGCAATTGGATGATTGCGAGTGTATAGTTCGTGTAATTTGTGGTACACTTTTCGTTCGAAATGTTCAAGGATAGGTTAGGATCCTTGGTATGCTCAAAGTTGGAGCAAGACATGGTGATGGGCCGTGCGAACCCAATTATTGGTAAAGTCTACCTTTGGTAGCATTGTACGAGTGTACGAGATGCGGTTATGGAACGTAATTCCAAGTGGAGGAGTTACACTCCCGCACGAGGAGGTTTTAGTGTGAGATTTCGGACAATGTTTTAGTAAACCGAAACTTGTGTCGGGACCTAGATTTGGTCGATTGTGGTAGAGTACAATTTCGGTTAAATTGTACTTATGATTTTGGATTTGAATTATCACCAAGGTGGTAATGTGGTAAATCTCGTTGAGAGATAATGGACGTGTTTGGCAAGCAAGGTGAAATCCCTCGGTTAAGGGATGTGTGTGTCGGATTCTCTTTTAGAGAATTATTGTTTTGTACCTATGTTTGATTTTGGTTGGTCTTTGCTTGATTGTGTGGATGGTTAGTGGTATCCGTTAGGGTTCACTATAGTGTAACAGAGTGCGATGTTGCATTACTCGTTGTTCGAGGCCAAAAGTACGTATGTGATTGGTGAAGACATCATAGTATTTTTGATTGGTGGAGCATGACCTTCGCGGTCCGCTGACTTCATCATAGTATTTTTGATTGGTGGAGCATGACCTTCGAGGTCCGTTGACTTCATCTGGTGTTGAGTGATCTATTGGTTGTTTTATACACCGATGGTGGGATCGTGAGGACCATGTTGTGTGATTAGTGATTGCGATAGCCGTGTTTCGCTCACGTGTTGTTACGGGTGTGACAATAGTCGATTTTGGACACCTTAGGATTAGCATTGCCATAGTCGTTTTGGGCGCTTTTAGTTTTAGTCGTTGCTTATGATGTTAGGATAGTGGCGTATTGGTTGTATTGCGCACTACAAAGGATGTTTAGTGGTAAGATTAATCCGTGAGGACTCATGTGGTTCGATCTTCAACGTTCGGATTGTTGACTTTAGGTTGAGACTTGGTCACTTTTAGCGTTGTCCGTGGTAAAGGTACGCTAAGGAATTTATATCTCGGTACGAGGTTGGTTGAGTTTTTCCCGATATGGGAAATTGAGCAGGTTTTAGTGCTCGGATTGTGGTTTTGATAAATCACGGTTGACGATTTTAGTTGTTAAAAGTGATCCATTGGGAAGAATTGTCTAGGAAAGTTCGTATTGGGACTTGAGTGAGGATCGTTGAGTAGGTCCGGATTGGTTAAGTGGAGAAGATCACGAGGACGTGATCGAGTTTAAGTGGGGGAGAGTTGTAAGACCCAAATATTTATTGTACATAATGTATTTATGGTGTACGATGCGTGTATGAAGTTTACGTGTTGCTTGCTCGAACGCCGAAGGAAACTGGACGTTGTCTGAAGTGACAAGGTGTGTACGTATCCTTTCAACCCCAAATAAAGTTTGTGTTGATGTTCCAAAGCCTTACCATTGGAAAGGAAATCTTATCACGTTTCCAACGATATTTGATTCATCGAAAACGGAGCTACGGTCAAAAAGTTATGGCCAAAACAAGAAACTGAAAACTGACCTGAAGGTTGGAGCGGCGCTCCACCTTTCGGCGCGGCGCGCCGAACTCGTCTGATGCAATTTTCAGCCTTTTTAAAAGGTCTAAATGAGGGGTACTTTGGTCTTTTCACTTGGAGTCGGTTTGGGGTCATCAAAACTGATCCATTGATCAGTTTGGATCACATCTCACTCATCAAACACTCCCATCCTCAAACCCTAGAGACAGATTGAGTTCTAGTGAGAGAGAACTCCATTTAGAGAAGAAGGAGGTTGTTTCGGGTCAAACCTCAAGCATTAAAGTTGTTCTACTCGTCAACGGCATCATTTTGGCGGTATTGGTAAGTTCTAACTCCGAATTTCATTGTTGATTTTGCTATTCAAAGTTAGGGTTTGAACTTGATTTGTTGATAAACCCATTTAGACTCATGAAGTGGGTTTAGTGATGCTGGTAATCGGGTTTATTGTTAGTGTTGGTGGATTTTGGGTTGGTGAACAAATTGGCCTTGATTAGGACTTGTAATTGGGTTTAATCACTAGGTTTAGTGATTATGGAAGTGTTGGAACACTTTTAGGTGTGTTGGTTGACTAATTTTGACTTTGGGTCAAAATTAGGGTTTGGTGATGATTATGACCCAATTGTCGAATTAATAAGGTTTATAAACTTAAAATGGATTAGGTTGAAGCATAGAACCGAGTTAAATATGTTTTGGTGTCAAAACTTGCTAATGGCGTGATATTGACTTCTTATGGGTCAAATTAGGGTTTAAGTGTCATTTTGGGCAAGATAGGTATTTAACACCTATGATGGGGTTTAATTGGCGTATTAAGACCATTCTCACTTGTGTTAGTGATTATTGGTTAATTTTGGGCGCGGTTTGTACTTGGAAGTGCATTTGGGTCAAATTTGCACTAAGTGTCAAATTGGGTTGGTTTGTAAATCCAATCTAAGTGTGTTGTTGAATTTGTGATAATGGAATAGGTACTTTCCATTGACGAGTTGCAGATTATTCGGTAGCATTCTTCAAGGTGACAAGGCGAGTGGTAATATCCTATATGCATATGTATGTGTAGGATGGGTGCGGGTCGGGAGAAGGGGTTCTCGCTTGTAGAGCTCGCTTCTCGTATAGGTGGAATAATTATATGTGTAGGTATATAATATATCTATTTGTGGTAGCGTGAAATGTGTAGTGTCGAGGTGTTAAGACACCACGTTTCATGTGACGAGTGATGTGTCGAGGTGTTAAGACGCCACTCGGAGTGAAGCATCGAGGTGTTAAGATGCCACTCTATGTAATTGACGGGTGAAGCATCGAGGTGTTAAGATGCCACTCGGGGTGAAGCATCGAGGTGTTAAGATGCCACCTAGGGGTGTAGTGTCGAGGTGTTATGACACCACTCCGTAAAATAATGAGTGAAGCATCGAGGTGTTAAGATGCCACTCGGGGTGAAGTACCGAGGTGTTAAGGTGCCACCCTAGGGTTTAGTCATACGAGGTGTTAAGTATACTAAAGAATGTTATGAACATCGATGACTTGTTTCGCGAAGTCATTCCCTTGCGAAGATTTGGTTAACCATGGTTATTGTGATGTAAGCATAAGCAATTATGCTATTCGATATATATATATATATATATATATATATATATATATATATATATATATATATATATATATATATATATATATATATATATATTGTATACGTATAATGTTGTTTATATTAATGAATTGTTGTGATGTAGCTAACCCTCCGGGTGTGGCTTATTGGCGTTGTTCACATCGTCGTTGGTGAACTCACTTTATTTATTGTTAGCTTGTTGCTTAGTGATGTTACGGTATGCTTAGACTAGCTTACCTTTATGCTTGGATGCTTCGGTATGCGGTATTTGATATTTGTGTAGCGTGTCCATTTTATACATATATATGTATGTAGTATGTTATCATTCACTAAGCGTTAGCTTAACCTCTCGTTGTTGACTTTTTTATAGATTGCATGGATGCGGAGGCTAGGGTAAGCGGGGACTAGTGAACTCGCGTAGTTGCTTTAGAAGGCTTGCTTTTGGATTGATTAGGATTGGGTAGCGTATCCCCAATCGTCATGCTCGACCTTTATTTTGTATTACAAATCATGTGGTTGAAAACTTGTATTTTAGTACGAAAGTCGTAAAACGGCCGATGTGGGCCCGGTCTTCGTAAAACTAATTTTATTAATGGAACGTGTTAGTTCTACATATATTAATGTATGGTTAAAAGCGTTTTGTCTAAATACGTCGGGAAGTGGCCAAACATTTTCGCATTTCATGACTTTTTGGACAGGCCACTTTGGCGCGCCGCGTGGCCATATAGCGCGCCGCGCCATGTGCTGTACCAGCAAAATATATTTTTTTTTCTTTCTGCGTTATTGGTTGGTTAACGGGTTGGGTTGTTACAGATGATGTGTTTATAAAACCAATGTTTGCCACCGGTAGCACTGAAAGACTTCAATAAATATTGAACTTTGTCCGGAGGCCGGTGGATAAAGATGCTTCAATATCATGCTCAATTTGGTGATAAAGGCTTAGCTTTACTTTATTGACATCTTCATTTTCTTCTAGATATGCCATCTATCATTTTTCTGAATGAAAAACTGTTTTGAGTAGACTGGCCGGCTACCAAAAATAGTTCAACAAAATACTATATATCTTGGTCTGGACCGTAATGTGTTTGATATCAGAGGACGGAGGACGGAAAACATTTTGCATCTTGAATTTATTTGCATCTTTCGAGTTCACGAATTTGAAGTCGTCTTCATTGCTAGGAAAATTTAACTAAATCTTGAATCAAGCACGTAACACCGGATCCTTAACATATAAAAGGAGCTTGGTCATGAAAGTTGAGCTTAAACTTCTTGCGGTAATATCGAGATGGCAATGTTGGAAGTTATCACGTGACATTTCCTCTAATTCTTTTCATCAAATTTTGTCTACTTCTAAGCTTCAGTTTTAAAACTTTGTGAAAATCCCTCTCGAATCATTGGTTTGGAAATAATTTGTATGCTTGGAAATATTTCTTTATTTTTTCGTCATACGATTTACAATGATAAGCACGGTATTCGGAATGTGATCTTTAATATGAATTATGTTTTTATGCCTTAAGCTAACTTTCATTGGTCATATTTGATGGGAAAATGGTCACAACGGGCAAACTACAAAGCGGAAACAAACCCGTTTGACAAGCATTTCCCGACCCGTATGAACCCGTGAGGAAACTAACAAATAAGGTATACCACAATCACCACAAATCAGCCCCAATTCTGTGCCAAATCAGCAAATACGAAATAACAAAGCACACACAATACACACGAGACTTTTTACGTGAAAAACCCCTCAAAATCGAGAGTAAAAATCACGGGACTCGTAAGCCACTTAATGTTCCACTATCATCAACAAGAGAGCAATACAATAATCCTTCTCTAGCTCAACTAGAGGTATACAACATCATCATACTCTTGAACAACAATAATCAACAAGTATATGAAGAAATTAAAGACAAAAGATGAACAACACTACCAATAAACTGCCCTCTATTCCAGCAGCAAAATCACGAGCTACAGGCCTTTCTAGACGAATTCAACGGTTGAAAATGTTGGCACTGATGTCAGGAAGACACAGCCCAAATATCGTGAAGATTCAACGGTCGGATCTCCGGGGATCGTCTCTTTTCTGGCCTGCTGTCACTGTAGACGGGAAATGTGTTTTTCACTCTTTTTCTTGATCTCTATCTAATCTCACTCTCTCGTATCATTGAAAACAGCTGCACAACTTCAAATTAAAGATGCCCTCTGATGGTTGACCAAGTCAAACAACCAATTGGGCCTAATTTGTTGGGCTTGGGCCATTACTTTCACATAAATGGAAACAAACTAATAAACCCAACAAATCTCCACCTTTCCAATTATGTGGAAGAGTTCGCCATCCCGGCGATCGAGCAACATACCTTGAGCTTCTCACTTGCTAAAGCCTTTGTGAACATGTCGGAACCATTATCATCGGTATGAACTTTATCAAGTTCAAACAAACCATCTTCAAGACGTTCTCTAATCCAATGATACCGCACATCTATATGTTTTGTCCGCTTATGATACATAGAATTTTTAGCCAAATGAATCGCACTCTCATTATCACAAAGAACCACATATCGTGATTGCTTAAACCCAAGGTCTTGTAGAAACCTTTTCATCCACAATAGTTCTTTGCACGCTTCTGTTGCTGCCATATACTCAGCCTCGGTCGTAGACAATGCAACACACTTTTGTAACCTTGATTGCCATGAAACTGCTCCCCCTGCGAAAGTCATCAAATATCCAGAAGTGGATTTCATGTTATCTTTGTTTCCTGCCATATCTGAGTCTGTATAACCAACAAGCATCGGCTCTCCATTTCCGAATGTGATACCTAACTTTGAAGTACCTCGTAAGTATCTCATAATCCATTTAACCGCTTCCCAATGCTTCTTACCCGAATTTGACATAAACCGACTAACAACACCTACCGCATGAGCTATATCAGGCCTAGTACACACCATAGCATACATCAAGCTACCAACTGCTGACGCATATGGAACTATATCCATCTCCTCAACATCCTCCTTTGAAGTAGGACAATCTCTTTCTGTTAGCTTAAAGTTGTTTGTAAGAGGGGAACTAACCACTTTAGCATTCTTCATGTTGAATCTACTTAGCACCTTTTCAATGTATTGCTCTTGTGATATATGTAACGTCGTAGCACCTCTATCTCTAGAAATCCGAATGCCAAGAATCTGTTTTGCTGGCCCCAAGTCTTTCATAGCAAAAGACTTGCTCAATTCTCGCTTCAACTGCGCAATTCTTTTAATATTTTTACCAACAATCAACATATCATCAACGTATAACAACAATATGATGAAATCATCATCACCAAACCTCTGAAAGAAAACACAATGATCTGAAGTTGTCTTTCGGTAGCCTTGCTTTCCTATAACCGACTCAAACTTCTTATACCACTGTCTCGGTGCTTGCTTCAACCCATATAAACTTTTCTGAAGTCTACAAACATAATTTTCTTTACCCTTAACCCAAAAACCTTCAGGTTGCATCATGTAGATTTCCTTATCCAAATCACCGTGAAGAAAAGCAGTCTTAACATCCATCTGTTCCACCTCAAGATCAAGACTAGCAGCTAATCCAAGAACCACTCGAATAGATTCCATCTTCACAACCGGTGAGAAAATCTCATCAAAATCAATACCCTTTTTCTGGCTGAATCCTTTAACGACTAACCTAGCTTTGTACCTTGGTTGTGAAGTAAGCTCATCTGTCTTCACTTTGAATACCCATTTGTTTCTCAAAGCTCTCTTGCCTTTAGGTAACTTCACCAGCTCATAAGTATTGTTCTCATGCAAGGAATTCATCTCATTTTGCATAGCTTCACCCCACTCTTTCTTATGCTCATCTTTCATTGCTTCTGAATAACATTCTGGCTCTCCCCTATCAGTAACTAATACATACTCATCAGCAGAATATCTAACAGAAGGATGACGGTCTCGGGTAGACCGCCTAAGTGGGACAAATGGGGGCACATCTGGTACTGGAATCTCTACCTGCTCCGGAGCATAATCATCATCAGTACCATGTTCATCATTATGAACATCATCTCCAACATGTTGTGGAGTAACTGAATCCAAATCAACAAGATCAGCACTAGGTTGAGGAACTGAATCTGCCTTATCAACATTTTTTAACATCTGATCTTCTGTAAATACAACATCTCGGCTTCGTACAAGTTTCTTCTGAACTGGATCATATAACCTGTACCCAAAATCATCTTCACCATAGCCGAGGAATACACATGGCTTAGTCTTCATATCAAGCTTTGACCTCTCATCTTTGGGAACATGAACAAAAGCTTTACATCCAAAAACTCGTAAATGGCGGTAAGAAACATCTTTTCCGCTCCAAACCCTGTTAGGAACATCAAAACGCAAAGGAACACAAGGGGTTAGATTAATAATATGAACTGCCGTATTTAAAGCCTCACCCCAAAAGGAATCGGACAACCCTGCATGTGAAAGCAAACATCTAACTCTCTCAACAAAAGTTCTGTTCATCCTCTCTGCTAAGCCATTCAACTGAGGTGTCTTTGGTGGAGTCTTTTGATGTCGAATACCATTCTCCTTACAATAAGCATCAAACCTGCCAATGTATTCACCGCCATTATCAGTCTGAATACACTTGAGTTTCTTCCCCGTTTGCCTTTCAACTAGTGTATGAAATTCCTTAAACTTTTCAAATACTTGATCCTTTGACTTTAAGGTATAAACCCACACCTTCCTGGAATGATCATCGATGAATGTAACAAAGTAGGAACATCCACCAAGTGTCCTAGTCTTCATAGGCCCACAAACATCCGAATGAACTAGATCAAGTATGTTCTCCATTCGAAAAGGAGAATGACTCTTAAACGCAACTCTGGTCTGTTTCCCTGCCAAACAGTGAGAACACTTACTCAAATTAATATCACTAACACCCGACAACACATTCTTCTTAAACAAGATAGACATCCCCTTTTCACTCATGTGGCCAAGTCATTTATGCCACTACTCAGTAGAATCAACATTGTCCACTGTGTTAACAATGTTCTGGATAATCTTCGGACGCGTGATGTATAATCTTGAGTCTTTCTTGCCTCTTCCCACTATCATAGAACCAAGAGTTAGTTTCCAAATACCATTACGAAAACCGTTATAATAACCATCATCATCAAGAATGCCTGTTGAAATAACATTAAGTCTCATATCCGGAACATGTTTTACATTATGCAAAACTAACTCCATTCCCGTGTCAAATTTCAAACAAACATCTCCAATACCAACGATCTTTGATAACCCGGCATTACCCATCCTAGCAAATCCATAGTCACCTGGAGTGTAAGATGAGAAGTGATCTCTACAAATTGCAACATGACATGTAGCACCACTATCAACAATCCAACTCATGTCATCATGAGTAAGATTGATCATATCATAATCAATACAAACAAAGAACTCATCTGTGATAGCGTTAACTTCAACCTTATCATCATCACCACCATCACTTTTCTTTTGTTTATTCTTGTCATATGCCTTTTTCTTCTCATTCTTCAACTTTGGACAATACCACTTTGTGTGCCCCTTTTCATGACAATTATAACACTCAACATTAGCAAATTTTCCTTTGCGTGAGCTGCTACGATGATTGCCTCTTTTACCCTGACCTCTACTATGACTTCTCCCCCGCGTTTCTGTGACCAAGATATCTGACTGTGAAGAGGAACGTTGTGACTTTCTTCTCATCTCTTCATTCAAAATACTACCCTTAGCCAATTCCATGGTGATAGTACCATTCGGTGCAGAGTTGGACAAAGATGTCCTAAAAGTCTCCCAAGAGTCCGGTAATGTACCAAGTAACCAGAGACCCTGAATCTCATCCTCAAACTTGATACCCATACCTGCAAGCTGATTTATAATACCCTGATATGCATTTAGGTGATCTGTAATAGGAGTCCCATCATGGTACTTCAAAGCCATCATCTGCTTAATTAAGAACAACTTGTTATTCCCAGTCTTTTGTTCATATAACTGCTCAAGCTTTTTCCATAAGGCTTTAGCATCAGTCTCCCCAGTAATATGGTTCACTACATTATCATCAACCCACTGCCGAATATACCCACATACTTGTCTATGCAAAATTTTCCATTGAGCATCAGATTTTTCCTCAGGTTTATCCTCAGTAAAAACAGGCAAATAATAATCTTTTACATAAAGAAGATCCTCCATCTTGCCTTTCCAAACATGATAATTTGAACCATTTAAACTAATCATCTTACTTGTATTAGCTTCCATCTTTCACACAAGTCAAATCAAATAACCTAGCTCTGATACCAATTTGATGGGAAAATGGTCACAACGGGCAAACTACAAAGCGGAAACAAACCCGTTTGACAAGCATTTCCCGACCCGTATGAACCCGTGAGGAAACTAACAAATAAGGTATACCACAATCACCACAAATCAGCCCCAATTCTGTCCCAAATTAGCAAATACGAAATAAAAAAGCACACATAATACACACGAGACTTTTTACGTGGAAAACCCCTCAAAATCGAGAGTAAAAACCACGGGACTCGTAAGCCACTTAATGTTCCACTATCATCAACAAGAGAGCAATACAATAATCCTTCTCTAGCTCAACTAGAGGTATACAACATCATCATACTCTTGAACAACAATAATCAACAAGTATATGAAGAAATTAAAGACAAAAGATGAACAACACTACCAATAAACTGCCCTCTGTTCCAGCAGCAAAATCACGAGCTACAGGCCTTTCTAGACGAATTCAACGGTTGAAAATGTTGACACCGATGTCAGGAAGACACAGCCCAAATATCGTGAAGATTCAACGGTCGGATCTCCGGGGATCGTCTCTTTTCTGGCCTGCTGTCACTGTAGACGGGAAATGTGTTTTTCACTCTTTTTCTTGATCTCTATCTAATCTCACTCTCTCGTATCATTGAAAACAGCTGCACAACTTCAAATTAAAGATGCCCTCTGATGGTTGACCAAGTCAAACAACCAATTGGGCCTAATTTGTTGGGCTTGGGCCATTACTTTCACATAAATGGAAACAAACTAATAAACCCAACAATATTGCTATTTGGTCGACTATTACCTTTCAAATCGATCATATAGCCTGTAGTAATGAACTCGAATCCATAGAGTTAGTTTCGTTCAATCTTATGTTTTGCTTGCTGAACGGTTGTCGGAATTTATTAGCACTTTAGAGTGTTTGCAATGTTATCTTGAAATTTTCTTGATCGTTCGTGCTGAATCTATATGGTAACATGTTTTGATGTATGACGAAGAACGGAACTGACGTGTTTTTCTGCATGACGGAAGTATACTAAAGTTGATGTACATTGTATAGAGCATGGAATTTCTTCAACTTTTTATGAATTGGTTGCGAAGAAATCTTATTATTAGATCATTACAAATCGGAATGCTGGTTACGGAATACATCGTTGTCGGGGTAGGGAATCTGCTTTTTTGAGATACAATCTTCTTTCGATAGACGTTCATCGTTAACCCTTTTAATTTCCTGGAAACTCAAGTCATGTTTGGATAGAACACGCAGCTATCCGGAGTACATTATTATTCCAACTATCTCCAAGTCGTGAGCTAAATTAAACGTATTCTCCTGGTGTACGGATCACAAAACTTTAAGATATTGCCTTACAATACTTACATTATATGTAGACGGCTATTGCCTTGAGTTGATATACGGAGAACGGAGACCGGATAGTGTCTTCAAAATCGTAAACTTTCGTTGTTGTAAATGAATTTTTTGTCGGAAGATGGATCACGGTGGAAATGATACATCTTTCATGCTTTTGAAATTAATTGTTGAACGGCTTCATTAAGTTTGTTTGGCGTTGTAAAGCAAAGCTAGAACTGCCATCTTTGTTCGGAGCACAGTATTAAACTCGAAACTTTAAATGTATCTCGGACGGCGGTGCACAGATACGGTAGACGGGAGTTCGTTCGAGACATAATATGTAGATACCCGTCCTAATCCATCCAGACGAAGTCCATATCGATTATAAACGACTCATAACAGTTGATTACATCGCGAGGTACTTGACCTCTATATGATACATTTTACAAACATTGCATTCGTTTTTGAAAAGACAATCTTTCATTACATCGAAAGTTGATGGCGTGCATACCATTTTATAATATATCTAACTATAATTGACTTAATAATAATCTTGATGAACTCAACAACTTGAATGAAACGTTTTTTGAAATATGTCATGAATGACTCCAAGTAATATCTTTAAAATGAGCAATTGCACAGCGGAAGACTTCTTTCATCCCTGAGAATAAACATGCTTTAAAGTGTCAACCAAAAAGGTTGGTGAGTTCATTAGTTTATCATAAAGAATCATTTCATAATTTTAATAGACCACAAGATTTCATATTTCCAATTCTCATAAACATACGTCCCATGCATAGAGACAAAAATCATTCATATGATGAACACCTGGTAACCGACATTCACAATATGCATATAAGAATATCCCCATCATTCCGGGATCCTCCTTCGGACATGATATAAATTTCGAAGTACTAAAGCATCCGGTACTTTGGATGGGGCTTGTTGGGCCCGATAGATCTATCTTTAGGATTCGCGTCAATTAGGGTGTCTGTTCCCTAATTCTTAGATTACCAGGCTTAATAAAAAGGGGCATATTCGATTTCGATAATTCAACCATAGAATGTAGTTTCACGTACTTGTGTCTATTTCGTAAAACATTTATAAAGCAGCGCATGTATTCTCAGTTCTAAAAATATATATAGCAAAAGTATTTAAAAAGGGAGCAAATGAAACTCACAATACTATATTTTGTAGTAAAAATACATATGACGACTTTGAACAATGCAGGGTTGGCCTCGGATTCACGAACCTATATCAGTTGTGTATTCATTAATATATATAATCGTAATCGAATAAATTTATATATTTATTTTATTAATTATATCATTTTTATCTTAATAATATATGTATGTTTCATATATTCATTTTGTATATGAAAATATTATTTTTGTTATGTTATATATATATATAGTTTGTTTGTTAAAATATAGTAATGGTAATAACACAAATACAATATTAATAATGATAAAAAATGATAATAATTATAATACTTAATATTACTAATAAAGGTAATAATGTTAATAATTCTATTAATGATAATAATAATGATATCGTAAAAATATTAATTTTTCTGTTAATGATAGTTATGATAGTGATAATAATAATACACGTGATACTCTTATTACTTATGTCAATGTTGACACTTCTATTATTTATAAAAACATATTAATACTAATATTTACGAAAATGATAATAGTTTTTAATAATACTAATAATGATAATCATATTAATAACACATTTGTTAATGATAATAATGGTGCTAAAAATGGCCATTGTGCTAGTATTTATGAAAATTATAATAAGTTGTATTATTTTGATAATAATCATAATAATAATAATCAATATCGTAGGAATGATTATGATACTAAAATGATAAAATCTATAATAATAATAATACCTAAAATAATACAAATGATAATATTAATTTTAATACTACTTAACAATAATATTAGTAATGATAATAATATTAGTAATATTTACAATAATAATAATGATCATAATACTTATAACTAGGATAATAATAATAATGATAGGTATTATAATACTAATAATAACAATATAATAATAGTCATAATAGTAACAATTATAATCATAATAATAACATTAATAATTAATAATATTAATCACAACAAATAATAAGAATAATTGAACAAAGATAAAAGGTTATACCCTTTGAAAAAGCCTTTTCAAAAAAAGAATGGCAGCTACAAGACTCGAACCCATGACCTCACGATACCCCTTAAACACCCTTATCCATCAGTCTAAGTCTGTATTTCTGAATTATTTCGTAACCCAGTTATATATATAACTTGTTCTATCTGTCTCAGCCCAATTTTTAGAAACCAAACCATAAGTCTAACAAGACAATCCAATTACTACAATAAAGTCCACGACCCACGTAGCAATTTAACATTCCTAAATCCACTTTGATAAAGCCCGTGTAAAAAAAATATGCACCACGCAGGGATCGAACCCTAGACCTCGCGTTCACTTGCTAATACCCCAACCACTGCTCTCTCAGCTGTTTATCTGAGTAAAGTCACAACACATATTTATTTAACTTAGTAATTTGTTTCACCTTTTCCTTCTCCAATCCAAAAAAAAATGGATCGACTCCCTCCAATTACTTTTACAGCAAAATTATTTATTTGTTTTAGGATTTAATAATATATAAAAAAAATGATTAATAATGGGTATTTAAACGAAAATAAAAAAATAAAAAAAAACTCAGCATAGCAGCGACTGCTCGAACTGTTTTAAAAAAAATATATATTTTGCTTTTTGATTTTGAGAACGTTTTAGACAATGATCTCTTCATGAAAAAGTTTCTAAATCATACCCATAAACTTTCTAATTCATCAATTTAACTGGAGATTTCAAAACAAGTTCAAATTTTAATGAAGAACAAATGTTGACTTTTTTAATTTAAAACTTTGACTCTTAAATTAGAATTCGTTATAATGAATTGGAGTTTGAAAGTTTCCAGATAGTTTAAATAAATGATTTCAAACACAACTACATTTTTAGATTTTTGAAATTCATTTGATTTCAAGCTAATGTTAATTCTTGTCAAGAACACTAAGAACACTAAATCAAATTTTGAGTTTTAAGGCGTTTTAGATATTGATTTCTATATGAATTGTGTAGTAAATCACCATTAGAAGCTTCTCAATTCATAAGTTGAACTTTAAACATATAAACGAACTTTAATTAATCTTTGTTCAAATATTTGACTTTTAAAAAAAAAACTTTGACTCATAAATTTGAAATTAATAAAAGGAATTGGAAGTTAGAAACTTACAGATTGTTTGCTTAGATCATTCCTAACAATCTTGCATTTATAGTTTTTGCAATTGAACTTGATTTTGAATATTGGCCGAAATCCCTCAAGAACAGAGGTTACGGATTTATTTTATAAATTTTTTTGAATAATCCATTAATTAAATAAGTGTAATTGTTACTTGTAGTCGGTAATGTAGGAGGAAAAATCAAATGAAGTGGTTAACACTGAATTGATCGGCTATTTTACATATTTGGATGCTTGGACACAATTGATTCACTCAGTAATATAAAAAAAATAAAAAAAATAAAGGTGATTTTGACTCCTAACAGATTTTGGATCTGTAATGTAGATGAAATAGACAGAAAAATCAATTAGAAAAAGAAGATAACAAAAGGAGACAGATTTGTGGATATATCTGTTTTCATTTACGTACATATCAATAAATATAAATATATTTTGTTAAATAAACAAAGTGTTAATACTAATATAATTCATAAATCTTATTAATATATAATATTGTTGATATTACCATTAATAATAATCCTAAATATTATTACTAAGGAGATTAGTGATAAATATTGATATGTTAATAATTATATATATATATATATATATATATATATATATATATATATATATATATATATATATATATATATATATATATATATATATATATATATATATATATATATATATATATATAATATATATATAAATATATCTATATATTTTTTTTATAACATTACTTAATAATAATGATAATAACATGATAATAATAATCTTATTATTAACGATACTAATAATAATACTAGTTACAATAATATTAATATTATTAATGATAATAATAATATTAATAATAACAATATAATCACTTATACATATATATTTTACATTAGAAGTAATAATGTTAATAATACAAACATTAATATTAACAATAATAATAATGAAAGTATGATAATAATACTAATATAACAGTTGAATTCAACTTGTAATTAAGTTTATTATAATACAATTATATTATATTTATTAATCATATGATATGTAATTGAATATTTATTCACTATACACATATTATAGTGTAAATAAAAATCAAATATATTTATATGTAGATTCTGTTTAAATTACAACATAATTATATTATCACCTATCTTACCTTTTTGATTCACATATATAATTCCTATTATCTTATTTTAAATTATCATATATACTTACGTTTATATGCATGTATATATATATATATATATATATTTATTTACATGTTTACTTACAAATAAATTGTTCGTGAATCGTCGGGAATGGCTAAAGGTTAATTGAATGTATGAACATAGTTCCAAAGTTTTCGAGACTCAACATTATAGACTTTGCTTATCGTGTCGAAATCATATTAAGATTAAGTTTAAATTTGGTCGGAAATTCCCGGGTCGTCACAGTACCTACCCGTTAAAGAAATTTCGTCCCGAAATTTGAGTGGGATTATCATGGTCAACAGTAAAAATGTTTTCATGACGAATATGAGTTGATAAATAGAGTTTTATCATCATTGAGTAATATGAATAAAATGATTCTATTAATCGAAGCGTATGAATGAAGCTATCACAAAAGATCGTGATGAAGAAATGGAGATTTTCCATAGCTTTTGACGTAGTCACGATTGAATTCCGGAATTCAAGGGATTTAAAGAAAATCTTCAAAATCTAAAAGATTTGATTCTTCGGCGAATAAGGAAAGTAAGATTTCTATAATTAAATACGGTGATCTGCCTCGATTACTCCGTCTGGTATTTCCATAAATTAAACTCTTCCCATTCCATAATTTTTCACCATTCCTATACTTTCTTTCATGGTTCTTACATCCACAAGATTGTGAAAATGCTTAATCCAGTTCTGATCCTTGTCCTTATCCTGACTATTGCAACAATCATTCTCATTTTCCAACTTCTACCGGAGGAATCTATTTTCTTTTACTTCGCCTTTGGGCTTATAATGTTTTTAATTCTCCCGTGTCTTTATGTTGCGATAAACATTGATATACACGGTCTGTAATTTCCGTGTTGTTATTGGCCTTTATATCTCCTCTTATATTTCAATGTCCCTATTTCCGTCTTCTATAATCATCGTCATTCACAGTTAATGCTCTCTCTTATTTGCTGCGATTTATACCCCTTTCTGTTTCGAATCTTCATGCTTTTGTTTTCTTTTCACAAGTAATGGTCCAGAATTTGTAGGTATGAATTATCATAATATACAAGGTAGAAAGGAAAGGTAGTAGCATGATTTGATTTGTCGAATTACCAGAATATCTGGAAAAGACCGAATCATCAAGAAAATATTTTCTTGATATTTTTGAGGTTATATAGAATACAAGAGTTGTGTAACATGGCACATGATGACGTTATGATCTGTGAATCATCACATTCCATTAGAAACTCAGCATGACTTACTTTAATATAATCACGTTGATCAAGTGTCATTATATTATACTAACTCATGCATCAATTCACAACATTACTTCAATAACATTCATATTTTAAATTCGAAAGTTTACAGAATATAGAAACTAACAGTTTCTATATGATGTAACACTGATAGCGCGAAGAGATTAATGATTTCAGATAAGAATAGTTATGAAAATATCTTCAGAAATATAGAGGATATTTATAATGAAAGATACGATAATATCTTTGAATATCTAAGATCAGAGAATGATGGAGACTATTGTCCGCAAGGGTTTAGAGTAAGGAGCAAGATATTCGCTAAAGACTTCAGCAGGCATTGAATCTTTTGGATTCTTTAAAGTCAAACTTATTCTTTGTGATTTGTCCACGGTTTCCTTCATAGTTTCGCATAATCCGCTTTTCGGTACTAAATTTTCTATTGAGTGTTTCCAATACTCCATTCTTTATCATCAAACTTTTGACGGTTAAGGGCTTGTACAGTTTTTGTTGCTGTATTCAGCTTTTTCAGAATTTGTGGGATTGATTTGTAGACTGGGTGCTTTTCAGAATGGAAAATCATAATTCTAAGAGGTGAATGTTATATGTATACATATAACTATTGTTGTAGATATGCTGTGAGTTTTCAAAGTACTGATTACTGATTATCAGTAATTGGTATGGCAATTCTTGTTACAAGATGCGGATGAGTACATGATGAGACTTCAATAGATAAATATAGTGATTTTTCGGAGAGATTTAAGTCAAGGAGCAACGGGGTTGCTGGTACGTCTGCTGGTAATATAGTGGAATATAAAATAATTTTCCGGTATCGAAAGGGTAATCGTATATATCAGGATTATAGTAAGGCTACTTCGAATGAAAAGTCGAAGTTGACTTGCTGGGGCTGTGACAAAATTGGCTACTTTGAAAAGGGATTGCAAAGTTATTTTTGCTAATAAATGCCAAAGGATCTGACGCGACTACGTGTTAAATTTTTACTCAGTTGCCGAGAGTTTCTCAGGTGCAATACTATATACGTAAATCTTTCCTTCCGTAGATGAAGTGCGGTTGGTTTATCCTCTCGATTGAGGTGTTTTCAAGAATTATGAAAGGTTTGAACGCAGATTGTAATCGTCAAGATACAAATGAGGTTTAAGATGAAATCAAGTGGCAAACTTGAAGAATTATTTAGTTTCATATATTATAATCAATATTTTAATTCATTTTAATTGTCCAATTTCGGCAGTCCACAGTTGATAGTCCACAGTTAACACTCCAACGATTCATATATAGTTTAATATATAATATACGAATTAATTAATACGTATCGTGACCCGTGTACATGTCTCAGACTCGATCACAACTTAAAGTATATATATTATTATAGAATCAACCTCAACCCTGTATAGCGAACTCTATCATTACAGCATATAGAGTGTCTATGGTGATTCCGAAAGATGGTTTTCCCAGGTAAAGAAATCCAGAATTGGATGATCGAAACCTGGTATAGCGAAGATTACTCTATACTATATCCTGAAGCCTTTGAAAAACGGAGTAAGAAAATGGGATTTGAACCCATGATACAATCTTCTTGTATGTCGATTTAGCAAACCAATGCCTTAAGCCACTCAGCCATACCTCCAACTTTTTGATCGGAATGGAATTGGATGTGCCGGGTTTGATTGGTTGCCCGAAGGGCTAGGGCAATCCTTCCCAAGTAATGCATAAGCAAGATCGGGACTAAAGGGGTGTGAAGAGTAGGGGGATCTCTTGTGCAAAGCAGATGCATGAGTCGGAACGTAATAGCTAGGCACGTCGTGGGAGGAGAATAAGCAAAATCTATTGTGTACCGTTCAAAAGAAAATAACAGTTTTATAGGCGGTCATCAATGTATTTGGCCTAACCTTCGGTTCCCGTAACCAAGTTTTTCTTTCTCATTCCTTATATAACGCAGCTTGCGTAGTAAAGTCTTGTGCTATAAATGCATAAGGGGGTAAAGAGTACATGTGTTGAATATTGTGGTGTTCTAACAGCAGCAGTCAAACGGGGGCGTGAATGCGAGATGCCAGCGGAAAAGAAAAGGATAGAAGCTAGAGACTGGCCTATATAAGACATTAGAAAGAGTACAGGGGCAAAAGAAAAAGGGGGGGGGGGGGAGCAACTACGAAGCTTCGTAGACTCGACAAGTCGCTCCACTTATAGAATATAATGAAGCAAGCTAGCGACTCTCCTAGTAGCGAAGGTGCCGGGGCATTCGGGAAGCGACTAGTTATATATATATATATATATATATATATATATATATATATATATATATATATATATATATATATATATATATATATATATATATATATATATATGCGTCGATATGATATGTTAAAACCTTGTATACATGTCCCGATATTTAAAGTGCGTAAAAATAAATACAGAAATTTAAATGACGATAAATAAAGTGCGTAAAGTAAATAACAGAAATTAAATGACGATAAATAAAATTGCGATAATTAAATTGCGATAAACAAACTGCGATAAATAAAATGTAATCAGTTAGCTAGGAACAGTTAGCGTGGATTCTTAACAAAATTTTTCGTAGTTAATTTGTTTGTTTCTATCAAATTTTTATTTCATCAAATGTTTTCTTCATTATGCCACTTGTTGGATTCTGATAGGTCAAAATCCAAATATGAAATTGAATGAAAATGGTTATTCTGCGGTGAATGTGTAACGACCCGGAAAATTTCGACTAATTTTAAACTAAACTCTCGATACGATTTCGTAGTTTTGGCACGATAAGAGAAGTCTGATAGGTTGAGTCTCAAAAATTTTGAACTATTTCATATATTCATTTGACCTTCGACTGTTCTCGACGATTCATGAACGACTAGTTGTAAATAGATGCATATATATTTTAACTAAATATATGTATAATAATAGTTTGAAATATATAATATGATTTAGAGATCATGTGAATTAAAACCATAATATTATGATAGTTATTATTTAAAATACATCTATATATATATAAAGTATAGTAAATATATATTTTGTGAACTACTTAGAAAACGATAGAAACACTCAATTATCATTCAATTGATATTAGGCAAATTAAATTCAAACTTATATTATTTTTAAAACAAACGATTAGTCGAAAATGAGTTTTATAAATTATATGTTTATTAAAATGTATTTAGGAACTAAATATTGAATTTTAGAAATTTTTATATTTTACCTAGAATCGAGCGTGGACATTGAGCTAATTTTAAATAGTTAATGATCGAATTTTGATACCATAATGACTAAAATAATTAAAGATAGTTAATTTGAAAATATGGAGTTTTTCAGAGGATTTTTATTCGCCACTGCTTAACAACGGGGCGCGATATATTATCCATTAAAAACTGTCGGTAGATATTTTACAGACTACTATTTCTAAAACACGTTTTAAAATCTTTATAGATATATTATATTAAAAATTTTGCTTTTCACTTTTAGATTTACACTGACTAAATGATTCCGTGATTGAATGTATTATTGCTACGTGTTTATAAATGAATGAATGAAATTAAAACTTTGTCTTGGTCTGCTCATTATCTATCTATCATACCTAAGTATCATTCTAACTATCTAATATATATACACCTAATGCATATGCAAGATGGATAAACCAAAAACCCGTTTCATATTTCTTTCTTTAGTCTAATCACCTTCAAGCCACCATCTTCTAATCACACCAACACCATAACAACCATGTAAACCTTGAACCACCACTAGAACCCGCTACCACTTTGATCGTGGCTACCTTCATCTCAACCCATCAAGACACCATGAGACTCATCACTTTCGAGCTTTTGCTATCCGTTTAAATGTCACCACTTATACATAGTCCCCATTCCCCTTTATATCTCTCCCTCTCTCTCTAAAAAAAAAAACTGTGTTCTTAAGCACACCATGAATCACCACCACTTCTCTTCACCCATTAAAACCTTTTACGCGACACAACCACCAACACCTTTCATCACCTTTTCTTTCTACTTCATATTACTATTATTGCTATACTGTTTTTTTTGCATTCGACACAACCAACACCGCTCTATACAAACTGCAATCTGCTACTGCAGTGTTTTTCTTTTTCAATCCAAGAACGACCCAAACAAAACCCACTTGCATTTCTCTTTTCTTTTCTTTCTTGTTTATTCGAAAATACCCACCTGCGTACATTTTTCTGTTTCAACCAACCACGAGAACCACCATACACCACCTTGAACCTCTCTCTCCCTCTCCAATCTTTTCGTTGATGAAACCCACGTCACCTTCGTCAAATCCATTAATCAATCATCAACCCATCAACTAAACTGCTCGATAACCAAAACCGATTGTTATAAACTGTTATGATTCTTCTCCCTCACAACCAACCTGCAACGTTGGTTCCCGTTTTTTTTTGCTGCACTTTGCCTTTCTGTTTCGTTTCGCTAATATTTATCACCCAAAATAACTTTCAAACGAAACCCACATGAGGGAAACAAAGAATGAAGAAGATGAATAATGAAAGAATGAGATCATGTTTTTATGTCGACACTGAACCTGCGTGAGTTCCCGTTTCTTCCAGTATTCTTCGAAAATCCAATAATGACCACCACCAATTTTCCTTTTATTCTTGAATGTGGTTGTCGGTTGTTGAAAAAAAAAAGAAAAAAAGAAAAAGGGTTATGGATCCCACTCACTTAGGATTCTTTTAGGTGTATTATTTATAATGCTACTGTCAAAATTGTTAATGTTTACAGAACATAACAAAAAGCAATTGGGTTGTAAATTAAATTTAAATTAGAACCGAGAGATTCAGTTGGTCATTGGGCCGTGATAATTGCTTTGTTGTTGGGCCGTTATGATTTTTGTTGGGCCGAAAGAGGCTGAGCCAGACGAATATATATATTTAAGTGGCGAATTTATCATTTATAGAGAGACAGATGGATGGTTGTGTGTGTTGTTGGGTTAACAGGAGGTCACAGGTTCAATCCTGGTCTGTGGCATTTTTTTTTTAAAAAAAAATGAAGAAGAAAATGAAACTGAAAGAAGGGTTAAATAAATTAAAAGTCGTAATAAAATAGAATTGATATGGCAGAGGAACGGTTTGGAGAGTTAGCGGGGTAACAAGAAGTCCTGAGTTCGAGCTCAAGCAAGGGCATTTTTAAAAAAAAAAAAAAAAAGCCATTTTAAACACTTTTAAGGTAGTATCTTATTTCTATTATTATTATTATTATTATTATCATTATTATTATTATTATTATTATTATTATAAGTATTATTATTATTTTTATTAAAATTATCATTAATATTAAAGGTATCATTTTTATTATTAAAAATTATCATATTTGTTATTATTAGAATTATCATTAAAGGTATTATCTTTAAAATTATTGTTATTATTATTAGTTTTATCATTACTAATATTGTTATTATTATTATTATCATTATTATTTTCAAATCTAATTATTATTATTATTATTATTAACATTATTTCATTGTTATTATTTACAAACAAAAGATATCTATATAAAAATATATATTTATTACACATATATCATTAGTATACCAATATCAGATTGTTCATATAATAACTAATATAATATTATTAATATCACATTTATTAAAGTGTATATATATCATATAAGTATTATAACAAATAATAAAGATTAATATAATTAAAAATAAGAATATTAATATATATATATATATATATATATATATATATATATATATATATATATATATATATATATATATATATATATATATATATATATACTTAGTTGATCAGTATTTCAATGTGTTAATATATAAGCAATTGATATAGGTTTGTGAATCCGTGGCCAACCCTATACTTGTTCAATGTCGTCCTATGTATTTTTACTACAAAATACAGAATGGTGAGTTTCATTTGCTCCCTTTTTATATATATTTTTGGGCTGAGAATACATGCGCTGTTTTATAAATGTTTTACGAAATAGGCACAAGTACTAAAACTAATTCTATGTGGGTTTAAACCAGAAATATACCCTTAGCTTGGTAACATTAAACTACTTGTCTATGTACGGTAGGCGCGAATCCTAAAGATAGATCTATTGGGCCTGACAAACCCCATCCTGACTATGGGATGCTTTAGTACTTCGAGGTTATTTTAAACACACCTGATCTGGTGTACTTCAGAGGGTAAAACATGAATGTTAAGGCTTGTTACCGGGTGCCTACAGCTTATAGAATACTTTTATACACTTGCGAGTGTACATATATATATAAACGGAAATCTTGTGGTCTATTAACATATGGAAATGATTGTTATGATAAACCTATGAACTCACCAACCTTTTGGTTGACACTTTAAAGCATGTTTATTCTCAGGTACGAATTAAGTCTTCCGCTGTGCATTTGCTCAATTTAATGACATTACTTGAAGTCGATCATCGCAATGGGACCAAATGTTGATGACTTCGTCCAGGTGGATTAGGACGGGTCGTCACAGGTGGTATCAGAGCGGTGGTCTTAGCGAACCAGGTCTTGCAATAGTGTGTCTAACTGATAGTTGTTTAGATGCATTAGTGAGTCTGGACTTCGACTGTGTCTGCATGTCAAAAGTTTTGCTTATCATTTCGTATCGAAAATTACCTGCTTATCATTCTTAGGAAATCCCTTGCTTATCATTCTTAATCTAGACATATCTTACTGCCTGGATTACATGAATAATGTACATACAAAAATTCATATCTTAGCGTATCTATTACTGTAGGCTTGCCTGACAGCTTCCGTAGATTTCTCCGTAACTTATGGAATTTTAGTATTATATATGCATATATAAATTATGTATTGCAGGGTACTAATCTACATCCTATAATCTATTTCTTATCGAAAAGTCTTTCATCTGATTGTACGAAATGAATCCCTCAACCAGTTCAAATTCCTCGGATTCCAACAGCTATTCCGATATGGAGTTTCACCTATCAGCGTCACCAGAATGAATCAACCAATCAGTCATCCCCAATTCATTTGATGGGTTCGTAGTCAACTTAATCAATGGAAACGAGAAGAAGGCGATCCTTTCCATCCACCACATTCCCCTCTTTGCGAAGAATCTGAGGCACTTACCGGCAAACCTGTTCGTAATACTATTTTCTCTCTCATTTTCCGAATATCTCACCAAGATTATATTCTATCTAAAATTTTGAATCCCATTCATCCGCTCGTTTCGACCGACAATCATCCCGGAGTAATGGAAGAAGTTAACGAACTTCGCGCTCGAGAAATCAATTTGGAGAATATGGTGCAAAATTTACCAGCTTTAGCAACATCACAAGCACCAACAGTACCATCAATAACAGCACCAGTACCATTAACATCACATGCCTCAACATCTCATTCTGTACCTCGAGCATAATCATCGTTCTACATATCGTTCTACATCATTTATCTTTGTTCTACATGGCGATTCTGTAATCTTTAATGTTTTAGAGATTATGTAATCTAGTACTAACGATAAATCAAATGAGTTTAATATCTTATTGACTCATTAAATCCATGATTACATCTGAAGGAAATATATATGCAAGTATATTTTCATAAAGATTGTAATTTAAAATTCTTTTGTACAAACTGTTAATGGTGAAAATATTTTAACGGGTAGGTAACACCCGAGGTATATTTAGATTTCACATTAATAAGTTGCACTGTACATTCTTCGACTCTGATTCAACAGTCAGTCACTATTCTACTTGTATCCATAGATATACGTATCCGTTCACCACAGAATCCATTTTCGTTCAATTTCATATTTAGATTTTAACCTATCAAAATCCAACAAGTGGCATAATGAAGAAAACATCGGACAAAGTAAAATTTGTTAGAAACAAACGAACTAACTAATTAAAATATTGTTAAGAATCCACGCTAACTGTTCCTAGCTAACTGTTCCTAGCTAACTGGTTACATTTTATTTATCGCAATTTACATTCTCGCAATTTTATTTATCGTCATTTAATTTCTGTATTTATTTTACGCACTTTAAATAACGGGACACGTATACAAGGTTTCGACATATCATATTGACCCATCTATATATTTATCTTGGAACAACCATAGACACTCTATATGCAAATGACGGAGTTAGCTATACAGGGTTGAGGTTGATTCCAAAATATATATATATTTTGAGTTGTGATCAATACTGAGACCGGTACACGGGTCACGATACGTATTAATTAATTCAAATGTTATATATTAAACTATATATGAACTATTGGACTATTGGACTACTAACTTTGGACAATTAAAATGAATTAAAATATTGATTATAATATATGAAACTAAATAATTCTTCAAGTTTGCCACTTGATTTCATCTTAAACCTCATTTGAATCTTGACGATTCCAATTCATGTTCAAATCTTTCATGATTCTTGAAAACACCTCGATCGAGAGGATGAACCAGCCGCACCTCATCTACGGAAGAAAAGATTGATGCATATAGTTATGCATCTGAAAAACTCTCGGAAACTGAGTAAACGTTTAACACGTAGTTGTGCTAATTCCTTTAGTGTTATTATTACCCAAAATAATTTGGTAATCCCTTCCAAAGAAGCAAACTTTGTCACAGCTCCAGCAACTCAACTCCGACTTTTCATCCGAAACAACTTTATTATAACCTCGAAATATATATACGTGCTTATTTATTGTTACCGGAGAACCTTTTATATTCCACCACATTACCATCAGCGTTTAATCATCTAAAAACACAATTCTTCTGAAACCACCTCGGATTGATAACCGAAGATTCAGATATGGTAGCATTAAATGCAGAGGAAACAGCAAAATCGTAGATGGTCTAAACGGTCAAAAGTTTGATAATAAAGAATGGAATGTTGGACACCCTCAATAGAAAATTTAGTACTGAAAAGCGGATTATGCGAAACTATGAAGGAAGCCGTGGACAAATCACAAAGAATAAGTTTGACTTCAAAGAATCCAGGTAATTCTGTATCCGATGAAATCTTTAGAGAATATCTTGCTCCAATGTCATGTTAAAATCTTGCGAAAAATCTTTTCCGTTAACTTTCGAACTTAGAAATTCCAAAAATATCATCATAAATATCTTCGATATTTTAAGGATATTTTCATAAATATTCCTGTCCGAAATTATCTACCTCTTCGTGTTTTCGGTATTCCATTATATTGGAAACTTCAGTAAAATCTAAATATGAATTATGAATGTTTCTGGAATAGTGTTGGAAATTGAAGCACGAGTTAGTATAATATAATGCGCTTGGCCAACGTGATTATATTACAGTAAGTCGTGCTGAGTTTCTAATGAAATGTGTTGATGGTTAACAGTAGAATATACAATCATCATGAGTCATGTTACATAACTCTTTCATTCTACTTAACGTTTGAACATATCAAGAAAATATATCCTTGGTGGTTTTATCTTCCGTGATGTTGATAAATTTGAAAATCAAATCGTGCTATCACGTTCCTTTCTGCTTAAAACCTTATAATCATTCGAAACTCTATATCTACAAATTCTGGACCATTATTTGCTTGACTTGAAGACGAAAAGAGAAAACAAGAGCATGGAGCTCCGAAACATAACAAGAAATATAAAGCCGATCACAAACACAGAATTTACAAACCGTGTATATCAATGCGTATAGCAAAATAAAGACACGGGAGAATTAGGAATACTATAACCCCAAGGTAATAGTATAAGTGAATAGATTCCTCCGGGGGTAGATGAAAAAGGAGAATGATTGATATGAAAGTCAGAATTAAATCCAGAATTAAAACTGGATGTAGCATATTGACTGATGATTTGGAGGTATGAATGGAGGAAGAAAGTATAAGAATGGTGAGAATAATGGAATGGAGGAGCTTAATTTATAATGGAAATATTAGATAGAGTAATCAAGGCAGATCACCGTATCTAGTTATAGAAATCTTGATTTCCTTATTCGCCGAAGAATCGAATCTTTTAGATTTCGAAGATTTTCTTTAAATTCCATGAATTCCGAAAATTCAAACGTGACTACGTCAAAAGCTAAGGTGAATCTTTATTTTCTCATTTCACTCTTTTGTGATAGCTCCACTCATACGCTTCAAGTAATCGAATTGTTATATCTATATTACTCAATGATAATAAAACTCTATTTATCAATTCATATTCGTCATAAAAATATTTTTATTGTTAGCCATGACAACCTCACTCAAATTTCGAGGACGAAATTTTTTTTAACGGGTGGGTACTGTAACGACCAGGAAAATTTCGACTAATTTTAAACTAAACTCTCGATACGATTTCGTAGTTTTGGCACGATAAGAGAAGTCTGATAGGTTGAGTCTCAAAAATTTTGAACTATTTCATATATTCATTTGACCTTCGACTGTTCTCGACGATTCATGAACGACTAGTTGTAAATAGATGCATATATATTTTAACTAAATATATGTATAATAATAGTTTGAAATATATAATATGATTTAGAGATCATGTGAATTAAAACCATAATATTATGATAGTTATTATTTAAAATACATCTATATATATATAAAGTATAGTAAATATATATTTTGTGAACTACTTAGAAAACGATAGAAACACTCAATTATCATTCAATTGATATTACGCAAATTAAATTCAAACTTATATTATTTTTAAAACAAACGATTAGTCGAAAATGAGTTTTATAAATTATATGTTTATTAAAATGTATTTAGGAACTAAATATTGAATTTTAGAAATTTTTATATTTTACCTAGAATCGAGCGTGGACATTGAGCTAATTTTAAATAGTTAATGATCGAATTTTTATACAATAATGACTAAAATAATTAAAGATAGTTAATTTGAAAATATGGAGTTTTTCAGAGGATTTTTATTCGCCACTGCTTAACAACGGGGCGCGATATATTATCCATTAAAAACTGTCGGTAGATATTTTACAGACTACTATTTCTAAAACACGTTTTAAAATCTTTATAGATATATTATATTAAAAATTTTGCTTTTCACTTTTAGATTTACACTGACTAAATGATTCCGTGATTGAATGTATTATTGCTACGTGTTTATAAATGAATGAATGAAATTAAAACTTTGTCTTGGTCTGCTCATTATCTATCTATCATACCTAAGTATCATTCTAACTATCTAATATATATACACCTAATGCATATGCAAGATGGATAAACCAAAAACCCGTTTCATATTTCTTTCTTTAGTCTAATCACCTTCAAGCCACCATCTTCTAATCACACCAACACCATAACAACCATGTAAACCTTGAACCACCACTAGAACCCGCTACCACTTTGATCGTGGCTACCTTCATCTCAACCCATCAAGACACCATGAGACTCATCACTTTCGAGCTTTTGCTATCCGTTTAAATGTCACCACTTATCCATAGTCCCCATTCCCCTTTATATCTCTCCCTCTCTCTCTAAAAAAAAACTGTGTTCTTAAGCACACCATGAATCACCACCACTTCTCTTCACCCATTAAAACCTTTTACGCGACACAACCACCAACACCTTTCATCACCTTTTCTTTCTACTTCATATTACTATTATTGCTATACTGTTTTTTTTGCATTCGACACAACCAACACCACTCTATACAAACTGCAATCTGCTACTGCAGTGTTTTTCTTTTTCAATCCAAGAACGACCCAAACAAAACCCACTTGCATTTCTCTTTTCTTTTCTTTCTTGTTTATTCGAAAATACCCACCTGCGTACATTTTTCTGTTTCAACCAACCACGAGAACCACCATACACCACCTTGAACCTCTCTCTCCCTCTCCAATCTTTTCGTTGATGAAACCCACATCACCTTCGTCAAATCCATTAATCAATCATCAACCCATCAACTAAACTGCTCGATAACCAAAACCGATTGTTATAAACTGTTATGATTTCTTCTCCCTCACAACCAACCTGCAACGTTGGTTCCCGTTTTTTTTTGCTGCACTTTGCCTTTCTGTTTCGTTTCGCTAATATTTATCACCCAAAATAACTTTCAAACGAAACCCATATGAGGGAAACAAAGAATGAAGAAGATGAATAATGAAAGAATGAGATCATGTTTTTATGTCGACACTGAACCTGCGTGAGTTCCCGTTTCTTCCAGTATTCTTCAAAAATCCAATAATGACCACCACCAATTTTCCTTTTATTCTTGAATGTGGTTGTCGGTTGTTGAAAAAAAAAGAAAAAAAGAAAAAGGGTTATGGATCCCACTCACTTAGGATTCTTTTAGGTGTATTATTTATAATGCTACTGTCAAAATTGTTAATGTTTACAGAACATAACAAAAAGCAATTGGGTTGTAAATTAAATTTAAATTAGAACCGAGAGATTCAGTTGGTCATTGGGCCGTGATAATTGCTTTGTTGTTGGGCCGTTATGATTTTTGTTGGGCCGAAAGAGGCTGATCCAGACGAATATATATATTTAAGTGGCGAATTTATCATTTATAGAGAGACAGATGGATGGTTGTGTGTGTTGTTGGGTTAACAGGAGGTCACAGGTTCAATCCTGGTCTGTGGCATTTTTTTTAAAAAAAAAAATGAAGAAGAAAATGAAACTGAAAGAAGGGTTAAATAAATTAAAAGTCGTAATAAAATAGAATTGATATGGCAGAGGAACGGTTTGGAGAGTTAGCGGGGTAACAAGAAGTCCTGAGTTCGAGCTCAAGCAAGGGCATTTTTTTTAAAAAAAAAAAGCCATTTTAAACACTTTTAAGGTAGTATCTTATTTCTATTATTATTATTATCATTATCATTATTATTATTATTATTATTATTATTATTATAAGTATTATTATTATTTTTATTAAAATTATCATTAATATTAAAGGTATCATTTTTATTATTAAAAATTATCATATTTGTTATTATTAGAATTATCATTAAAGGTATTATCTTTAAAATTATTGTTATTATTATTAGTTTTATCATTACTAATATTGTTATTATTATTATTATCATTATTATTTTCAAATCTAATTATTATTATTATTATTAACATTATTTCATTGTTATTATTTACAAACAAAAGATATCTATATAAAAATATATATTTATTACACATATATCATTAGTATACCAATATCAGATTGTTCATATAATAACTAATATAATATTATTAATATCACATTTATTAAAGTGTATATATATCATATAAGTATTATAACATATAATAAAGATTAATATAATTAAAAATAAGAATATTAATATATATATATATATATATATATATATATATATATATATATATATACTTAGTTGATCAGTATTTCAATGTGTTAATATATAAGCAATTGATATAGGTTTGTGAATCCGTGGCCAACCCTATACTTGTTCAATGTCGTCCTATGTATTTTTACTACAAAATACAGAATGGTGAGTTTCATTTGCTCCCTTTTTATATATATTTTTGGGCTGAGAATACATGCGCTGTTTTATAAATGTTTTACGAAATAGGCACAAGTACTAAAACTAATTCTATGTGGGTTTAAACCAGAAATATACCCTTAGCTTTGTAACATTAAACTACTTGTCTATGTACGGTAGGCCCGAATCCTAAAGATAGATCTATTGGGCCTGACAAACCCCATCCTGACTATGGGATGCTTTAGTACTTCGAGGTTATTTTAAACACACCTGATCTGGTGTACTTCAGAGGGTAAAACATGAATGTTAAGGCTTGTTACCGGGTGCCTACAGCTTATAGAATACTTTTATACACTTGCGAGTGTACATATATTTATAAACGGAAATCTTGTGGTCTATTAACATATGGAAATGATTGTTATGATAAACCTATGAACTCACCAACCTTTTGGTTGACACTTTAAAGCATGTTTATTCTCAGGTACGAATTAAGTCTTCCGCTGTGCATTTGCTCAATTTAATGACATTACTTGAAGTCGATCATCGCAATGGGACCAAATGTTGATGACTTCGTCCAGGTGGATTAGGACGGGTCGTCACAGAATGGATACGTATATCGGTGGTTGTAAGTAGGATAGTAAATGACTGTTGAATCAGCTTTGTCGAATGTACAGTGTAACTTATTAAAGTGAAATCTAAATATTCCTCGGGTATTACCTACCCGTTAAAATATTTTCACCATTAACAGTTTGTACAAAAGAATTTTTTTTTAATTACAATCTTTATGAAAACATATATACATATATATTTTCTTCAGATGTAATCATGGATTTAATGAGTTAATATGATATTAAACTCATATGATTTTCGGTTAGAACAAAAATATATAATCCCTAAAACATTAGAGATTACATAATTGCCATGAAGAACAAAGATAATTGATGTAGAACGATATGTAGAGCGATGATTATACTCGAGGTACAGAATGAGATGTTGAGGCATGGATTGTTGATGGTACTGGTGCTGTTATTGATGGTACTGTTGGTGCCGATGATGTTGCTGAAGCTGGTACGTTTTGCACCATATTCTCCAAATTGATTACTCGTGCGTGAAGCTCGTTGACGTCTTCCATTATTCTGGAATGATTGTCGGTTGGAACGAGCGGGTGAATAAGGTTGAGAATTTTGGATATCATATAATCATGGCGAGATATCCTGGAAATGAGAGTGAATATAGTGTATCGAAGTGGTTCGCCGGTAAGTGCTTCAGGTTCTCCGCCAAGAGATGAATTCGGTTGGTGGAAAGGATCGCCTTCTTCGCATTTCCATTAATTAAGTCGACTATGAATCCATCAGATGAATTGGGGATGGATGATTGGTTGGTTCATTCTGGTGACGCTGCTTTCGGAGCTTAGGTGAAAATCCATATCGGAATAGCTGTCGGAATCCGAGGAATTCGAACTGGTTGAGGGATTCATCTCGTACGATCAGATGAAGGATTTTCGATAAGAAATAGATTATAGGATGTAGATTAGTACCCTGCAATACGTAATTGACATATGCATATATAATACTAAAATCCCATAAGTTATGGAGGAATCTACGGAAGCTGTCAGGCAAAGTCTACAGTAACAGATATGCTAAGATATGAATGAGCAGATACGCTAAGATACGAATTTTGTCTATACACTATTCATGCAATCATTGCAGTAAGATGTGTCTAGACTAGAAATGATAAGCAGGTAATTTCCTAAGGATGATAAGTAGATGATTTTCGACGAAAATGGTAAGCAAAACTGTTGACATGCAGACACGGTCGAAGTCCAGACTCACTAATGCATCCTAACGACTATCAGTTAGACATACTAATGCAAGACCTGGTTCACTAAGACCACTGCTCTGATACAAACTGTAGAGACCCGTCCTAATCTATCCAGACGAAGTCCATATCGATTATAAACAATTCACAACAGTTAATTACATCGCGAGGTACTTGACCTCTATATGATACATTTTACAAACATTGAATTCATTTTTGAAAAGACAATCTTTCATTACATCAAAAGTTGACGGCGTGCATACCATTTTATAATATATCTAACTATAATTGACTTAATAATAATCTTGATGAACTCAACGACTTGAATGCAACGTTTTTTGAAATATGTCATGAATGACTCCAAGTAATATCTTTAAAATGAGCAATTGCACAGCGGAAGACTTCTTTCATCCCTGAGAATAAACATGCTTTAAAGTGTCAACCAAAAAGGTTGGTGAGTTCATTAGTTTATCATAAAGAATCATTTCATAATTTTAATAGACCACAAGATTTCATATTTCCAATTCTCATAAACATACGTCACATGCATAGAGATAAAAATCATTCATATGATGAACACCTGGTAACCGACATTCACAATATGCATATAAGAATATCCACATCATTCCGAGATCCTCCTTCGGACATGATATAAATTTTGAAGTACTAAAGCATCCGGTACTTTGGATGGGGCTTGTTGGGCCCGATAGATCTATCTTTAGGATTCGTGTCAATTAGGGTGTCTGTTCCCTAATTCTTAGATTACCAGACTTAATAAAAAGGGGCATATTCGATTTCGATAATTCAACCATAGAATGTAGTTTCACGTACTTGTGTCTATTTCGTAAAACATTTATAAAGCAGCGCATGTATTCTCAGTCCCAAAAATATATATAGCAAAAGCATTTAAAAAGGGAGCAAATGAAACTCACAATACTGTATTTTGTAGTAAAAATACATATGACGACTTTGAACAATGCAGGGTTGGCCTCAGATTCACGAACCTATATCAGTTGTGTATTCATTAATATATATAATCGTAATCGAATAAATTTATATATATTTATTTTATTAATTATATCATTTTTATCTTAATAATATATGTATGTTTCATATATTCATTTTGTATATGAAAATATTATTTTTGTTATGTTATATATATATATATATATATATATATATATATATATATATATATATATATATATATATATATATATATATATATATATATATATATATATATATATATATATATATATATATATATATATATATATATATATATATATAGTTTGTTTGTTAAAATATAGTAATGGTAATAACACAAATACAATATTAAAAATGATAAAAAATGATAATAATTATAATACTTAATATTACTAATAAAGGTAATAACGTTAATAATTTTATTAATGATAATAATAATGATATCGTAAAAATATTAATTTTTCTGTTATTGATAGTTATGATAGTGATAATAATAATACACGTGATACTCTTATTACTTATGTCAATGTTGACACTTCTATTATTTATAAAAACATATTAATACTAATATTTACGAAAATGATAATAGTTTTTAATAATACTAATAATGATAATCATATTAATAACACATTTGTCAATGATAATAATGGTGCTAAAAATGGCCATTGTGCTAGTATTTATGAAAATTATAATAAGATGTATTATTTTGATAATAATCATAATAATAATAATCAATATCGTAGGAATGATTATAATACTAAAATGATAAAATCTATAATAATAATAATACCTAAAATAATACAAATGATAATATTAATTTTAATACTACTTAACAATAATATTAGTAATGATAATAATATTAGTAATATTTACAATAATAATAATGATCATAATACTTATAACTAGGATAATAATAATAATGATAGGTATTATAATACTAATAATAATAATATAATAATAGTCATAATAGTAACAATTATAATCATAATAATAACATTAATAATTAATAATATTAATCACAACAAATAATAATAATAATTGAACAAAGATAAAAGGTTATACCCTTTGAAAAAGCCTTTTCAAAAAAAGAATGGCAGCTACAAGACTCGAACCCATGACCTCACGCTACCCCTCAAACACCCTTATCCATCAGTCTAAGTCTGTATTTCTGAATTATTTCGTAACCTAGTTATATATATAACTTGTTCTATCTGTCTCAGCCCAATTTTTAGAAACCAAACCATAAGTCCAACAAGACAATCCAATTACTACAATAAAGTCCACGGCCCAAGTAGCATTTATCGGCCCAAGCATTAACATCCCTAAATCCACTTTGATAAAGCCCGTGTAAAAAAAAATATGCACCACGCAGGGATCGAACCCTAGACCTCGCGTTCACTCGCTAATACCCCAACCACTGCACTGTCAGCTGTTTATCTGAGTAAAGTCACAACACATATTTATTTAACTTAGTAATTTGTTTCACCCTTTCCTTCTCTAATCCAAAAAAAATGGATCGACTCCCTCCAATTACTTTTACAGCAAAATTATTTATTTGTTTTAGGATTTAATAATATATAAAAAAATGATTAATAATGGGTATTTAAACGAAAATAAAAAAATAAAAAAAAACTCAGCATAGCAGCGACTGCTCGAACTGTTTAAAAAAAAATATTTTGCTTTTTGATTTTGAGAACGTTTTAGACAATGATCTCTTCATGAAAAAGTTTCTAAATCATACCCATAAACTTTCTAATTCATCAATTTAACTGGAGATTTCAAAACAAGTTCAAATTTTAATGAAGAACAAATGTTGACTTTTTTAATTTAAAACTTTGACTCTTAAATTAGAATTCGTTATAATGAATTGGAGTTTGAAAGTTTCCAGATAGTTTAAATAAATGATTTCAAACACAACTACATTTTTAGATTTTTGAAATTCATTTGATTTCAAGCTAATGTTAATTCTTGTCAAGAACACTAAGAACACTAAATCAAATTTTGAGTTTTAAGGCGTTTTAGATATTGATTTCTATATGAATTGTGTAGTAAATCACCATTAGAAGCTTCTCAATTCATAAGTTGAACTTTAAACATTAAAACAAACTTTAATTTGATCTTTGTTCAAATATTTGACTTTTAAAAAAAAAACTTTGACTCATAAATTTGAAATTAATAAAAGGAATTGGAAGTTAGAAACTTACAGATTATTTGCTTAGATCATTCCTAACAATCTTGCATTTATAGTTTTTGCAATTGAACCTGATTTTGAATATTGGCCGAAATCCCTCAAGAACAGAGGTTACGGATTTATTTTATAAAATTTTCTGTATAATCCATTAATTAAATAAGTGTAATTGTTACTTGTAGTTGGTAATGTAGGAGGAAAAATCAAATGAAGTGGTTAACACTGAATTGATCGACTGTTTTACATATTTGGATGCTTGGACACAATTGATTCACTCAGTAATATAAAAAAAAATAAAGGTGATTTTGACTCCTAACAGATTTTGGATCTGTAATGTAGATGAAATAGACAGAAGGATCAATTAGAAAAAGAAGATAACAAAAGGAGACAGATTTATAGATATATCTGTTTTCATTTACGTACATATCAATAAATATAAATATATTTTGTTAAATAAACAAAGTGTTAATACTAATATAATTCATAAATCTTGTTAATATATAATATTGTTTATATTACCATTAATGATAATCCTAAATATTATTACTAAGGAGATTAGTGATAAATATTGATATGTTAATGATTATATATATACCTATGTATATATATATATATATATATATATATATATATATATATATATATATATATATATATATATATATATATATATATATATATATATATATATATATATATATATATATATATATATATATATTTTATAACATTACTTAATAATAATGATAATAACATGATAATAATAATCTTATTATTAATGATACTAATAATAATACTAGTTACAATAATATTAATATTATTAATGATAATAATAATATTAATAATAACAATATAACCACTTATACATATATATTTTACATTAGAAGTAATAATGTTAATAATATAAACATTAATATTAACAATAATAATAATGAAAGTATGATAATAATACTAATATAACAGTTGTATTCAACTTGTAATTAAGTTTATTATAATACAATTATATTATATTTATTAATCATATGATATGTAATTGAATATTTATTCACTATACACATATTATAGTGTACATAAAAATCAAATATATTTATATGTAGATTCTGTTTAAATTACAACATAATTATATTATCACCTATCTTTCCTTTTTGATTCACATATATAATTCCTATGTTCTTATTTTAAATTATCATATATACTTACGTTTATATGTATATATATATATATATATATTTATTTACATGTTTACTTACAAATAAATTGTTCGTGAATCATCGGGAATGGCTAAAGGTTAATTGAATGTATGAACATAGTTCCAAAGTTTTCGAGAATCAACATTATAGACTTTGCTTATCATGTCGAAATCATATTAAGATTAAGTTTAAATTTGGTCGGAAATTCCCGGGTCGTCACATAATATGCAGAAAATATGTAGTATACTCAAATAATCTGGAGAATTGACATCGTCCGTGTTCATATTGTAAAAATTGCCTTAAGTTGATGACCGGAGAATGATCTGATGAAATTCAACATAACAACAAGTTCTTAATGTTAACATGATCACAAAACTAATTGATTAAGAGTTATAGCAAGCGGAAGCATAAATATTAAGAAAACAAGTTTATATGTTAAACCATTTAAATTGAATCCCATATATGTATCAAGTCATGAACATATGCTTACATATAAAAGAAGGAAGTAAGATTGTACCTCCTCAATATTAATTGAGGGCTGAATTTGGACAGCAAGATGATGATGAAGATGATGGAATGAAAGCTTCTAACTTGAAGCCTCAAGTGTGTAATACCCACAAGCCCTTTTGCACCAACACTACCTTTGTTTGAGTTAGGATTTAAGACACTTAATCACTTAGATTCACAAGCAAAACTCTCTTCTTTTCCCTTGTAAGGTCACGGCCAGCAGTCCCCAAAAGACAAGAGAGAGTTTTCAAAGAACTTAGTGTAATACTTGAGTCAAAACTTTGGTTCAAGAGTTAAGCATGCACTTGAAGGATGTGTTATATTAAAAGTAACAAGAATGAGCATGGGTGTCCCTTCTTGGAGTCCCAAAACCGTCCACATGGGGGGGTTTAAAAAAAGTTTTTATAAAACTTGATATAAATCCATGCATTTATTAAGTTACTTGTATATTTTATAAACCCTTTTATAAAATATAACACAATGTAATTATTTAAACCTATAAACAATTAAATGTAAATTATCCAAATAATTTATCTCAAGTGAAAATATTTTAGAAAACCCATTTTCTAAAATCCAAGTGTCGCGTATTTATTTAACGATCCAATCGTTAAGATTAAATACTTATAAAGTGTCGGTAAGCTTGTTATTGGGTATGACCCGACTTGGATCATAACATATTAGCCACATTAATTAAATATGTCTCTCGGGCATACGAAAAACCTTCAATCTCCCACTTGCACGAGAAACATAAGAAATTAATGCAAGTGACGGATACCACCTAACGACCGTCCATCACCCCCAATATGTTATGACTATGTGCCATTCAATTACATCATCCCTTTCGAGTTCCCATCTTGAATATGAATAGCTGAATCTTTTCATTATATCCTTTTGTCCTAGATGTCATGTTAAATCCAAGAGATACAGAGTGATCACTCTCTTCTTGATTTAACTTTATCAGGCCTTAGACATCTGACACTCAACGAATAAGAGGGACAAATTCTATCTTGACTACATACGTCCTAAATATATACCTTGCATTATACCTGAGCTCTTCCTTATGAACTACCATATTTCAGAATAGCGAAGGAAAGAATCAAGGCACAATACTTGGCAAATATCCGAACCCAATATGTATCTCAGGTCAGAGGATACAATGATATTCGCCTTAGATTACATGTGATCAACCACAAAGGCTCCATTTAGTATATCTTGAGGGCGGGTCTACCAATATTTGTATCCCACAAATATCTATGAACCTTAGTTGCAACCTTGCCCCACATTCATCCCGTGAATGTATACTAATCCAAGTTCATAATAGTCTAAACCTCACACTTGTTCCCACAAATGTGATCGACTACGGAATTTAGAACAATTTCTTATTCATGGATAAAATATGCAAAATAGGAACTTGACTCAAAATAAATTAATACCATAATTATATTAAAGAGTTTGAACAATTTCGTTCCGTTACAATACTTAAAACAAATCATGACCAATCACTACAATATCGAAGCCCTAATGCACAAACATGTCCAGTATGTTTTGCTCCATGTAAGAGCTTCGTGAGAGGATCCGCTATATTAAGATCTGTGTGAACTTTGCGAATACATATCTTTCCCTTTTCAACTTCATCCTTTATGTAGTTGAATCTCCGCTCAATGTGACGGGTCTTTTGGTGAGCACGAGGTTCCTTGATTTGAGCAATCGCACCTTCGTTGTCACAAAAGATCTCAAGAGGGTCCTGAATGGAAGGGACTACTCCTAAGTCATCGATGAATTTCTTAATCCATGCAGCTTCCTGAGCTGCCAATGAGGCGGCGATGTACTCCAACTCTGTAGTGGATAAAGCAACAACATCCTGTTTTGAACTCTTCCAAGAGACCGCACCTCCATTTAATGTGAAGACATAACCGGATTGTGATCGAGAATCATCTCGATCAGTTTGGAAACTTGCATCCACGTAACCTTTTACAGCGAGTTCCTCCTCACCAGACCCATATATTAGAAACATATCCTTAGTCCTCCTAAGGTATTTCAATATACTTTTAACCGCAATCCAATGACTGTTTCCTGGGTTATTCTGGTATCTACTTGTCAAGCTAAGAGCGCATGACACATCCGGTCTAGTGCATATCATTGCATACATGATTGTCCCAATACCAGATGCATATGGGACTTTCTTCATTCTCTCTTGTTCATCTTTCGTGGTAGGGTACTAAGATGAACTGAGAAGCGTTCCTCTCTGAATAGGTACCAAACCTTTCTTAGAGTTCTCCATCTTGAACCTCTTCAAGACCTTTTCAATGTATGCACTTTGATTCAAACCTATTAGTTTCTTGGATCTATCCCTGTAGATCTCAATCCCCAAAATGTATTGTGCTTCTCCAAGATCCTTAATGGAGAAGCATTTACTTAGCCAAGTTTTAACACTTTGCATTGCCGGAATATCATTTCCAAATAACAATATATCATCCACATATAGTACAAGGAATATGATAATGCTCCCACTAGCTTTCTTGTATACACAAGCTTCATCACCATTTTTAATGAAGCCAAATTTCTTGGCTTCCTCATTAAAATGATGATTCCACATTCTAGATGCTTGTTTCAATCCGTAGATTGACTTCTTTAACTTGCATACCTTTTTAGGATATTTCGGATCAATAAAACCTTCAGGCTGAACCATATAGACATCTTCCTCAAGATGTCCATTTAGGAAAGCAGTCTTGACATCCATTTGCCATATTTCATAATTATAATGAGCAGCAATGGAAAGTAATATCCTAATAGACTTTAGCATTGCCACAGGCGAAATAGTTTCATCATAGTCAACCCCTTGAGTTTGAGTGAAACCTTTTGCTACTAGTCTAGCTTTATATGTATCCAAGTTTCCATGTATGTCGGTTTTCATTTTGAAAAGCCATTTACAATAAACTAGCCTTGAGCCAGTAGGTTGTGCAACAAGTTCCCAAACTTGGTTGTCATACATGGATTGCATCTCAGCGTTCATGGCTTCTTGCCATTTATCTTTATCAATCCTTGATAAAGCATCTTGGTTGTTTGTTGGTTCATCCAAATCAACCACATAGCAACCATCCATGAAAAACCCATATCTCTCAGGAGGATTACTAATCCTACCACATCTACGAACGTCTTGTACACTTTGATCATCCATTTGGTCATTCTCAACATTTTCATGTTGAGTGCTAGTGTCAACCAATTGTATATCATCTATTTGATCTTGAACCTCTTCAAGATCTATCTTCCTTTCACTATTACCTTCCATTAGGAACTTAGTTTCAAGGAATTCAGCCTTTCGAGCAACAAATACATTTTGCTCGGTTGGATCATAGAAATAGTATCCCATATCATCCTTGGGATATCCTATGAAGATACAATTCGTGGATCGAGCATTCAACTTATTAGGGATGTAATTCTTAAGATAAGCTTCACATCCCCATACCTTTAAGTATGATAGAGATGGAGGATTTCCAAACCACATCTCATGAGGAGTTCGTTCCACTTTCTTGGTTGGGGCCATATTTAAAATACGAGCCACAGAGCATAGACAATAACACCAAAATGATAGAGGTAACGAGCTTCTAGCCATCATAGATTGAACCATATCCATTAGGGTTCGGTTCCTCCTTTCGGAAACTCCATTTAGTTGGGGTGTTCCAGGAGGAGTGAGTTGCGAGATTATCCCACAACTTTTAAGATGATCTTAGAAGGCATCGCTTAGGTATTCACTGTAGTGACCCGAACTTTTCCATGTTTATATATATTAAATGAAATTTATATTTACATGATTAAGTGTTTCTAACATGTTAAGCAATCAAACTTATTAAGACTTGATTAATTGGAATAGGTTTCATATAGACAAATGACCACCCAAGTTGACCGGTGATTCACGAACGTTAAAACTTGTAAAAACTTTACGATGACATATATATGGTTATATATATAGTTAACATTATTTTATTATAAGTATGTATCTCATTAGGTATTTTAACAATGAGTTATACACATAAAAATGAGACTATTAAATTAAGAAACTCGAAAACGATATATATAACGATTATCGTTATAACGTCTTACTAGGTACATATGAATCATATTAAGATATTGATACACTTGGTTAATTATGTTAAATGATAAGTAAATATATCACTAAGTGTATTAACAATGAACTACATATGTAAAAATAAGACTACTAACTTAATGATTTTGAAATGAGACATATATGTAACGATTATCGTTGTAACGACATTTAATGTATATAGATCATATTAAGAGATATTCGTACTTCATAATATCATGATAATATAATAATTTAAAATCTCATTTGATATTATAAACATTGGGTTAAAAACATTTAACAAGATCGTTAACCTAAAGGTTTTAAAACAACATTTACATGTAACGACTAACGATGACTTAACGACTCAGTTAAAATGTATATACATGTAGTGTTTTAATATGTATTCATACACTTTTGAAAGACTTCAAGACACTTATCAAAATACTTCTACTTAACATAAATGCTTACAATTACATCCTCATTCAGTTTCATCAACAAATCTACTTGTATGCACCCGTATTCGTACTCGTACAATACACAGCTTTTAGATGTATGTACTATTGGTATATACACTCCAATGATCAGCTCTTAGCAGCCCATGTAAGTCACCTAACACATGTGGGAACCATCATTTGGCAACTAGCATGAAATATCTCATAAAATTACAAAAATATGAGTAATCATTCATGACTTATTTACATGAAAACAAAATTACATATCCTTTATATCTAATCCATACACCAACGACTAAAAACACCTACAAACACTTTCATTCTTCAATTTTCTTCATCTAATTGATCTCTCTCAAGTTCTATCTTCAAGTTCTAAGTGTTCTTCATAAATTCCAAAAGTTCTAGTTTCATAAAATCAAGAATACTTCCAAGATAGCAAGTTTACTTCCAAGTTTTCTAAATCCATTCCAAGTAATCATCCAAGATCAAGAAACCTTTGTTACTTATAGTAGGTTATCTTTCTAATACAAGGTAATAATCATATTCAAACTTTAATTCAATTTCTATAACTATAACAATCTTATTTCGAGTGAAAATCTTACTTGAAATTGTTTTCGTGTCATGATTCTGCTTCAAGAACTTTCAAGCCATCCAAGGATCCTTTGAAGCTAGATCTATTTTTCTCATTTCCAGTAGGTTTATCCAAGGAACTTGAGGTAGTAATGATGTTCATAACATCATTCGATTCATACATATAAAGCTATCTTATTCGAAGGTTTAAACTTGTAATCACTAGAACATAGTTTAGTTAATTCTAAACTTGTTCGCAAATAAAAGTTAATTCTTCTAACTTGACTTTTAAAATCAACTAAACACATGTTCTATATCTATATGATATGCTAACTTAATGATTTAAAACCTGGAAACACAAAAAACACCGTAAAACCGGATTTACGCCGTCGTAGTAACACCGCGGGCTGTTTTGGGTTAGTTAATTAAAAACTATGATAAACTTTGATTTAAAAGTTGTTATTCTAGGAAAATGATTTTTATTATGAACATGAAACTATGTCCAAAAATTATGGTTAAACTCAGAGTGGAAGTATGTTTTCTAAAATGGTCATCTAGACGTCGTTCTTTCGACTGAAATGACTACCTTTACAAAAATGACTTGTAACTTATTTTTCCGACTATAAACCTATACTTTTTCTGTTTAGATTCATAAAATAGAGTTCAATATGAAACCATAGCAATTTGATTCACTCAAAACGGATTTAAAATGAAGAAGTTATGGGTAAAACAAGATTGGATAATTTTTCTCATTTTAGCTACGTGAAAATTGATAACAAATCTATTCCAACCATAACTTAATCAACTTGTATTGTATATTATGTAATCTAGAGATACCATAGACACGTATACAATGTTACGACCTATCATGTCGACACATCTATATATATTTCGGAACAACCATAGACACTCTATATGTGAATGTTGGAGTTAGCTATACAGGGTTGAGGTTGATTCTAAAATATATATAGTTTGAGTTGTGATCAATACTGAGATACGTATACACTGGGTCGTGGATTGATTCAAGATAATATTTATCAATTTATTTCTGTACATCTAACTGTGGGCAACTAGTTGTAGATTACTAACGAGGACAGCTGACTTAATAAACTTAAAACATCAAAATGTATTAAAAGTATTGTAAATATATTTTGAACATACTTTGATATATATGTATATATTGTTATAGGTTCGTGAATCAACCAGTGGCCAAGTCTTACTTCCCGACGAAGTAAAAATCTGTGAAAGTGAGTTATAGTCCCACTTTTAAAATCTAATATTTTTGGGATGAGAATACATGCAGGTTTTATAAATGATTTACAAAATAGACACAAGTACGTGAAACTATATTCTATGGTTGAATTATCGAAATCGAATAAACACCTTTTTATTAAGTCTGGTAATCTAAGAATTAGGGAACAGACACCCTAATTGACGCGAATCCTAAAGAAAGATCTATTAGGCCTAACAAACCCCATCCAAAGTACCGGATGCTTTAGTACTTCGAAATTTATATCATATCCGAAGGGTGTCCCGGAATGATGGGGATATTCTTATATATGCATCTTGTTAATGTCGGTTACCAGGTATTCACCATATGAATGATTTTTATCTCTATGTATGGGATGTGTATTGAAATATGAAATCTTGTAGTCTATTGTTACGATTTGATATATATAGGTTAATCCTATAACTCACCAACATTTTTGTTGACGTTTAAATAATGTTTATTCTCAGGTGAATACTAAGAGCTTCCGCTGTTGCATACTAAAATAAGGACAAGATTTGGAGTCCATGTTTGTATGATATTGTGTAAAAACTGCATTCAAGAAACTGATTTCGATGTAACATATTTGTATTGTAAACCATTATGTAATGGTCATGTGTAAACAGGATATTTTAGATTATCATTATTTGATAATCTACGTAAAGCTTTTTAAATCTTTATTTATAAAATAAAGGTTATGGTCTGTTTTAAAAATGAATGCAGTCTTTGAAAAACGTTTCATATAGAGGTCAAAACCTCGCAACGAAATCAATTAATATGGAACGTTTTTAATCAATAAGAACGGGACATTTCAGTTGGTATCCGAGTGTTGGTCTTAGAGAACCAGAATTTTGCATTAGTGTGTCTTATCGAGTTTGTTAGGATGCATTAGTGAGTCTGGACTTCGACCTTGTTTACTTGAAAAATGATTGCTTAACAAATTTTGTTGGAAACTATATATTTTTAATATGTGAATATTATGTGATATATTAATCTCTTAACGTGTTTGATATTATGTGATAGATGTCTACCTCTAATACAAGTCCCATTGACTCACCTAATAATAATGAAGAGTCAAATGTAATTTAGAATGATTCGTGGACTGATTCACAAGTTCCCGAAGAGGAACCGGAAGAAGAATCGGAACCAGAAGAAGAATCGGAACCGGAGGAGGAGGAACCGGAAGAAGAAATAGAACCGGTGGGGGAAATAATAAAACGGTTAAGTAAAAGAAAAATCCTCAACCAACCGACCAAGGTTAATTATGGTCAACGGTGTTTCCGCCAAGGAAGCAAAATATTGGGAGGATTACCAATTCTCCGATGAATCTGATCCCGACGAGGACTCCGATGATGTTATAGAAATTACCCCAACTGAATTTAAAAAGGCAAAAGAGAACAATAAGGGAAAGGGCATAAAAATAGAGAAATCTGATTCCAACCCCGATGAACTTTATATGTATCGTCAACACCCGTATTTCTTAAGTTGTAACAATAACCCGGGAACCTCTAAACCACCAGGTTTTTCTAGACCAATGTGGAAAACGAAGGCTCGTATTAGGGGAACATCATATATCCCTAAAAACTTAGCAAAAAGAACCAAGTTCGAAAAAGAAGAAATGAGTGAGTCAGAGTAAGATAGTTGTATTTGTGCGGTGTAATATATGTAATATAGTGTGCTTATTCTTTACGATATATGTAAAAATTGCTTGTATTAATAAGTATCTTTTATGAATCTAACTCTTGTCTATTTTACAGTATAAAAACACAAAATGGATAGACAACCCAATATTTTAGAAGACTTACCCGGAGACATGATTGATGAAATCTTGTCTAGAGTAGGTCAGAATTCCTCGTCACAACTATTTATGGCAAAATCAGTTTGTAAGACATTCGAAGAACGTTCCAAGAATGCCTTGGTTTATAAAAGGCTTTCGTTTGAAAGATGGGGGATATCACATTGGGAAACCCATAAGTTACGATGTGTTTACTTTGACGCATATATTGCGAGGAACCCAAATGCTATTTTACGCAACGGGTTAAGAAATTATTTTGACTCAATGTATCTGAATATAGGACTTCATGATTTAGAAAAAGCGGCTAACATGCAACATAAAGAAGCATGTTATGCCTACGGGTTAGTAATGTTCGCTTCTCATCAAAGTGAGAAAAAGAACATCGGGCTACAACTATTAAACAAAATGTTCCCACAAGTGACGGAGTCGGTAATTGGGGTAAGAAATGAAGTTTTTAGGTTATTACGCGACTGTTGGTCATTACGTAACCTTCGTCCTTTTGATGACGTTACAACACGTTGTCATACTATCGGTCACAACGGTTATGTTCCACAAGATCAAGGATGGGAAGTGGTATTAGTAAAACCAGAATGCATGACTTGTTTCTGGACGTATGAATTACGTGTCTTTGTTGCCTTTGCTGAACGCCTTATTTATTAACAAGAATTATCTTCGCAACTAATTTGTATCAAAGTTTTATGTGCTATATTTCATGCTATATGTAAAATAGCGGTATTGTAAGTTTGCAAGTTATTGTATAAAGGTTTGAATATGATATATATTTTTTGTGATTAGTTTTTCATATAGAATTGTAGTAGTTGAAATGGTATGTTAGCTACTAAGTATGAACTTAACGGGTTGGTACTACCCGAATTAAAGAGTATAAAACGCTAATATGAAGAAAGAGCTTTTATAAATAAGTTCATATTACGCTACGAAATACTATTGACTACTCTTGATATTCTATATGATTAACTCGTTTCATTTGACTATTTTGAAGGAAATGACACCGACTACTCGACACACCTTGAATATTAGTGAAGAGGAATTTCGTGCCTTTCTTGCTTCAAAAATAGCCGCAGTATAGGCCGCGCTACATACCAACAATAACCTTGGATCTAGCAGTACAGGAAATCGTGTAGGATGCACCTACAAAGAATTCACTGCCTACAAACCTTTGGAATTTGATGAAACCGAAGGACCGATTGGATTGAAACGGTGGACCGAGAAGGTCGAATCGGTGTTTGCCAAAAGTAAGTGTACTGAAGAGGACAAAGTGAAGTACGCTACGCATACCTTCACAGGTTCTGCGTTAACATGGTGGAATACCTATCTAGAGCAAGTGGGACAAGATGATGCTTACGCACTACCGTGGTCAGCATTCAAGCACTTGATGAATGAGATGTACCGTCCCAGAACCGAGGTCAATAAGCTCAAGATAGAACTTAGAGGGTTACGAACCCAAGGATTTGATATTACCACGTACGAAAGACGATTCACAGAATTATGCCTATTGTGTCCGGGAGCGTTCGAAGATGAGGAAGAGAAGATCGACGCGTTTGTGAAAGGATTACCGGAAAGAATCCAAGAAGATATAAGTTCACACGAGCCCGCCTCCATACAACAGGCATGTAGAATGGCTCACAAACTAGTGAACCAGATTGAAGAAAGAATTAAAGAACAGACTGCTGAAGAGGCCAATGTGAAGCAAGTCAAAAGAAAGTGGGAGGAAAACGGTGATAAGAATCACCAATACAACAACAACAGCAATTACAACAATAATCGCAACAACTATCCTAACAATCGCAACATCAATCACAACTACAACAAACGGCCCAACAACAACAACAACAACAACAACAACAGCCACTAAAATAATCATCTTAACAACAATAATAACCGCAACAACAATAACAATCAGAAGCAGCTATGCCAAAGGTGTGAAAAGTATCACTCGGGGTTCTGCACCAAATTTTGCAAAAAGTATAAAAGAAATGGTCATAGTGCAGCGAAGTGTGAGGTCTACGGACCAGGGGTTAACAGAACGAAAGGAATAAATGGTGTCGGAACGAGTAATGGCGGAGCAAGTAGTGTCGGAGCAAGTTATGCCAATGTAGTTTGTTATAAATGTGGAAAACCGGGCTACATTATTAGAAATTGCCCGAACCAGGAGAACACGAATGGACAAGGCCGCGGAAGAGTTTTCAATATTAATGCGGCAGAGGCACAGGAAGACCCGGAGCTTGTTACGGGTACGTTTCTTATTGACAATAAATCTGCTTACGTTTTATTTGATTCGGGTGCGGATAGAAGCTATATGAGTAGAGATTTTTGTGCTAAATTAAGTTGTCCATTGACGCCTTTGGATAGTAAATTTTTACTTGAATTAGCAAATGGTAAATTAATTTCAGCAGATAATATATGTCGGAATCGAGAAATTAAACTGGTTAGCGAAACATTTAAGATTGACTTGATACCAGTAGAGTTAGGGAGTTTTGATGTGATAATCGGTATGGACTGGTTGAAAGAAGTGAAAGCAGAGATCGTTTGTTACAAAAATGCAATTCGCATTATACGAGAAAAAGGAAAACCCTTAATGGTGTATGGAGAAAAGGGCAACACGAAGCTACATCTTATTAGTAATTTGAAGGCACAAAAATTAATAAGAAAAGGTTGCTATGCTGTTCTAGCACACGTCGAGAAAGTACAAACTGAAGAAAAGAGCATCAATGATGTTCCCGTCGCAAAAGAATTTCCCGATGTATTTCCTAAAGAATTACTGGGATTACGCCCACATCGATCCGTTGAATTTCAAATAGATCTTATACCAGGAGCTGCACCAATAGCTCGTGCTCCTTACAGACTCGCACCCAGCGAGATGAAAGAACTGTAAAGCCAATTACAAGAACTTTTAGAGCGTGGTTTCATTCGACCAAGCACGTCACCGTGGGGAGCTCCTGTTTTGTTTGTCAAGAAGAAAGATGGTACATTCAGATTGTGTATCGACTACCGAGAGTTGAACAAACTTACCATCCAGAACCGCTACCCACTACCGAGAATCGATGACTTATTTGATCAACTACAAGGCTCGTCTGTTTATTCAAAGATTGACTTACATTCCGGGTATCATCAAATGCGGGTGAAAGAAGATGATATTCCAAAGACTGCTTTCAGAACACGTTACGGTCATTACGAGTTTATGGTCATGCCGTTTGGTTTAACTAATGCACCAGCTATGTTCATGGACCTTATGAACCGAGTGTGTGGACCATACCTTGACAAGTTTGTCATTGTTTTCATTGATGACATACTTATTTACTCAAAGAATGACCAAGAACACGGTGAACATTTGAGAAAGGTGTTAGAAGTATTGAGGAAGGAAGAATTGTAAGCTAAATTTTCAAAGTGTGCATTTTGGTTGGAAGAAGTTCAATTCCCCGGTCACATAGTGAACAAAGAAGGTATTAAGGTGGATCCGGCAAAGATAGAAACTGTTGAAAAGTGGGAAACCCCGAAAACTCCGAAACACATACGCCAGTTTTTAGGACTAGCTGGTTACTACAGAAGGTTCATCCAAGACTTTTCCAGAATAGCAAAACCCTTGACTGCATTAACGCATAAAGGGAAGAAATTTGAATGGAAGGATGAAAAAGAGAAAGCGTTTCAGTTATTGAAGAAAAAGCTAACTACGACACCTACATTGTCATTGCCTGAAGGGAATGATGATTTTGTGATTTATTGTGACGCATCAAAGCAAGGTCTCGGTTGTGTATTAATGCAACGAACAAAGGTGATTGCTTATGCGTCTAGACAATTGAAGATTCACGAACAAAATTATACGAAGCATGATTTGGAATTAGGCGCGGTTGTTTTTGCATTAAAGACTTGGAGGCACTACTTATATGGGGTCAAAAGTATTATATATACCGACCACAAAAGTCTTCAACACATATTTAATCAGAAACAACTGAATATGAGGCAGCGTAGGTGGATTTAATTGTTGAATGATTACGACTTTAAGATTCGTTATCACCCGGGGAAGGCAAATGTGGTGGCCGGCGCCTTGAGCAGGAAGGACAGAGAACCCATTCGAGTAAAATCTATGAATATAATGATTCACAATAACCTTACTACTCAAATAAAGGAGGCGCAACAAGGAGTTTTAAAAGAGGGAAATTTAAAGGATGAAATACCCAAAGGATCGGAGAAGCATCTTAATATTCGGGAAGACGGAAACCGGTATAGGGCTGAAAGGATTTGGGTACCAAAATTTGGAGATATGAGAGAAATGGTACTTAGAGAAGCTCATAAAACCAGATACTCAATACATCCTGGAACGGGGAAGATGTACAAGGATCTCAAGAAAAATTTTTTGTGGCTGGGTATGAAAGCCAATGTTGCTAAGTACGTAGGAGAATGTTTGACGTGTTCTAAGGTCAAAGCTGAGCATCAGAAACCATCAGGTCTACTTCAACAACCCAAAATCCCGGAATGGAAATGGGAAAACATTACCATAGATTTCATCACTAAATTGCCAAGGACTGCAAGTGGTTTTGATACTATTTGGATAATAGTTGATCGTCTCACCAAATCAACACACTTCCTGCCAATAAGAGAAGATGACAAGATGGATAAGTTAGCACGACTGTATTTGAAGGAAGTCATCTCCAGACATGGAATACCAAGTCGTCTCCAGACATGGAATACCAATCTCTATTATCTCTGATAGGGATGGCAGATTTATTTCAAGATTCTGGCAGACATTACAGCAAGCATTAGGAACTCGTCTAGAAATGAGTACTGCCTATCATCCACAAACTGATGGGCAGAGCGAAAGGACGATACAAACACTTGAAGACATGCTACGAGCATGTGTTATTGATTTCGGAAACAGTTGGGATCGACACCTACCGTTAGCAGAATTTTTCTACAACAACAGTTATCATTCTAGTATTGAGATGGTGCCGTTTGAGGCACTTTATGGTAGAAAGTGCAGGTCTCCGATTTGTTGGAATGAAGTGGGGGATAGACAGATTACGGGTCCGGAGATAATACAAGAAACTACCGAGAAAATCATCCAAATTCAACAAAGATTCAAAACCGCCCAGAGTCGACAAAAGAGCTTCGCGGACAGTAAAAGAAAAGATATAGAGTTTAAAATTAGAGAAATGGTCATGCTTAAGGTTTCACCTTGGAAAGGCGTTGTTCGATTTGGTAAACGGGGGAAACTAAATCCAAGGTACATTGGACCATTCAAGATTATAGATCGTGTCGGACCAGTAGCTTACCAACTGGAGCTACCTCAACAACTCGCAGCTGTACATAACACTTTCCACGTCTCAAATTTGAAGAAATATTTTGCTAAAGAAGATCTCACTATTCCGTTGGACGAAATCCAAATCAATGAAAAACTTCAATTCATTGAAGAACCCGTCGAAATAATGGATCGTGAGGTTAAGAGACTTAAACAAAACAAGATACCGATTGTTAAGGTTCGATGGAATGCTCGTAGAGGACCCGAGTTCACCTGGGAGCGTGAAGATCAGATGAAGAAGAAATACCCGCATCTATTTCTAGAAGATTCGTCAACACTTTCAAAAGCTTAAAATTTCGGGACGAAATTTATTTAACGGGTAGGTACTGTAGTGATCCGAACTTTTCCATGTTTATATATATTAAATGAAATTGATATTTACATGATTAAGTGTTTCCAACATGTTAAGCAATCAAACTTATTAAGACTTGATTAATTGGAATAGGTTTCATATAGACAAATGACCACCCAAGTTGACCGGTGATTCACGAACGTTAAAACTTGTAAAAACTATACGATGACATATATATGGTTATATATATAGTTAACATTATTTTATTATAAGTATGTATCTCATTAGATATTTTAACAATGAGTTATATACATAAAAATGAGACTATTAAATTAAGAAACTCGAAAACGATATATATAACGATTATCGTTATAACGTCTTACTAGGTACATATGAATCATATTAAGATATTGATACACTTGGTTAATTATGTTAAATGATAAGTAAATATATCACTAAGTGTATTAACAATGAACTACATATGTAAAAATAAGACTACTAACTTAATGATTTTGAAACGAGACATATATGTAACGATTATCGTTGTAACGACATTTAATGTATATAGATCATATTAAGAGATATTCGTACTACATAATATCATGATAATATAATAATTTAAAATCTCATTTGATATTATAAACATTGGGTTAACAACATTTAACAAGATCGTTAACCTAAAGGTTTCAAAACAACATTTACATGTAACGACTAACGATGACTTAACGACTCAGTTAAAATGTATATACATGTAGTGTTTTAATATGTATTCATACACTTTTGAGAGACTTCAAGACACTTATCAAAATACTTCTACTTAACATAAATTCTTACAATTACATCCTCGTTCAGTTTCATCAACAAATCTACTCGTATGCACCCGTATTCGTACTCGTACAATACACAGCTTTTAGATGTATGTACTATTGGTATATACACTCCAATGATCAGCTCTTAGTAGCCCATGTGAGTCACCTAACACATGTGGGAACCATCATTTGGCAACTAGCATGAAATATCTCATAAAATTACAAAAATATGAGTAATCATTCATGACTTATTTACATGAAAACAAAATTACATATCCTTTATATCTAATCCATACACCAACGACCAAAAACACCTACAAACACTTTCATTCTTCAATTTTATTCATCTAATTTATCTCTCTCAAGTTCTATCTTCAAGTTCTAAGTGTTCTTCATAAATTCCAAAAGTTCTAGTTTCATAAAATCAAGAATACTTCCAAGATTGCAAGTTTACTTCCAAGTTTTCTAAATCCATCCAAGATCAAGAAACCTTTGTTACTTACAGTAGGTTATCTTTCTAATACAAGGTAATAATTATATTCAAACTTTAATTCCATTTCTATAACTATAACAATCTTATTTCGAGTGGAAATCTTACTTGAAATTGTTTTCGTGTCATGATTCTGCTTCAAGAACTTTCAAGCCATCCAAGGATCCTTTGAAGCTAGATCTATTTTTCTCATTTCCAGTAGGTTTATACAAGGAACTTGAGGTAGTAATGATGTTCATAACATCATTCGATTCATACATATAAAGCTATCTTATTCGAAGGTTTAAACTTGTAATCACTAGAACATAGTTTAGTTAATTCTAAACTTGTTCGCAAATAAAAGTTAATCCTTCTAACTTGACTTTTAAAATCAACTAAACACATGTTCTATATCTATATGATATGCTAACTTAATGATTTAAAACCTGGAAACACGAAAAACACCGTAAAATCGGATTTACGCCGTCGTAGTAACACCGCGGGCTGTTTTGGGTTAGTTAATTAAAAACTATGATAAACTTTGATTTAAAAGTTTTTATTCTGGGAAAATGATTTTTATTATGAACATGAAACTATATCCAAAAATTATGATTAAACTCAAAGTGGAAGTATGTTTTCTAAAATGGTCATCTAGACGTCGTTCTTTCGACTGAAATGACTACCTTTACAAAAATGACTTGTAACTTATTTTTACGACTACAAACCTATACTTTTTCTGTTTAGATTCATAAAATAGAGTTCAATATGAAACCATAGCAATTTGATTCACTCAAAACGGATTTAAAATGAAGAAGTTATGGGTAAAACAAGATTGGATAATTTTTCTCATTTTAGCTACGTGAAAATTAGTAACAAATCTATTCCAACCATAACTTAATCAACTTGTATTGTATATTATGTAATCTTGAGATACCATAGACACGTATACGATGTTTCGACCTATCATGTCGACACATCTATATATATTTCGGAACAACCATAGACACTCTATATGTGAATGTTGGAGTTAGCTATACAGGGTTGAGGTTGATTCCAAAATATATATAGTTTGAGTTGTGATCAATACTGAGATACGTATACACTGGGTCGTGGATTGATTCAAGATAATATTTATCAATTTATTTCTGTACATCTAACTGTGGGCAACTAGTTGTAGGTTACTAACGAGGACAGCTGACTTAATAAACTTAAAACATCAAAATGTATTAAAAGTATTGTAAATATATTTTGAACATACTTTGATATATATGTATATATTGTTATAGGTTCATGAATCAACCAGTGGCCAAGTCTTACTTCCCGACGAAGTAAAAATCTGTGAAAGTGAGTTATAGTCCCACTTTTAAAATCTAATATTTTTGGGATGAGAATACATGCAGGTTTTATAAATGATTTACAAAATAGACACAAGTACGTGAAACTACATTCTATGGTTGAATTATTGAAATCGAATAAACCCCTTTTTATTAAGTCTGGTAATCTAAGAATTAGGGAACAGACACCCTAATTGACGCGAATCCTAAAGATAGATCTATTGGGCCTAACAAACCCCATCCAAAGTACCGGATGCTTTAGTACTTTGAAATTTATATCATATCCGAAGGGTGTCCCGGAATGATGGGGATATTCTTATATATGCATCTTGTTAATGTCGGTTACCAGGTGTTCACCATATGAATGATTTTTATCTCTATGTATGGGATGTGTATTGAAATATGAAATCTTGTGGTCTATTGTTACGATTTGATATATATAGGTTAAACCTATAACTCACCAACATTTTTGTTGACGTTTAAAGCATGTTTATTCTCAGGTGAATACTAAGAGCTTCCGCTGTTGCATACTAAAATAAGGACAAGATTTGGAGTCCATGTTTGTATGATATTGTGTAAAAACTGCATTCAAGAAACTGATTTCGATGTAACATATTTGTATTGTAAACCATTATGTAATGGTCATATGTAAACAGGATATTTTAGATTATCATTATTTGATAATCTGCGTAAAGCTTTTTAAACCTTTATTTATAAAATAAAGGTTATGGTTTGTTTTAAAAATGAATTCAGTCTTTGAAAAACGTCTCATATAGAGGTCAAAACCTCGCAACGAAATCAATTAATATGGAACGTTTTTAATCAATAAGAACGGGACATTTCATTCACCTCCTCTATCGGTACGAAGTACCTTAATTGTCTTATTGAGTTGATTTTGTACTTCGTTTTGATATTCCTTGAATGCTTCAAAAGTTTTGTCCTTGTGTTTTAACAAGTAGACATATCCGAAACGACTGAAGTCATCAATGAAAATGACGAAGTATCTTTCACCTTTCCTAGTCATGGGCTTAAAGGCTCCACATACATCCGAATGTATTAATCCCAATAAGTCTTTAGCCCTTTCATAAGTCCCTTTGAAAGGTGCTTTAGTCATTTTGCCTTGTAAACAAGATTCATTTGATTTCAAAAGTCCATTCTTTTGAAGTGTATGCATTCGATTCTTGTTTATGTGACGAAGGCGACAATGCCATAAGTAGAAATCACTCAAATCCCTTTTAAGTTTCTTGGTGTTTGCATGGAACATTGAGCTATTGTATGATGTGTCATCATGAACCAATTCATAAATACCATTCGATGGCGAAGCCTTGAAATAGAACATATTATCTAAAGAAACATGGATATCATCATTAATGAAATTAAGATTAAAACCACATTGTTTCAAACGGGATACAGAAATAATGTTTCGAGATAAATCGGGTGCATACAAAACATTTTTCAAAATAAGCTCCAAACCACTTGGAAGCTTTAAAATAAATTCTCCTTGAGCTACTACTTGCACCTTAGCTCCATTTCCCATGAAGAGACTTGATGTTCCCGCTTCTTGTCTACTTCTTTTGAAACCCTGCATAGAATTGCAAATGTGAGTTCCACATCCTGTGTCTAATACCCATGTATTAGAAGAAGTAATACTAAGCTCAATGTATACCATATATACATTACCTGAGGTTTGCCCTGCATCCCTCTGTTCTTTCAACTCCTTTAGGTCAAGGTTGGAGAACTCGGATCTCGGGGAGATCTCGTTTGGACATTTTTGAAGAGATCTCGGGATCTCGGAAAGTTCTCGGGGAGATCTCGGGCGTTGACTTTTTAGTTTTTTAATATAAAAATAAGATATATAAATAAATATATGTATATTTATATACATTTTTACGAGATTTAAAAAGAAAATCCAGAAAATGAGCGAGAAAACCAAGAAATTAAGAGATTTTACGAGAAATTTCGGGAAATGAGCGAGAAAATCCGAGAAATCATGCCTTTGACCAAGTTTAACCCCGTTAACCAAGAAATCTCGGGAGATGGACATCTCGTCTCGGCTCCCTTCCAAAAACGAGATCTCCAAGAGATCTCGGGGAGAAATAAGGAGATTTACAACACTGCTTTAGGTAGACCGGGCAGTTGCGTTTCCAGTGACCCATTTCACCGTAACCAAAGCACGAATCTTCCTTGGGGTTAGATTTACCGGCAACCTTTTGCTTCTTGTTATTGTTGGTTGGAGTAACCATCTTCCCCTTTCCCTTGCCCTTACCTTGGTAGGCGGGTCCTTTCCTCTTAGCCACCTTTAGCTTAGAAGTGTTATTGTTTTTGAACCCGCCTTCATTGATCATAAACATGGGTGAAGCCCTTTTACCCATGCTCGCTTCGGCCGTCTTAAGCATGGCATGTATTTCGCCAATGCTCTTATCCCATCCATTCATGTTGTAATTCATTACAAATGTGTCAAACCTCTTTGACAAAGAATTAAGGATAAGGTTCGTAGCTAATTCATTAGACACGTTGCAGTTTAGATGGTTTGCTCAATCAATTAGGCTTTTCATCTTAAGGACATAAGATAAAACGGATTGGGAGTCGTCCATCCGACATGCATGAAGCGCTCGAACCATTTCGAAGTGCTCGACACGAGCTTGTTGAAGGAACATCTCCTTCAATTGTGTGATCATGTCATATGCACTATGATGCTCAAAATCCTTTTGGAGTTCTGGTATCATAGTCCCAAGCATGAGGCAAGAAACTTGCACCGAATCGGTGCAATATTTCTCCCAATAAGCCATGCCTTCCGTATCATCCTCGTCCAGTTGATCAGGAATGAGGTCTTCTAAAACATACGCCCTATCCTCTAGTTTGAGGACAATTCTTAGATTGTGAAACCAATCCATGAAGTTCGATTGGTTGAGTTTTTCCTTTTCAAGGATTGACCTCAACGATAGGTTTTTAAAGTTGATAGGTGCGTTTGGAATGTTGTTGTTATTGGCGGCCATCTACAAAATTTAACAAAGTTGTTTATGTATCAATTTTAATTTAACAATCAATACCCTTTAAATCCAATTGATATTTATTAAATTTTAGAATCCAACGGTAAACCAAATTTCGGTTAGGTGACCTTTATTCCGTCATTTGATTTAGCTAGGTAGTCATTATATGACAATTGCAATCCTTTTGCAACTTCTAAGTTATGGGATCATGCAATCCTTTTGCATGGCATATTTATCCCATCAACGCCTATTTGTTCCTCATACTTCGGTGACCCTAAGTTCATGATTCCAAAATCAAGTCGTACTACTTGTGTAAACGTGTAAATTCAACATACAAGTGGTTAGGTGACCTTTATCCCACAAGTGTGTGAAATTCATCTTAATCATATTAGTTTGCTCATAATGGTTAGGTGACCCGTAACACCCCATTTTCCCGTTCACGTCTAAAGGTACATACCTAATCATTAGTACGTTTGTAACTCGTTAGTTTATGTGGAAATGTATAGATATGTGTGTAGATATGTGTATATACGTAGATATGCTTGACAATATGCGCATATACAAGTTCATACATGAGTTTTGATAGCGTTAAGTCTTGTGAGACTATTGTTGAGGGTTAGGCGAATATATGAAGTGGGAATGGAGTGTACAATTAAATAAAAATCAAAATTTGCTTAAGGTGGTCGAGCTGTTCAGGTGCAGCTTTAAGCCGCGCCGCGACGAAGTGGTCCGCGCTGCGGCATATCAAGCAAACCTAGATCAGAGAATGAGTTATGAAGGGTCTGTTTTCCCTTTATACGTCACGCCACGACGAATGAGCCATGCCGCAGCAGTCCTGCTGGACAGATTCCGGACCTTGCTCTTTTTAAGGGATTTCAAGGGGCAAATGGGTAATTTAACGTGTAGATCTGATGGGAGCATTAAATCTCCACCACTTGTTCATTTAATTCATTTCTTTTTCTCTTTTCTTTCCATTTTTTCTCCCAAAACACAAAACCCATTTAGATTAAATTTAAGATTTGGAGTTGGAGAATTGTGAATCAAACCTTGGAGCAAGATTTAAAGTTGTTCCTTGTGTCTCTAGCTACACGTTGATAGTCTCGGTAAGTTCTAACTTTATGTTTTAAGTTTTAATTGGTTAATGGCTAAGGTTTTGGTTACTAGAGACTTGTATGACCCATGTGAGGGTTAAATGGGTGGATTTTGGGTTAGATTGTTGAAAGAAAACCCTAACAACCATAATCTAGGGTTTGGTCGAATGAAATGGGGGTTGTAAGTGTTAATAGTGTTGTAAGCATTAAAACACTTGTTAAAATGTGGATGAAATTGTAATTAGGTCATGTTTGACAAAGTTGGAAGTGTAAGTGTTAAAATGGGTCAAAATGGGTGATGTTGACCTAGTTTGGAGGAAATGGGTATGAATTACCCTAGGTTGTTCTAGTTAATGTTAGTAGACTTTAAATCACTAGCTTTGGCGATTTAATATGAGTCTTGGCCTTTATGGGCGGTTTTGGGTGTAAGTGAGCTAATAAATGCTAATGTGTCATTAAATGCTCAAAGTGTAAGTAATGTGGTAAATTCCATTAGATGTGTATTGAATGTGTACCTATGTATTAGGTACTTTGCTCGAGGTATACGGAAGCATTTAAATCACCACCGAAGTGTTAAGGTGAGTGGAATAATTATATATGCATGTATATGATTTATTTGCTTGTGGGGTATGGGTTAAAGTTCGATGTTGACGATACCACACCCTAGAGTATATTATGTTGTGGATGAGGGTTTAAAGTTCGTTGTTGATGATACCTCATACGTATGGACTTTAAGTTCGATGTTGACGATGCCATACGATTATTATAATGACGTTGATGAGGGTTTAAAGTTCGTTGTTGACGATACCTCATACGTGGGTTTAAAGTTCGATGTTGACGATACCACATTAATATAGGTGAATGGGATTTAAGTTCGATGTTGACGATACCATTCGTTGGGCTAGCCTTGAGATCTTGAGTACTATGGATGTTGTGAACATCATCGTTATACTTGTGTTTTAGCATATTGTATTGTTGTGTTATATGCTATTGTTATACTAGCCTTGTTATCGTGATACTTAGCGTTATACATGTGAAAGGTATGCTAATTATGTAACTAGCATGTATACGGATTTGGTAAGTGTTTGCAAGCAAGTAGGTTATATATATGTATGTATAATTGTTGCACTCACTAAGCCTTGCTTACCCTCTCGTTGTTTACCATTTTATAGGTTCCGGCTTGGACAAGGGTAAGGGCATACGTTTGGACTAGTGGTCTCCCGCTTATGTTGTCAGGGGGTGCTTTTGGTGTTAGCTTTTTGAAGTTGGCCTAACGTTTTGGGTAGTTTAGCCCCAAACCATGCTCGAGTGTCGTTTGGATTATAAACTATCTTTGTAGTGGGTCAAACTTGTATTAAACTTAATTAATGGCCTTCGTGCCTTTTGTAAACATTTAAATTGATGTACGTTTAAATGGAACTTGTGGAATGGTTTACATATTTAATTGGCGCGTAAATGTGTATTATATAAAACAAAAAATTTTATCGTATGGAATACGGGTTGGGATGTTTCAAGTGGTATCAGAGCATGGTCTAAGGGATTTAGGCGACTTGAGATAGGTGCCTAGACTTGGGCTTTATTGTGTGAGCGCTTTATACGGGACTTGTAGGACTTTGGGTCTAATCGATAATTGTTAGTGCTTTGGTTTATGTGAGCTAACCTTGTGCTAATTGTTTTGTGTTGGGTTTAGCAATCATCAAGCAAGACGGACGTTGTCCTAGCGAGTTAATGCGACGTGCTCGCGTAACAACGATTAGCTACCGTTGTTACGGGTGCAAATCGTGTCAAACGAGTAATGTACGACGATTGTTGAGCAAGATAGGGTAGTGTGATACGTATGTATATACTTACATGTTGTGCCTTTTCGTTCATGGTTTAACCTTTTTCGTTTTATAGAATTAAGACGAGAAACGGACACGATAATGATATCGGTGGTACAAGCGAGGACCCCGAATTCACGGCCAAAGTTGAGGCCATCTTGAAGAACTACAAGGAGGATTTTCTTGTTAGCGTGAGAAAACTTTTCAAGGAATCGGTTGACGAGCAGATAACCGATTTAATTAATGAATGAATGAAGGCCACTGTCGATGAGGCTCTTGACGCTAGAAACATTTATCCTCATGGTGAAGGAGGTGAAGGAAGGCGGGACTTCCACTACAAAAACTTCAAGGATACTCAACCTCCGATGTCTAATGGGGTGAGGGATCCATTGAAAAGCACTTGTTGGATTTTCGATATCGAGGGGGCGTTCCGTACCGCGGAGTGTCCTCCCGAGAAGAAGACGAGGTATGGGTCTAGCATGTTACGTGAAGAAGGCAAGTTGTGGTGGGACGATAAAATCAATTTATATGGTGAAGAGCAATGCATGAGTTTGACATGGGAGGAGTTTAAGAAGGAATTCTTCCAAGAATACCGAACTTCTTTCGACCTTGATAGAATCCGGGACGAGTTGCATCATTTGCAACAAGGTTCAATAGACTTGGTTACTCTCAAGTCTACCTTTTTGGCAAAGACTCGTTTTTGCCCGGAATATGTTGGTGACGATCACAAGCTAATGAAAGATTTCTACCATACCTTGAGCGACGAGTTAAAGGGTAAGATTAGCCGGGGAATGGTTAAGACTTTTGAAGAGCTATTCGAGTTGGCTCGGGGTTTTGAGCTGGAGGTTCCAAGGAAGAGTGATTTCATTTTTTCCAAAAGAAAGTTTGAAGGTTCTAGTCATTCTAACTTTTCAAACAAGAAGAACAAGAACAAGAAGGGTTCCGAAAGTGTCAATAGTGTGAAGAAGGGCGCTACCGGTGGTTTTGGGAAATTTGTCCCTACTTGCTACAATTGTGGGGTACGTGGACATATAGCTCGAGATTGTCCGAAGCCATCTTCAACAAACAAGCTCACTTGTTTTAATTGCAACAAAGAAGGACACCGAAAGTTAGAGTGTCCCGATTTGAACAACGATAATGTTAAAAGGCTAGAGAAGGCAGCGGGTATGGCTCGAGGGCGAAACTATTTGATGACTAAAGATGAAGCCAAGCAATCCAACAAAGTTGTCTCAGGTACTTTCTTGGTTAATTCTAATCCGGCAAGGATTGTTTTAGATAGCGGTGCAAATTTGTCGTTTGTGTCTCCAAAATTTGTGCCTAAACTTGATTGACCGTTAGCTAAGTTAAGTCATCCGGTAGAAGTCGAAATAGCGGATGGCAAGACGGTGTTAGTGGTTGATGTGTGTAAAAATTGTGATGTTGTGTATGGTGCCGAGAACTTTAAAATTGATCTTATCCCGATGACTTTGGGCGACTTTGATATCGTTGTTGGTATGGATTGGCTCGATCGAAATAGAGCCGATATTGCATGCCATGAGAAATTTATCTGTGTGAAGACCCCAAGTGGGGGAGAGTTAATTATTCACGGCGATAAACGAAAAAGACTTGTGCCGATATGTTCTTTTGCACGGGCACGTCGTTTTCTTGTTAGTGGTGGCATGGCTTTTCTTGCCCATGTTGTTGATACTCGTGATGAGCCACCACCCATTCGTGAAATTCCGGTGGTTAGTGAATTCGAAGATGTTTTTCCGGACGAGTTACCGGGTGTTCTGGTGGAAAGACAAGTTGAATTTTGCATTGAGTTGGTTCCGGGAGCTACTCCCATTGCTAAAACTCCTTATCATTTAGCACCAACGGAAATGCAAGAGTTGTTAAATCAAACCCAAGAGTTGCTTGAGAAGGCTTTTATTCGACCGAGTGCTTCGCCATGGGACGCTCCGGTTTTATTCGTGAAAAAGATGGATGGTAGTATGCGGATGTGCATCGATTATCGGGAGTTGAATAAGGTGACGATCAAGAATCGTTATCCATTGCCTCGGATTGATGATTTGTTTGATCAACTCCAAGGTGCGATGTATTTCTCAAAGATTGACCTACGGTCCGGCTATCACCAAATGCGGGTCCGTGAGGAAGATATTGAGAAAATGGCTTTTCGAACGCGTTATGGGCATTTTGAGTTTGTAGTTATGCCTTTTGGTCTTACGAATGCACCGACGGCATTCATGGATCTTATGAACTGATTGTGCCAACCTATGTTGGACAAGTCAGTGATTGTGTTCATTGACAACATAATAGTCTACTCGAAAAGTATGAACGAGCATGAACGTCATTTGTGTGAAGTATTGAAGACGTTACGAAAGGAGAAGTTGTATGCTAAGTTTTCCAAATGTGAATTTTGGCTAAGGGAGGTTCAATTCCTTGGTCACATTGTGAACAAAGACGACATTCAAGTAGATCCGGGGAAGATAGAGACGGTGAAGAGTTGGAGACAACCGACTACGCCTACGGAAATCCGAAGTTTTCTCAAATTGGCCGGTTATTATCGTCGGTTTATCCAAGACTTTTCTAAAATCGCTTCTTCATTAACGAAGTTGACAAGGAAGAACGCGTGATTTAATTGGGAGGACGAGCAAGAAATTGCTTTTCAATTGCTAAAAGAGAAGTTGTGTCAAGCTCCGGTGTTAGTGTTGCCGGAAGGAGTGGAAGACATGAAGGTTTATTGTAATGCTTCTTTAAATGGGCTCGGGTGTGTTTTGATGCAAAGAGGTAAAGTCATCGCTTACGCCTCTCGACAATTAAAGGAACACGAAAAGAGATACCTGACCCATGATCTTGAGTTGGCGGCGGTTGTGCATGCGTTGAAAATTTGGCGCCATTACTTGTATGGTGTCAAGTGTACGATTTATTCGGATCATAAGAGTTTGAAACATCTCTTTAATCAACGAGATTTGAATTATCGTCAACGTAGGTGGATGGATGTGGTAAAAGACTATGATTGTGAGATACTTTATCATCCGGGCAAGGTGAATGTGGTCACGGATGCGTTAAGTCAAAAGAGTCATCACCCGGCGTTACGATTGGGATTGTTACGTATGATTATTACTAACGATTTTCTTGAAAAACTCGGCGTGATTCAAATAGAGGCTTACGTTCACAACAAGCATGCAGAGCGAATTGTGGGACAATCGGAGTTCATTACTATGGGCTCGCGGGGTTTGTTGTCTTTTCAAGGAAGAGTGTAGGTGCCTAAGATGGGTGATTACCGACAAGTGCTACTCGGTGAAGCACATAAGTCAAAGTATTCCATTCATCCGGGCGCGACGAAAATGTATCTTGATTTAAGGGAAGATTATTGGTGGCCGGGCATGAAACGTGATGTTGTGAAGTATGTTGAGCAATGCGTCACGTGTTTGCAAGTTAAGGCCGAGCACCAAAAGCCGTATGGTAAGTTACAACCGTTGGAAATCCCGAAATGGAAATGGGAGCACGTTACCATGGATTTCATCACAAAGTTACCTAAAACGGCGAGAACCCAGTTTGATTCGATTTGGGTTATAGTTGATCGACTGACGAAGAGTGCTTTGTTTCTTCCCATTAAGGAAGCGATATCGTCGGAGACCTTGGCTAAGTTGTTTATCAAGGAAGTCATCTCTCGACACGGTGTTCCTATATCAATTGTTTCAGATCGAGATACTCGTTTTACATCTCGATTTTGGGAAAAGTTTCATGAGGACATGGGTACACAATTGAAATTGAGCACGGCGTATCATCCTCTAACGGACGGTCAATCTGAACGTACGAATCAAACGTTGGAGGATATATTACGGGCATGTATTATCGATTTCGGTGGTAGTTGGGACGAGCACTTACCTTTGGTGGAATTCTCGTACAATTATAGTTATCATACTAGTATTGGGATGCCACCTTATGAGATGCTTTTTGGGCGTAGGTGTCGAACCCCGATTTGTTGGGGTGAAGTAGGACAAAAGGAAATCGGGGGTACCGATTTGGTCTTAGAGACAAATAGCAAAATTGATATGATTCGAGAACATTTGAAAAAGGCTCAAGATAGGCAAAAGTCGTATGCCGACAAACGTAGACGAACGATCGAATTTCAAGAAGGTGACATGGTGATGATTAAGGTTTCACTATGGAAAGGTATTATTCGATTCCGGAAACGAGGAAAGTTAGCTCCTCGGTTTATTGGACCATTTAAGGTTTTAGCTCGTGTTGATGAAGTCGCGTATCGTTTGAAATTACCCGAAGAGCTTGTGGGGATCCATAATACATTTCATGTTACCCATCTTCGTAAGTGTCTTGCAGATGATTCATCTTGGGTGCCATTAGACGAGATCGAGCTAAACAATAAGTTAGAATATATTGAGGAACCGATTGCCATAGTTGATGAAAAGGTCAAAAGGTTGAGACATAAAGAGGTTAGGACTTTTAAAGTTCAATGGCGTCGTAGTAAGGGTTCCGAGTTTACTTGGGAGCCCGAAGAGTTTGTGTTGGTTTATCTTCCCTCTTGTCATGCGGATTGGATCGCGAGGACGCGCTCCGATTCAAGTGGGGGAGAGTTGTAACACCCCATTTTCCCGTGCGCATCTAAAGGTACATACTTAATCATTAGTACGTTTGTAACTCGTTAGTTTATGTGGAAATGTATAGATATGTGTGTAGATATGTGTATATACGTAGATATGCTTGACAATATGCGCATATACAAGTTTATACATGAGTTTTGATAGCGTTAAGTCTTGTGAGACTATTGTTGAGGGTTAGGCGAATATATGATGCGGGAATGGAGTGTGCAATTAAATAAAAATCAAAATTTGCTTAAGGTGGAAAGCTGTTCAGGTGCAGCTTTAAGCCGCGCCGCGACGAAGTGGTCCGCACCGCGGCATATCAAGCAAACCTGGATCAGAGAATGAGTTATGAAGGGTCTGTTTTCCCTTTATACGTCACGCCGCGACGAATGAGCCGCGCCGCGGCAGTCATGCTGGACAGATTCCGGACCTTGCTCTTTTTAAGGGATTTCAAGGGGCAAATGGGTAATTTAACGTGTAGATCTGATGGGAGCATTAAATCTCCACCACTTGTTCATTTAATTCATTTCTTTTTCTCTTTTCTTTCCATTTTCTCTCCCAAAACACAAAACCCATTTAGAGTAAATTTAAGATTTGGAGTTGGAGAATTGTGAATCAAACCTTGGAGCAAGATTTAAAGTTGTTCCTTGTATCTCTAGCTACACGTTGATAGTCTCGGTAAGTTCTAACTTTATGTTTTAAGTTTTAATTGGTTAATGGCTAAGGTTTTGGTTACTAGAGACTTGTATGACCCATGTGAGGGTTAAATGGGTGGATTTTGGGTAAGATTGTTGAAAGAAAACCCTAACAACCATAATCTAGGGTTTGGTCTAATGAAATGGGGTTTGTAAGTGTTAATGGTGTTGTAAGCATTAAAACACTTGTTAAAATGTGGATGAAATTGTAATTAGGTCATGTTTGACAAAGTTGGAAGTGTAAGTGTTAAAATGGGTCAAAAGGGGTGATGTTGACCTAGTTTGGAGGAAATGGGTATGAATTACCCTAGGTTGTTCTAGTTAATGTTAGTAGACTTTAAATCACTAGCTTTGGCAATTTAATATGAGTCTTGGCCTTTATGGGCGGTTTTGGGTGTAAGTGAGCTAATAAATGCTAATGTGTCATTAAATGCTCAAAGTGTAAGTAATGTGGTAAATGCAATTAGTTGTGTATTGAATGTGTACCTATGTATTAGGTACTTTGCTCGAGGTATACGTAAGCATTTAAATCACCACCGAAGTGTTAAGGTGAGTGGAATAATTATATATGCATGTATATGATTTATTTGCTTGTGGGTTATGGGTTAAAGTTCAATGTTGACGATAACACACCCTAGAGTATATTATGTTGTGGATGAGGTTTTAAAGTTCGTTGTTGACGATACCTCATACGTATGAACTTTAAGTTCGATGTTGACGATGCCATACGATTATTATAGTGACGTTGATGAGGGTTTAAAGTTAGTTGTTGACGATACCTCATATGTGGGTTTAAAGTTCGGTGTTGACGATACCACATTAATATAGGCGAATGATATTTAAGTTCGATGTTAACGATACCATTCGTTGGGCTAGCCTTGAGATCTTGAGTACTATGGATGTTGTGAACATCATCGTTATACTTGTATTTTAGCATATTGTGTTATTGTGTTATATGCTATTGTTATACTAGCCTTGTTATCGTGATACTTAGCGTTATACATGTGAAAGGTATGCTAATTATGTAACTAGCATGTATGCGGATTTGGTAAGTGTTTGCAAGTAAGTAGGTTATATATATGTATGTATAATTGTTGCACTCACTAAGCCTTGCGTACCCTCTCGTTGTTTACCATTTTATAGGTTCCGGCTTGGACAAGGGTAAGGGCATACGTTTGGACTAGTGGTCTCCCGCTTATGTTGTCGGGGGGTGCTTTTGGTGTTAGCTTTTTGAAGTTGGCCTAACGTTTTGGGTAGTTTAGCCCCAAACCATGCTCGAGTTTCGTTTGGATTATAAACTATCGTTGTAGTGGGTCAAACTTGTATTAAACTTAATTAATGGCCTTCGTGCCTTTTGTAAACATTTAAATTGATGTACGTTTAAATGGAACTTGTGGAATGGTTTACATATTTAATTGGCGCGTAAATGTGTATTATATAAAAAAAAATTATCGTATGGAATACGGGTTGGGATGTTTCATGACCTTTATCCCATCATGAGTTCCCTAATACGCCTAAGTGTCACACAAAAGGATGGCGTTTAACTTGTTTACCTTGTTGATAAGGGATTTTAAGTTTTCATTATTTCTAGTTTAAGAAAACATTTATGCCATACACCAACATGCATTTAGTGTATGGTACTTATGAAAAACCATTTTCATGTCTTGTAATTAAGCCAATTACTTGATATAAACCATTTTATATATGTGATCCTTTTAGTGTTCTTAATAACCATTTATTAATGTCCTTTTTCCATTTCAATTTAACCATTTAAATTGTCGTTTTGCATGTCGTTAAAAATGTCTAATTTAACCAATTAAATTGTCATCTTGCTTGTTGTTAACTTGTGATATTCTTGTAGCAACCAAACATACAAACACAATAAACAACCATGCATGCAAAACAAATATGTTCACAATCAAGCCAATTTGGTAGACATTTGTTTAGCCGAAAACAAATGCCACCGGTAAAGAGGTTATAACACAAAGTAGGAGATTTTAAATATCCCACTTAATCTTGCATCCAAATGCTTCTTCTTGTGTTCTTCCAAGTCTTCATCTTGTATCTTCATATTTTTTACAAAATATATCCTAATACATTTTTCTAGAAAATGAAAATACAACCTAATCTATTTTACATACCAAATATAAAATAAATTACATAACTAAATGAATAATATTACAAACCAATTGAATAAATATTATTACAAACCAAATGAATGAATAATAAATCAACCAAACATTCATTCAAACACAACGTCATGGCTATGATTGTGAACATCAATATCTCATCAAATATTAACCAAATGGCAAACCCAAAACCAATTTGGAGCCCTCCTAAATTCGGCCAAAAACATAATCCACCTAAACCCGAACATTTTTACATTCTACTTTCATGCATGTTAATAGAATGCAAAGTTGGTGGGTTTTAAAGACCATGTATAAGAAGCATATTTCATAGACTTCGGCTCTAGATACCATTGATGGAATTCAACATAACAACAAGTTCTTAATGTTAACATGATCACAAAACTAATTGATTAAGAGTTATAGCAAGCGGAAGCATAAATATTAAGAAAACAAGTTTATATGTTAAACCATTTAAATTGAATCCCATATATGTATCAAGTCATGAACATATACTTACATATAAAAGAAGGAAGTAAGATTGTACCTCCTTAATATTAATTGAGGGCTGAATTTGGACAGCAAGATGATGATGAAGATGATGGAATGAAAGCTTCTAACTTGAAGCCTCAAGTGTGTAATACCCACAAGCCCTTTTGCATCAACACTACCTTTGTTTGAGTTAGGATTTAAGACACTTAATCACTTAGATTCACAAAAAAAAAACTCTCTTCTTTTCCCTTGTAAGGTCACGTCCAGCAGTCCCCAAAAGACAAGAGAGAGTTTTCAAAGAACTTAGTGTAATACTTGAGTCAAAACTTTAGTTCAAGAGTTAAGCATGCACTTGAAGGATGTGTTATATTAAAAGTAACAAGAATGAGCATGAGTGTCCCTTCTTAGAGTCCTAAAACCGTCCACATGTGGGGGGTGGGGGTGGGGGGGGGGGGGGGGGTGTTTAAAAAAAGTTTTTATAAAACTTGATATAAATCCATGCATTTATTAAGTTACTTGTATATTTTATAAACCCTTTTATAAAATATAACACAATATAATTATTTAAACCTATAAATAATTATATGTAAATTATCCAAATAATTTACCTCAAGTGAAAATATTTTAGAAAACCCATTTTCTAAAATCCAAGAGTCGCTTATTTATTTAACGATCAAATCGTTAAGATTAAATACTTATAAAGTGTCGGTAAACTTGTTATTGGGTATAACCTGACTTGGATCATAACATATTAGCCACATTAATTAAATATGTCTCTCAGGCATACGAAAAACCTTCATAATTGTCGTTATGCATAGTTTGCCTTGAATAGAGGATCCAACACTAGTTGCTGGTTACCGGAGATTTGCTTCTACTGTATCCTTCCTAATTAACTGGTAACTTGAAATCATTTATATGAATGAACATGTAGTCTGTAGTCATAGCTTTTTTCAATTTAATTCTAACTTTAAGATATTCTTGTTGGTGATGTCATAAAATGTTGATTCTTTTTCCGTAGTGTGGATCCTATTGTTTATTGTATGATCTCTCAGAAATATATACGATATATGCGTCGGTAGCCAGAAAATGGTGTTTGATGTTATATATATTGTTCATAAGAGGATCACGGATTGTTTGCAAAATGGAGAGCGGGGTGCTTTGGATGCCTGAATATTTATTGAAACAACTGAAAACAATACGAGGTTTAAGATGAAAAGAATAGGATTACGGATTTATAGTTGGTAATGCAACATGGAAGCCAGGTGTCGAAACCATATAAGAAAATGCCTCTTTTTTACCTCCAATTATCTTTTCTTTTAATGAAGTATATAAAGCATCCACGTGTACTTCTATAATGCATAGGGTATCTTCTTTTAATGAGACAGATAATAAGCAACTACAAAGTTTCTTTCACGTTGCATATACATTTATTTGATCCAACATATTTATTTGAGAACGCGAATAACGAGTCACGGACAGCGGATTGCATTATCATATAGATTGCTTGGTTGTGATGATATCCACGTGGTATACGTAATGAATGTGGTGACACATTAATTTGATGATGATTTTTCTTTCTTTGAAGTTTATACCACGGATAACGGATAGCGAAGCTAACTTGGGCACGGTGAACGGATAACAAAGTCATTGTCAGTACAACATAGTTTGTTGGAACTTTGGAGTCAGAATGTAATAATTTTGTAGTTTAGATGACGGACAACATTTATTGTGTATTCTGACTTTTTTTTGCTTCTAGTCATAGAATCGGATGACGCCATTTATTAGTACATATTTCTCTACTAGAGAGTAGGTATATACGTACTAGTGCAAGGTAGAATGAACCATGTGAGGAGTAGTTTGCCGATTGACGTTTATTCTCGGGATGAATCCCTGCAGATGCGAATCATAGTCTAAAACCATGGCGTGGCTTAAGTCAATCTTAAAATAGGGCTTACGTATGTTCTACCTGTATCCTGAGTGATAAAATATATTGCTGAGTCATATATGAGAAAATATGATGTGTAGTGTCCAACGAAATGAGATGTGTAGTGTGCTTTGGAGCTGAGCGGCCTTGGAGCTGGGCGGCTGAAGTCATGTGCCATGGAGCTGGGTGGCTGAGGTCATATGCCATGGAGCTGGGCGGCTGAGGTTATGTGCCTTGTAGCTGGGCGGCCTTGGAGCTGGGCGGTCTTGGAGCTGGGCAGCCTTGGAGCGCGCTGGGTGGCTGAGGTCACGTGCCATGGAGCTGAGAGGATGAGGTCACGTGCCTTAGAGCTGAGAGGATGAGGTCATGTGCCATGGAGCTGGGCGGATGGCAGATGGAATCTAGAGAGAGAAAGTGTGCGTGAGAGAGAAAGTAGAGCGTCTGATCTCTCCTCTGATGTCCAAATGAGGCGGGGAACTCCTCTATTTATAGGCAAATCTTGGGCTGGTAAGGAAGCTTCATGGGCTACTTCTTGGGCCTGATTAATTCTAAAATCCAGCAACTTACGTGTCTCCACTAATTTGGGCATAACTCTGTCATACGAAGTCGGATTTAAGTGATTCAAAAGCCAAAACGTCCGTAACTTAGAGCTCCACAACTTTCATTTTATGAGTGTAGACCATAGGATACACCATTACTTGAAATGCCTTTTGAATGCTTTTTAAACTAATTTCATCATAAACAATTGGACCGATGAATCCTGGCCGACTCTAGACAAGAATTCATCAAGCATTTCCTGTGGTAGGTCTTCTAAAATATTCGGTCATTTATCCTTAATGTCCATTTGTATTTTTATACTGTAAAAGAAATGAAAATTAAATATGTAAAAGATGATAGAATAACATTACAAGCAATTTTTACATAAACCATTAAAGTACAAGCATACTACAATACATATTTTACATGGCATGGTAAGAGTAAATGACTGCAACTCTTTATTCAGACTCACTTGTTTCTTCCTCCTCGGAATCGGTTCGTTTTGCTAATTTCCTAGGGATAAATGGTGGTCCCGTACTAATACGAGCAATCCTTTTCACAAATGGTCTGGAAAAATCTAGTTTCCTAGATGTTCCCGGACTATAGTTAAAGTTTAAGAAATACGGGTGTTTACAGTATATTCCATCAGGGTATTGCATTACAACATAGGGTTCATCGGGTTTCTCTATTTTTATAGATTTTCCCTTATTGTTTTCTTTTTCCTTATTAAATTGGGCCGGGGTAATTTCTATCACATCATCGGAATTTTCGTCGGGATCCGATTCATCAGAAAATTGATAATCTTCCCAATATTTTTCTTCCTCAGCGGAGACACCACAAACCATTTTTAACTTTGGTCCATTGGTTGAGGATTTTATTTTATTTAACTATTTTCTGTGGTTTTTAACATTTCCTCCCCCGGAACTTCTTCTTCCGGTTCCTCTTCTTCTTCCGGAATTTGTGAATCTTCCCAAAATACATTCGACTCTTCATTGTTATTAGGTGAGTCGATGGGATTGGTGCTAGAAGTAGACATCTATCACACATTAGTAAAATACCACATAATATTTACATGTAAAAATATATAGTTTCCAACAAAAAGTGTTAAGAAATCGTTTTTAAAGAAAACACGGTCGAAGTCCTGACTCACTAATGTATCCTAACAAACTCGATAGGACACACTAATGCAAATTTCTGGTTCTCTAAGACCAATGCTCGAATATCAACTGAAATGCCCCGTTCATATCGATTATAAACATTTCATATTAATTGGTTTCATTGCGAGGTTTTGACCTCTATATGAGACGTTTTTCAAAGACTGCATTCGTTTTTAAAACACACCATAACCTTTATTCTAACGGCAAAGGTTTTGAAGACATAACATAGATTATCAAGTAATGATAATCTAAAATATAACGTTTACACATGACCATTACGTAATGGTTTACAATAATAATATGTTACAACAAAATAAGTTCTCGAATGCAGTTTTTAAATAATATCATACAAACATGCTGACTCCCATTTCTTGTCTTTAATTAGCATGCAATAACGGAAGCTCTTAATAATTACCTGAGAATAAACATGCTTTAAACGTCAAAAAAATTGTTGGTGAGTTATAGGTTTAATCTATATCATAAATCATAATAATAATAATAGGCCACAAGATTTCAAATATTTAACCGCACACATTTCTCGTGTACAAAACATGATACACATAACCTGTGTATAAAAATAATCCATATGGTGAACACCTGGTAACTGACATTAACATGCATCTAGAATATCCCCATTATTCCGGGACTCTCATCGGACATGATAAAATCGTAGTACTAAAGCATCCGTAAACCGGATGGGGTTTATTAGGCCCAATAGATCTATTTTTAGGATTCACGTCAATTAGGGTTTCTGTTCCTTAATTCTTAGATTACCAGACTAAAAATGGTGATATTCGGTATAATAATCCAACCATAGAATGTAGTTTCAAGTACTTGTGCCTATTTTGTAAAACATTTATAAAACTGCATGTATTATCATCCCAAAACTATTCGATAGTAAAAATGGGACTATAACTCACTTTCACAAATTTTCGATTCGTCGAAAATTAGACTTGGCCACGGGTCGATTCACGAACCTATAACAAATATATACATATATATCAAAGTATGATAGAAATATATTCACATCATAATTTATTACATGTTGACGATTTAAATTATCAAGTTAGCAGTCCAACATTAGTAGTCCAATATTCTGATAGTCCGATAGTCCAATAATATATATATATATATATATATATATATATATATATATATATATATATATATATATATATATATATATATATATATATATATATATATATATATATATCGTGTCAGAATTAACTAACACTATTATATATTGTCTTAATATAATTAAGATATATATATATATATATATATATATATATATATATATATATATATATATATATATATATATATATATATATATATATATATATATATCGTGTCAGAATTAACTAACACTATTATATATTGTCTTAATATAATTAAGACATAGTATGTATATTATCTGAATCACCCACGACCCATTGTATACATGTCTCAGACTCGATCACAACCCATGGTATATGTATTATTTTAAAATCAACCTCGATCCATTATATGCTAATTCGAGCATTACCGCATATAGTGTCTTATGGGTTATTCAAAATAATATATATAGATGATGTCAATATGATATGTCATAACATTGTATACGTGTCTATGGATATCAAGTCATATATACATGGTGTCTTACGATTATTATTAAGACTATAATATATTGTCGTAGAATTAACCACAACTACTATAAATTGTATATCTTACTAGGAAGGGATCAAGACATGTATAAATACATGTAGAATATAGGTAAAGTTAGCTAGGATAAGGTTAGTATAGATTTGTTATAAAAATTCACGTAGCTAAAACAAGCAAATCTATCCAATTTTGTTTTACCCATAACTTCTTCATTACAAATCGGATTTGAGTGAATCAAATTTCCATGGTTTAGTATCGAACAAAAATTTATTAATCTAAAAAGAAAAAGTATAGGTTTATAGTCAGAAATACAGGTTACAATTCGTTTTTGAAAGAGATAGTCATTTCCGTCGAAAGAACGACATCTTGATGACCATTTTGAAAAACATATTTCTATTTTGAGTTTAACCAAGATTTTTGGATATAGTATCATGTTCATATGAAAAATCATTTTTCCAGAAGAACAACTTTTAAATCAAAGATTTTGATAGTTTTTAGTTATCCAACCCAAAACAGCCCCCGGTTTCACTACGACGGCGTATGTCCAGTTTTACGGTGTTCTTCGTATTTCTAAGTTTTAAATCATTAAGTTAGCATATCATATATATATATATATATATATATATATATATATATATATATATAACATGTGTTAGGTTGTTTTTAGAAGTCATGTTAGAAGGATTAACTTTGTTTGCGAATAAGTTTAGAATTAACTAAACTATGTTCTAGTGATTATAATTTATATTCTTCGAATATGATAGTTATATATATATATATATATATATATATATATATATATATATATATATATATATATATATATATATATATATGAATCGAATGATGTTACGAACATATCTACTACCTCAAGTATAGTAGGTAAACCTGCTGGAAATGATAAAAAAAATAACTTGAGCTTCCAGGGATCTTTGATGGCTTGGAAGCTTTTGAAGTAGAATCATGACACGAAAACAAGTTCAAGTAAGATTACTACTTGAATTAAGATAATTATAGTTATAGAAATCGAATCAAAGTTTGAATATGAATATTACCTTGAATTGGAAAGATAACCTACTATAAATAACAAAGGTTTCTTGATCTTAGATGATTATTTAGAATGGATTTGAAAGCTTGGAAGTAATCTAGTAAACTTGAAAGTGTTCTTGATGTGTTCTTGAGTAGTTATTTTATATGGTGATCAAAGGTTGGATTTATGAGCTAGATTGATGTAGGTTTTGATGAAGATGATGAAGAACATTTAGAACATCAAGAGATAACTTGATAGAGATGTGTTTGATGCATGGAAGTTGCAAAATGAATGTGTTTGTGATGTATGATGTTCACGTGAATATACATTAGCATATAAGGTTCCATTAGTTTGTTGTTTGTTAGATATTTCATGCTATTTGCCAAATGATGGTTCCCACATGTCTTGATGACTCATTAAGGCTACTAAGTGCTGATCATTAAACTGTATATACTAATAGTATATACATCTAGAAGCTGGGTATAATACGAGTACGAATACTGAATGAATACGAGTATAATTGTTGATGAAAATGAATGGGAGTGTAATCTTAACCATTTTTGTTAAGTAAGAGTTTTTTGATATAAGTCTTCAAGTCTTTCAAAAGTGTATTAATACATCTTAATACACTACATATATATATATATTTTAATTGAGTCATTAACTCGTCATTAGTCATTATATGTATGTGTTGTTTTGAAACCTTTAAGTTAACGATCTCGTTAAATGTAAATAATCCCATTGTTATTATACTAAATGAGATGTTAAATTGTTATGTTTATCATGATAACATAGTGTGTTAATATATCTTAATACGATATATAAATATTAAGACGTTGTTACAACGATAATCGTTACATATATAGTGTTTCGAAATCCTTAAGTTAGTAGTCTCAATTTTATGTATATAGTTCATTGTTAATATACTTAATGAGATACTTCATTATCAATTCATCATGTTAAATCTATATATAGGTTCATATATATATTATCATGTCATTTACAAGTTATAACGTTCGTGAATCATAGGAAAAATTGGGTGGTCAATAGTTTGCATAACAATCCGTTTCAATTAATCAAGTCTTACAAGTTTGATTGCTTAACATGTTGGAAACACTAATCATGTAAATATAAATTTCATATAATATATAATCATGGATGTAGCGACCAGACAAAATCGTCATTGATGGCGCCTTCTACTTAGGTCCCGTTACGTGGTCATAAGTCTTTAAAACAACGTTTGACCAAAATACATCTCATTCATTTCAAATGTAAAGATGTTTCAAAGTTTACAAAGTAGTTCAATGACTAAATGTGTTACAACGTTTTAGGTAGAATTGAAACCTATGCGACACAGTTTAAAGTAAGTCAAAGACGCTCCATGTATGCATGTATACTTGACATCCAAGTAAGTATCAAAAAGTGTGCGGAAGCATGTATCACTTAGCGTTCAAGAACCTGAAAAAACATATATAAAACTGTCAACGAAAAACGTTGGTGAAATCATAGGTGTATTAATAAACGTTGTTTTTGAACCACAATAAGTTGATTATCTAAATCGTTTGCATTCCAAAGATGTTGTAGTTTACGGAGCACCCAATTATCAAGACGTAACTCTATATGAACCCCATTATCATAGTGTTAGAACCTTCACTATACTCAAAAATATATTTCATCCATTAACGGTAGCGAACCGCCTGAATGAGGGCTCGTCAAGCCCATGTGACCACACAACATAAGTTTACGTTTACACCTTGCAAGTGTAACTAATGATAATTGAATTGAGGCTTTTTGTTCTAACTCCATGTGGAATGTTTGTTTTCGTAATTGTGTCCAAAGCATAAAATTATGATACGTATATGTTTCTCATCCCATAATTTAAAGAGTAAAAGTTGTTGAAAAGGTGGGACTATGACCTCACCTTGAGTGTACGAATATATAGGTACTTCACAAAGTAAACGTGTGCAAAGAACGAATGCTAGGCTTGACATAAACAAATAGGTTGTATCAATATTTGTAAACACAGTCGGTCAAAGTTGTTCAATTAGTCCTATGGCTCGTTACGACTCGATTATATAGCATGTGCATCACGTTGTCAAGTTTCATGCAAGATACAAGTGTATAAACAAGTTGGAACGATTGCATAAGCATTTGGTTAAATTTGATTAAAAGTCAACTTTGGTCAAGTCAAAGTCAACGAAAAAGTCAATATGTTCGGGTCGGGTCTCGGACAATTTTTCTGAGTTATATAATCATATATGAGCATGTTAGAACAAGTTACATGTTAATCGGAGGTGCGTATCATAGTTAGAATTAAACGGTAAACGACCAAGCAAAGCAGAAATCTGTAGTTTATTTGGACGGCGTCCAAAATCACTGGACGACATCCAGCAATGAAAGCCAGGATGGCGTCCAAGGATTGGGACAGCGTTCAAACACCTGTGCAGTTACAATTGCTGAAATTTCACAAGTGCACGAACCAAACTTCAATTAAACTCAAATTTTGAACTGAGAACACTTAAAACATGTATCTTATATCGTTGAAAAGGTATTTTGACGAGGAAAACAACTAAGCACATTTAATCAATCAATCCATCATTTAAAACTACCAAATTTGCATTAAATATTCATCATTAATTACATTCAAGATCATAAAAGCAATTTGATAATTCGGGAACTTACTACCCACATATAATACGCTGTTTCGTAGGTAATTACGCTTTCAATACAACTAAACACTTACCAACAACCTTTCCTAGCATTCAATGCATCAAGAGTTCATTTTTAAGTCTACCAAACCCTAACTAAAATCACAAAATCAATAATCATGTTAGTGATATTTTCTTAGTCAACCTACACATCAAAATGAAGCTAGAGATGCTAGTAACACATTTAATACATGAACTTTTAACATCTAACAACATTTAAACAACCAAAACTCAAGATCAAACTAGTCACTTTTCAAGTTCAAGCTAGTTACATTAAATTAAAAAGATCGAGCATACAAAACACATATTCATGTTAGACTCGAGCCATAGACACTAACTAACACACTTTTAAGTCAAAAACATCAAGAATAAGAAATCTAGAGTTTTTAGAAAGTTACCCAAATGAGATGAAGTTGGTATGGAATTGAAGAGGAAGATGCAAGGATTCCAAATATGTAATTTGTTTGAGTTGATGCTTGCTAGATCTTAAATAGATGATGAATATTTGATGAGAGTTGAGAGGAAATGGAAGTATCAAAGAAAAAGTGAAAGAGAGGTGAATAAGTGGAGGAGGAGAAAATTTTTACTAGTTGACCTAGTCAAATCTTTGGTCCCTTGGCAATTTTAGTCCCTCAAGTTTAGAAGCGGGTGCGTGAATTATCTAAACGAAATATTTTAAAAACGCAAATTACCGGGTGATGTTATAATTAATAACGGAATTTTAAATGAATAAATGGAAAGTTAACGGAAAAATCCGGGTCGTTACATTACCTACTACTTAAAAGAAATTTCATCCCGAAATTTAAGTAGATGTAGTGGTCGTTGTTTCTTCCTCGGGATCTTGCTTTGCCAACTCTACGAATAAGTGAGTATACTTTCTTTGTATTTAATCTTGTCTTTCCCAAGTAAACTCGGGTCCTCTTTTGGCATTTCAACGGACTTTGACAATCGGGATTTTACTTTGTTTTAGCGTCTTGACGGAGTGGTCCACAATTTTAACCGGCTCTTCCACGAAATGAAGTTTGTCATCAATAGTAAGCTCCTCGAAAGGGATGACGAGTTCGGGTTCGGCAAAGCACTTCTTCAAATTTGATACATGGAAAGTAGGATGAACAGAGCTCAATTGGATCGGAAGATCTAAACGGTAAGCAACGGGTCCAATACGCTCCAAGATTTCAAAAGGACCAATATATCACGGGTTTAGTTTTCCACGTTTTCTGTGATAACCCGAAAAATTTTGACTAAATTTAAACCTAATTCTTATATGATTTCATTTAACTTCGACTAGTTCCGACGACTCACGAACAATTATTTGTAAATAATTATGCATATTATTAATATTAATAATATTTTTTTAAACTATATCAATGATTAATATCATTATTATCAGTATTATTAATATATTTATCAATACTACAATCTATTATTATTATAATCATTATTATTATATAGCAACAATAGAAATTATTATCATTAATATTATAGTTATCATTAATTATTATTATTTGAAATTATCAGTATTGTCATTATTAGTAATATAATTATTATCAAAATTATTATTATTATCATTTATCATTTATTATTATGATTAATATGATTATTAATATCATTAACATAATTTATATTATCATATTTATAATTATTATTACTATATATTTATATTTAATAATAATATCAAATATATATATATATATATATATATATATATATATATATATATATATATATATATATATATATATATATATATATATATATATAGACAGAGAGAGAGAAGATAAAACAAGTACACGAAATTATATATATCTGCTTTTAATCGTGGTCTGCTTTTGTTTTTAAAATTTATCATGATCTGCTTTTGATTTTTTTAAAAATTACAATCCAGAATTTTTATTTATTTATTTTCTCCCTGTCGCCATTTTTTTTTATCAAATCATGTTATATTTTTTTAATTCTCCTACCGGTTATAATTTTGTATCTATCGACCAAATTCATGTTAAAAATTCATCATCTGAAAATCACGAGTGAATAACAGATATACATTTTCTTTATATTTGTTTTTCTTCTTTTCCATCGACATCTCTGTTCTAGTTCCATTTTTACAAAAATTCGAAAACGAAATCCATTTCAAAATCTAATATTGCAATTGTTTTAGGAATTGTCTATTTAATCTATCTGAAAAGTTTGAACGTTCAATTCGTTATATTGAATTCGAATTTGTGAGTCAAAGTTTTAAAATAAAAAGTCAACCGATTGTTTTTTGATCAAATTCAAGTTCGCGTTTAGGTTTCTGATTCAATTAAGGATTTAGAAAGTTTCTATAAGTGAGTGACTACCTAATTCATGTTGAAATCGAGGCTCAAAACTGTCTCAAAATCAAAATTGGGTTTGGAGTTCTTCGCGAGTATAACTTGACTGCTGCTGCAAATTTTTTTTTTTTTTTACGATTTCTGTTAATCAAGAACACTTTCAACAAGGTTATTTCTGTTTCATTTGCAAGTTATAAATCACACTTTAGATGTTAGGATCATCTCTGGTCAACTGTATAATCGTGAAGAAGAAGAAGAAGAAGAAATAGGAGAAACAGATTTGGTGAGACGACCCGACCCAATCCATAGGGACGAATACAATAACATATGAATACATCGCGAGGTACTTGACCTCTAAATGATACATTTTACAATCATTGCATTCGTTTTTAAAAGGCAAACTTTCGTTACATCGACAGTTGACAGGCATGTAAAGCATTTCATAATATATCCAAATATAATTGACTTAATAATAATCTTGATGAACTCAACGACTCGAATGCAACATCTTTTGAAATATGTCATGAATGACTCCAAGTAATATCTCTAATATGAGCAAATGCACAGCGGAAGATTTCTTTCGTACCTGAGAATGAACATGCTTTAAAGTGTCAACCAAAAGGTTGGTGAGTTCATTAGTTTATCATAAAGAATCATTTCATAATTTTAATAGACCACAAGATTTCATACATCCATTTCTCATAATCATACGTCCCATGCATAGAGACAAAAATATCATTCATATGGATTGAACACCTGGTAACCGACATTCACAATATACATATAAGAATATCCCCATCATTCCGGGATCCTCCTTCGGACATGATATAAATTTCGAAATACTAAAGCATCCGGTACTTTGGATGGGGCTTGTTGGGCCCGATAGATCTATCTTTAGAGTTCGCGTCAATTAGGGTGTCTGTTCCCTAATTCTTAGATTACCAGACTTAATAAAAAGGGGCATATTCGATTTCGATAATTCAACCATATAATGTAATTTCGATTACTTGTGTCTATTTCGTAAAACAGTTATAAAAGTTGCGCATGTATTCTCAGCCCAAAAATATAAAGGGTAAAAAGGCAAATGAAACTCACCATACTGTATTTTGTAGTAAAAATACATATAACATCATTGAACAAGTGTAGGGTTGGCCTCGGATTCACGAACCTATATTAATTATATATATTTATATGACGGTCAATATTTATCTAACAATTTAGGCCAAGTCATAGTGTACCACAATCCTAATGCTCGAGTCTGACTCAACAGTATAGTAACATGTTATATTACCCATGCTCAGTTAGGTCAAAAGTCAAAGGTTAAAGTAAAAACGAGGTCGCATGCACAAGTACAATAACTTATACAAAAATGATTTTTCGGTCAAACATGACTAAACGGCCTTTAGAAAAATTATCGGAGCTCTGATTGATAAACGGCCAAAGATAAAAGTTACACATTACCAAAAAGATTAAGCATAAATTTTACAGAAGTAAACTAAACCTAGACAACTCGTAGTTGCCAACGCGGTTTCGGCGTTTCAAAGTTAATTTTTCAGCTTTAATAAATTTACAAAAGTGACCGAGTACCCTACTTTGGAGATTTTTAGAAAATTCCTCGAAACTCGGATTGACAAACGGTCAAAGCCTGCAAATTCTAGTTACCACAAAGATATAACATGATTTTTAGCAAAAGTAAACACACATCAGGCCGACCATGACAACTGATACAAAACTGACATTTTTAATAAAAAGTTTCAGTTCTTTTCAGAATTTTAAAATGTGACCAAACAGTCAACTTTGACGATTTTTAGAAAAATCGTCGAGACTCAAATTGACAAACGGCCAGAGTCGTTTGCTAGACCTTACAGTAAAGAATTTAGTGGTATTTTTGTTTTAATCTGGAACAACGCAGATCAACGAGAATTTCAGTTTCCGTATCGACGTTTCATCAAAATTTACAAAACTTCTTTTATCCATAACTTGACAACCGTTCAACGAAACGAGACGTGCTTTATATGAAAATTCATCTACTCGACGAGTAGAATCCAAATAACCACTTTTTATTACCCAGAAAATTAGTTCACTAATTATCATTAGCAATCTTAATTACGAAATTAATTGTTTAATTCATAACTTTCTAACCGTTCATCGAATCCATTCGATATCTAAATGAAAAGTTCTTAATTTTTCGCTAGCTTTCCAATGACATGCATATATTATACCTTAATTCATCCCTAGTATAACAACCTTTAAGATTCAACATAACCTATCTAAGGGCAATATCAAATGTACAAGCATGCATAATCTTATTTTCTCGAGTACTAGTCAGGGATACACTATTGGTATATAAAAATAAAATTATGAGTACTCACGTATCAATATTGAGATTCAATATTGCAGGAACGGTACGTAAACGCAACGGAGATGATAAACACTAGATTGACCTCACGAGCATACCCTCGAACATTACCCATCACCTCCATAGCTATAACCCATAATTTCCTTAGCTCTATCCCACTCATAAAACCCGTTTTGAAAACACTTAGACAGCACTCCGTCGTAATATTTTATGTATACTACTAATAATAATAACTCCTAATAATAATAATAATAATAATAATAATAATAATAATAATAATAATAATAATAATAATAATAATAATAATAATAATAATAATATATAATACGAAGTAACAATAGAGAAAGAGAGATTGAGAATTGATACAATGGTACTAGAAATCGAATGACTTTATAGAAGTTTTTTTTTTTTTTTTTTTTTTTTTTTTTTTTTTTACGTACGCATGCAAACAATCTTCCAGCTCATAAAGCACTTTGTGCTCTGCCGACACTCATAAATCATTTGAGTAATATGTATAATATTATTTAATAAATATAATATATTTAATCTTTAGAATTAATTAAATATTATATTATATTTACGTTAATGGTAAAAATATAATTTTTACAAAAATGACACGGTCGTGGTCTCACGACGCATGTACCACTTTCGGTTTTTCGGGCGCACTTTCGTACATTTAGAAAACTAGCCTTTTACGTTACGTGACGTGTACCTTTTACAAAAATTAGACTTACTCAACAATAAATTACCTTTATAAAAATATAACTTATAAAATTGACCGTTGTGGTCATTTACTTCTATAAATCAGTGACTCGTTGTTTATCAAAATGTATTATTTTAAATCAGGACGTTTTATGACTCGTACCTTTATCAAAATATAGACTTAAATTAATTAAAAAACTAACCCACTCAGAGTGTAACTTAATCTTTTGAGTGTTTTGGTCATTTACTTTTATAATTCATACCCTCGTTAGTTATCGAAGTATATTTAATAACATTAACTTAAACCAAAACGTCTTTTGACTAAATTAAAATATATTTATAATATATAGGTTTGAAATACTTTAATAAAATATTTAGATTTTAATTATATTTCAAAGTATATTTGAAGATCGTTTATGATATTATATCCTATAACGTTTATACTTTAAAAAAAATATAATTTCCTTATGCGTCAACGTTTAGTTTGTTTTCCTTAAACTTTCTAAATAATATAACTATATTCCTAAAGTTTCTCTTTCACTCTAAATAATAGGAAGGTTAACTAGTTAACGTTTATATAGAAAGTCGAACAGAAAACTCCCCTAACATTTGGCTAGTTCCCGTTAATTGACACCTTTGTCTTCTTTTATAACTCACTTTACCATTTTCCGAATACGGTTAATAATAAGGGTTACCTAATTCAAAGTGGACCTCATAACAGATACTCTTAATCATAATTCAATGTATCTGATAATTCAATCATTTGATATTATCTTTTAATCTCGTCGATAAACTTACACCGAACAAATATGTTTATGTAACATATTATTCATTCAATACCTTGATAGCATTTCCAAGTTAAAAAAAAATAGATCTTATAGCTTATATTAACTAATCCGTTCAATGTTTTATTAATATATCTCAATTTAATAAGCACACATGTATATGCATATATATTTATTTACACATAATTGTTCGTGAATCGTTAGGCATGGTTAAAGGGTATTTGATTAAATGAATATAGTTTCAAAACTTTTGGGACTCAACATTACAGATTTTGCTTATCGTGTCGGATATATATAAAGATTAAAGTTTAAATTTGTTCGGAAATTTCCGGGTCATCACATTACCTACCCGTTAAAAGAAATTTCGTCCCGAAATTTGATAGAGATTGTCATGGCTAACAGTAAGAGTGTTTTCATGACATATATGAACTGATAATTAGGGTTTTATCATCATTGATTAATATAGATAAAAAGATTTGTTTTTGTGAAGAGCACGAATGAAGCTATCACTTAAGAGTGAATATGAATAAAAGTAAGTTTGACTTAACCGGTGTCGTAGTCAAGATTGATTTCCGAAATTTAAGGAATTTAGAAGAAATCTTCATATTAAGATTTGATTCTTCGGTAATTAAGGAGATTCAGATCTTCTTTGATTAAAAGCGATAATCTGCTTCGATTGTTCTGTCGAAAATTTTTCCTATAAATCCACCCTCTCCATTTCCTTACAACTCACACCTTCTGTTCTTTCTTCCTCAATTCCTACTTTAAAGTATTCGTTAATATGCTCCATCCCATCCTGATCCTTGATATCCTCTTAACTTGCATATCTGTCATTCTTCTTTTTAATCTGCCACCAGAAGAATCTATTTACTTCTACTATACTCTTGGGTTTATAGTGTTTCTAGTTCTCCCGTGTCTTTATATTGCTATATGCATTGACATCTACGGTTTATAATTTGCGGGTGGTTATTGGGTTTTATATCTTCCCTTATACTTCGATGTCCTTGTTTCTGTCTTCTATAATCATTGTCATCCATAATTAATGTTCCCTTCTATTTGCTGCGGTTTATACCCCAATTTCTATGTCGGAGCTTTGTCCTTTCGTTTCTTCTTCTTACGTTTATATAACTCTTGTAATGGTCCAGAATTCGTTGGTATGGATTTTAGAATAAACATAGTAATTGTTCTAAGAAGGAATTTGAAAGGGCACTATCTTGATTTGTCAAATTACCAGAATACCCTGAAAAAGACCGAATCATCAAGAAATATTTTCTTGATATGTTTAGAGATTAGATAGAATGTCAGAGTCGTGTAAATGACACATGATGACGGTATGTTTTGTGAATCATCACATCCCATTAGAAACTCAACATGAATTACTGTAATATAATGACGTTGATCAAGTGTCATTATATTATACTAACCCATGTATCAGTTCCCAACACTACTTCAAAACATTCATATTTGAATTTTTCAGAATTTAGAAACTAACACAGTTTCTTTTATGTTGCAGATATTACGGAGAGATAAATGATCTCAGATAAAAATAGTTGTGATAATATCTCCAGAAATATGGAGAGTATATATAGTGGAAGATACAAAGGTATCTTTTAATATTTAAGATAAGATGATGATGAAGAATATCTGTCTGTGAAGGTTTAGAATAAGAAGTAAGGTGTTTGCTAACGAGTTCAGCAGACACTGAATCATTTGGATCCTTTGAAGGCAGATTCAGTCTCTGTGATTTGTCCACGGCTTCCTTCATACTTTGCTCAATCCGTTTTTCAGTACCAAATCCTTTCTTTTTCTGAGCTTCACCAACTCACTATCTTTTATCATCAAACTTTTGACCGTTTAAACCATCTACCATTTTTATGTTTCCTCTGCATTTAATGCTATAATATCTGAATCTCTAGTTATCAATCCGAGGTGGGTTCAGAAGAATCGTGTTTTAGATGATTAAACGCTGGTGGTAATATGGTGTAATATGAAAGGTTCCCCAGTAATGATGACGAAAGGGCAACGTATCTATCGGGGTTATAATAAGACTGGTCCGACTGAAAAATCGAAGTTGACTTGCTGGAGCTGTGACAAAATTGGCTACTTTGAAAAGAAATCGAAATGTTGTTTTTGCTAATAAATGATAAAGAATTCGACGCAGGTACATGTTAGATTATAACTTTGGTTTCGAGAGTTTTTCAGGTACAAAACTTTGGGTAACGTGTGGTTGGATCATCATCTCGATTGTTCATTATTTGAAATGTCTTCCGGAATTTAGAAGGGGTTTTAAATGCAGATTGTCATAGTCAGTATCCAGATGGTGAAATCTTCCTGAATCTCGAATGATTTTCATATTCCTCTGAGTGTTATGATTAAAAGTGATGTTCTATCACAGTTTTGAAGTCAAAGTATAGTTTTGGAAAGAAAAAAAAATATAAGGATCTAAGAGATGATTTCGGTTGTATCTCGAGTTGAATTCTGAAATTCCCAAAATCAGAATATGTAATTAGATTCGAATGAATATGATTGTTTTGATTTCTATAGAAGAATGTATATTGGTATAGTTGATGATTGTCGAATCAGAATTGAAGAACGTAACATATTAATTGTGATTTTATATATCTCTCGGGTATTACCTACCCGTAAAAAAAAATTTCACAAATAATATTTTGAACAAGAATTTTTTTTTTATTACAATCTTTATGAAAATATATGTGGGTATATTTTCTTCAAATGTAATACAGATTCAATGAGTTAATATCATACTAAGCTCATTTAATTTTCAGCTTGAATTAAAAATGAATTTTCTCTACAACATTAGAGATTACATAATCATTGCGGAGTATTTCACTAATGAAATCAATACTTCAATATATATATGTATTTCCTTAGTGAATCATGTTGATGCTCATAGAAGTCTTGCTAACTTTGCAAGATACGAATGTTGTCTTCCAGTAAGTTTCGAGTACATCGATGATGAAATTGTAGAATCAAACATGTTATTGAATGATACACTTGGTTTATTATGAAGTTGAATTCATTGATTTGAAACGGAGATTGTAATTAACGATGGTTAAGTTGTTAACGAAGGATGTGCATCATAGCATATTAGTAATATGAATTAACCGGATAGTTAAGTTCCATACATAATAGCTTAGTACAGAAAGATGTATTATGGTTTCAGATTTCATATACATTGAATATATATAAATCCTCCGGAAAGAATGAGTTAATACATCATAGCTCGTTGATACAATATACTCGTTGTTGATTCGTAATGATTTCCACAGTGATTTCTTGAACTGGCGGAGCTTGTGATGTTAGAGATGCTGACGATTCTAACGATATTGACATCACTGACTGGGTTGGTGAAGCTAAGGGTACTGCTGATGCTATTGGTAAAACAAGTCTAGCTTGTAAACCGCGCACCATTCTTGTCAGGGTTTCGATTCTTTCCTCTATCATCTCTGTTCACTCAACTGGTTTATGGTTAAGGTTGAGATAAATAATCTCTTAAGATTTTAGAGATTACATAATCACCGCAGGATGTTTCTCCGATGAAGTTATGAATCAATACTTCATCGTTTGTTGTTGTTGGTACTCCTTGGTATCTTTGGTGCGTGTAACGTTGATATCCGATATACAGGTTGGAATAATGAGGTGTGTGGTGCAGATGTGATTGTTGGCGGTGGTAATGATTCTGTTGATGTTAGTAATGGTGGTTGCTGTTGATGCCGGTGATGCTGCTGGTGCTTTTAGTACTGAGGCTTGCGATGTGGATGTTACTGGCGGTACTGGTTATGCGGCTGGTGCTGCTGATGGTGTTTGTAATCCTCGCACCGTATTCTCCAAAGCCACCACCCGAGCACGAAGCTCGTTGACTTCTTCTATCACACCGGGATGGTCAGCAGTTCGGACGAGCGGATAGATATAATCTAGAATTTGGTGTAGTATATAATCGTGACGAGATACTCTGGAAATGAGAGAGAAAATAGTTTCTCGAACAGGTTCGCCGGTAAGTGCTTCAGGTTCATCGCCAAGAGGGCAATGGGGTGGATGGAAAGGATCACCTTCTTCTTGTCTCCAATAATTGAGGAGGCTACGAACCCATCCCCATTTCATCCAGAATAGATGGTGACTGATTGGTTGATCCATTCCGGTCACACTGTTTTCGGAGCTCGAATGGAAATCCATATCGACATAGCTGTCGAAATCTGAGGAGTTCGAACTGGTTGAGGGATCCATCTCGTATGATTAGGGAAAGAATTTTGTTATGAAATAGATTGTAGGATTTAGATTTGGTATTCTTCAATTACATAATTTGCATATGTATATATGATACCAAAATCCCATGAATTACGGAAGAATCTTTGAAAAATGTCAGTCAAAGTTCACAGTAACAGATATGCTAGGATAAGATTTCGTCTATACACTATTATGCAATAAATGCAAGAAAACGCGTCTAGACTTAAGAATGATAAGCAGGTAGTTTCTTACAGATGATAAGTAGATGATTTTCGACATAAAATGATAAGCAAAACTTTTGACATGCAGACACGGTCGAAGTCCAGACTCACTAATGCATCCTAACGACTTATCAGTTAGACACACTAATGCAGACCTGGTTCGCTAAGACCACCGCTCTGATACCACATGAGACGACCCGACCCAATCCATAGGGACGAATACAATAACATATGAATACATCGCGAGGTACTTGACCTCTAAATGATACATTTTACAATCATTGCATTCGTTTTTAAAAGGCAAACTTTCGTTACATCGACAGTTGACAGGCATGTAAAGCATTTCATAATATATCCAAATATAATTGACTTAATAATAATCTTGATGAACTCAACGACTCGAATGCAACATCTTTTGAAATATGTCATGAATGACTCCAAGTAATATCTCTAATATGAGCAAATGCACAGCGGAAGATTTCTTTCGTACCTGAGAATGAACATGCTTTAAAGTGTCAACCAAAAGGTTGGTGAGTTCATTAGTTTATCATAAAGAATCATTTCATAATTTTAATAGACCACAAGATTTCATACATCCATTTCTCATAATCATACGTCCCATGCATAGAGACAAAAATATCATTCATATGGATTGAACACCTGGTAACCGACATTCACAATATACATATAAGAATATCCCCATCATTCCGGGATCCTCCTTCGGACATGATATAAATTTCGAAATACTAAAGCATCCGGTACTTTGGATGGGGCTTGTTGGGCCCGATAGATCTATCTTTAGAGTTCGCGTCAATTAGGGTGTCTGTTCCCTAATTCTTAGATTACCAGACTTAATAAAAAGGGGCATATTCGATTTCGATAATTCAACCATATAATGTAATTTCGATTACTTGTGTCTATTTCGTAAAACAGTTATAAAAGTTGCGCATGTATTCTCAGCCCAAAAATATAAAGGGTAAAAAGGCAAATGAAACTCACCATACTGTATTTTGTAGTAAAAATACATATAACATCATTGAACAAGTGTAGGGTTGGCCTCGGATTCACGAACCTATATTAATTATATATATTTATATGACGGTCAATATTTATCTAACAATTTAGGCCAAGTCATAGTGTACCACAATCCTAATGCTCGAGTCTGACTCAACAGTATAGTAACATGTTATATTACCCATGCTCAGTTAGGTCAAAAGTCAAAGGTTAAAGTAAAAACGAGGTCGCATGCACAAGTACAATAACTTATACAAAAATGATTTTTCGGTCAAACATGACTAAACGGCCTTTAGAAAAATTATCGGAGCTCTGATTGATAAACGGCCAAAGATAAAAGTTACACATTACCAAAAAGATTAAGCATAAATTTTACAGAAGTAAACTAAACCTAGACAACTCGTAGTTGCCAACGCGGTTTCGGCGTTTCAAAGTTAATTTTTCAGCTTTAATAAATTTACAAAAGTGACCGAGTACCCTACTTTGGAGATTTTTAGAAAATTCCTCGAAACTCGGATTGACAAACGGTCAAAGCCTGCAAATTCTAGTTACCACAAAGATATAACATGATTTTTAGCAAAAGTAAACACACATCAGGCCGACCATGACAACTGATACAAAACTGACATTTTTAATAAAAAGTTTCAGTTCTTTTCAGAATTTTAAAATGTGACCAAACAGTCAACTTTGACGATTTTTAGAAAAATCGTCGAGACTCAAATTGACAAACGGCCAGAGTCGTTTGCTAGACCTTACAGTAAAGAATTTAGTGGTATTTTTGTTTTAATCTGGAACAACGCAGATCAACGAGAATTTCAGTTTCCGTATCGACGTTTCATCAAAATTTACAAAACTTCTTTTATCCATAACTTGACAACCGTTCAACGAAACGAGACGTGCTTTATATGAAAATTCATCTACTCGACGAGTAGAATCCAAATAACCACTTTTTATTACCCAGAAAATTAGTTCACTAATTATCATTAGCAATCTTAATTACGAAATTAATTGTTTAATTCATAACTTTCTAACCGTTCATCGAATCCATTCGATATCTAAATGAAAAGTTCTTAATTTTTCGCTAGCTTTCCAATGACATGCATATATTATACCTTAATTCATCCCTAGTATAACAACCTTTAAGATTCAACATAACCTATCTAAGGGCAATATCAAATGTACAAGCATGCATAATCTTATTTTCTCGAGTACTAGTCAGGGATACACTATTGGTATATAAAAATAAAATTATGAGTACTCACGTATCAATATTGAGATTCAATATTGCAGGAACGGTACGTAAACGCAACGGAGATGATAAACACTAGATTGACCTCACGAGCATACCCTCGAACATTACCCATCACCTCCATAGCTATAACCCATAATTTCCTTAGCTCTATCCCACTCATAAAACCCGTTTTGAAAACACTTAGACAGCACTCCGTCGTAATATTTTATGTATACTACTAATAATAATAACTCCTAATAATAATAATAATAATAATAATAATAATAATAATAATAATAATAATAATAATAATAATAATAATAATAATATATAATACGAAGTAACAATAGAGAAAGAGAGATTGAGAATTGATACAATGGTACTAGAAATCGAATGACTTTATAGAAGTTTTTTTTTTTTTTTTTTTTTTTTTTTTTTTTTTTTTACGTACGCATGCAAACAATCTTCCAGCTCATAAAGCACTTTGTGCTCTGCCGACACTCATAAATCATTTGAGTAATATGTATAATATTATTTAATAAATATAATATATTTAATCTTTAGAATTAATTAAATATTATATTATATTTACGTTAATGGTAAAAATATAATTTTTACAAAAATGACACGGTCGTGGTCTCACGACGCATGTACCACTTTCGGTTTTTCGGGCGCACTTTCGTACATTTAGAAAACTAGCCTTTTACGTTACGTGACGTGTACCTTTTACAAAAATTAGACTTACTCAACAATAAATTACCTTTATAAAAATATAACTTATAAAATTGACCGTTGTGGTCATTTACTTCTATAAATCAGTGACTCGTTGTTTATCAAAATGTATTATTTTAAATCAGGACGTTTTATGACTCGTACCTTTATCAAAATATAGACTTAAATTAATTAAAAAACTAACCCACTCAGAGTGTAACTTAATCTTTTGAGTGTTTTGGTCATTTACTTTTATAATTCATACCCTCGTTAGTTATCGAAGTATATTTAATAACATTAACTTAAACCAAAACGTCTTTTGACTAAATTAAAATATATTTATAATATATAGGTTTGAAATACTTTAATAAAATATTTAGATTTTAATTATATTTCAAAGTATATTTGAAGATCGTTTATGATATTATATCCTATAACGTTTATACTTTAAAAAAAATATAATTTCCTTATGCGTCAACGTTTAGTTTGTTTTCCTTAAACTTTCTAAATAATATAACTATATTCCTAAAGTTTCTCTTTCACTCTAAATAATAGGAAGGTTAACTAGTTAACGTTTATATAGAAAGTCGAACAGAAAACTCCCCTAACATTTGGCTAGTTCCCGTTAATTGACACCTTTGTCTTCTTTTATAACTCACTTTACCATTTTCCGAATACGGTTAATAATAAGGGTTACCTAATTCAAAGTGGACCTCATAACAGATACTCTTAATCATAATTCAATGTATCTGATAATTCAATCATTTGATATTATCTTTTAATCTCGTCGATAAACTTACACCGAACAAATATGTTTATGTAACATATTATTCATTCAATACCTTGATAGCATTTCCAAGTTAAAAAAAAATAGATCTTATAGCTTATATTAACTAATCCGTTCAATGTTTTATTAATATATCTCAATTTAATAAGCACACATGTATATGCATATATATTTATTTACACATAATTGTTCGTGAATCGTTAGGCATGGTTAAAGGGTATTTGATTAAATGAATATAGTTTCAAAACTTTTGGGACTCAACATTACAGATTTTGCTTATCGTGTCGGATATATATAAAGATTAAAGTTTAAATTTGTTCGGAAATTTCCGGGTCATCACATTTGGCGTTATATTAATATCTATAGGGATTAATTACGGAAAATGGGCAACAGCCCAACGGTTAAGTGTGTTATCGAGATAACGAGAGGTCTCGGGTTCGATCCCGGTATGTGGCATAATTTTTTTAAGAGGGCTTATTTAAGATAGTTATTCTTTTTAAAATTACTATTATTATTATTATTACTATTATTATTATTATTATTATTATTATTATTATTATTATTATTATTATTATTATTATTATTATTATTATTATTATTATTATTATCTTTATTATTGTTATTACTATTTATAATCATTGTTATTATAATTATTGTTACTAGTATTATTATTAAAAGTATCATTATAAATATTAGTATTATCATTATAATTATTAGTATTATCATTATTATTATTACTAGTATTATCATTAAGTATTGTTATTATTATTATAGTTATTATTATTATTATTACTAGTATCAAGTATTATTATCACAAATTATTTTCATTATCATTTTATTGTTAAAATGAGTATTTTTATTATTATTAAGAACTATTGCAACTATCATTTTCATTAAAAACTACTATCATTATAATTATTATTATTATTATTGTTATTATTTTTTTTACTACTAATATCATTATTATTATTACTATTACTATTTAAGATATTACAAAAATTATTAATATCATTACTATTGTAAACATATAACATTTTAAGAACTTTAATTTTTACTATTATTATTATTTTTACATTATTATGATTATTATCATTTTTACTACTAGTATTATTATTATATTACAAAATAATACAACTCTTTATTCATTAACATTATTAATAATATTTTATCAAATAAATACTTATATGTAGAATATATACATAACAGTATATATATATATATATATATATATATATATATATATATATATATATATATATATATATATATATATATATATATATATATATATAGAAATATAACAACTAAAAAATATATATAAACTTATTCGATTACGAGTATATGTGTTAATATATATACTTGATATAGGTTCATGAATCCGAGGACAACCCTACACTTGTTCAGTTCCATCCTATGCATAATTACTACAAACTATCGTATGGTATCGTGAGTTTTCATAGCTCCCTTTTTATATATATTTTTGAGCTGAGAATACATGCGCAACTTTTATAACTGTTTTATACGTTAGACACAAGCACCAACTATTGTGCTATATCTGGCTATGTCCTGCAAGACCCCACTGTGATATTTTTAATTGCTTTTACACAACGCATTCTTAATTATTGGGGGTAGGCCTATCGGGAGTAACGTCCCCGATACATTTGACCAAGTCATTGTATATCTTAATAATGAATTCAAATCGACAAGGACAGTACAACTTGTGAAATGTCCCGTTCATATTGATTATAAACGTTTCATATTAGTTGGTTTCTTTGCGAGGTTTTGACATCTATATGAGACATTTTTCAAAGACTGCATTTGATTTTAAAACAAACCATAACCTTTATTTTATCAATAAAGGTTTAAAAATCATCACGTAGATTATCAATTAATGATAATCTACAATATATCATTTACACACGACCATTACATAATGGTTTACAATTATATAACACAACAACTTAATTCTCTGAATGCAGTTTTTAAAACAATAATTATACAAGCATGCAGACTCCAAATCCTGTCTTTATTTAGCATGCAACAGCAGAAACTCTTAATAATCACCTGAAAATAAACATGCTTTAAACGTCAACAAAAATGTTGGTGAGTTATAGGTTTAACTTATATATATATATATATATATATATATATATATATATATATATATATATATATATATATATATATATATATATATATATATATATATATATATATATATATATATATATATATATATATATATATATATATATATATCAAATCGTATTAATAGACTACAAGATTTCATATTTTCATTTCTCATAAACAACATGCATGCATAACAGCAATCTGCATAAAAATCATTCATATGTTGAACACCTGGTAACCGACATTAACATAATGCATAGAATATCCCCAAACAGAACCTCTCGTCTGTATAATTATAATCTCGAAGTACTAAAGCATTCGTACCCCGAATGGGACTTTTCAAGGTCCATAGATCTATCTTTCGGATTCGCGTCAACTAGGGGCCATTTCCCTAAATTCTTAGTTTACCAGACTTGAAGTGGGACTATAACTCACTTTCACATATTTCCTTCGTTGGAAAAACAATACTTGGCCACGGGTCGATTCACGAACCTATAACAAATATGTACATATATATCAAAGTATGATCGAAATATATTCACAACATTTTTTATTACGTTTTAACGATTTAAGTTTGTTAAGTTAGCAGTCCAACGTTAGTAATCTACAACTAGTTGTCCACAGTTAGATGTACAGAAATAAAGCAATATATATTATCTCGAATTAATCCATGACCCTGTGTATACAAGTCTCAGGCTCGATCACAACACAAAGTATATATATTATTTTGGAATCAACCTCAACCCTGTATAGCTAACTCAAGCATTACTGCATATAGAGTGTCTATGGTTGTTCCGAAATATATATATAGATGGGTCGATATGATATGTCAAAATATTGTATACGTGTCTATGGTATCCCAAGATTACATAATATATGTTAGAATACATGTATAATACAATATAAGTTAGTTAAGTTATGATTTGTATAGATTTGTTACAAATTTCACGTAGCTACAACAAGCAAAATTATCCAATCTTGTTTTACCCATAACTTCTTCGTTTTAAATCCGTTTTGAGTGATTCAAGTTGCTATGGTTTCATAATGAAATGAGATTTATGAAAATAAGCAGAAAAAGTATAAGTTTATAGTCGGAATTACAAGTTACAAGTCATTTTTGTAAGAGGTAGTCATTTCAGTCGAAAGAACGACGTCTTGATGACCATTTTGAAAAACATACTTCCAATTTGAGTTTAACTATGATTTTGGATATAGTTTCATGTTCATAAGAAAAATCATTTTCCCAGAAGTATAGCTTTTAAATCAAAGTTTATCATAGTTTTTAATTATCCAAACCAAAACAGCCCCCGGTTTTACTACAACGACGTATGTCCGATTTTAAGGTGTTCTTCGTGTTTCTAGGTTTTAAATCATTAAGTTAGCATATTATATAGATATAGAACATGTGTTTATTTGATTTTAAAAGCTAAGTTAGAAGGATTAACTTTGTTTGCGAACAAGTTTAGAATTAACTAAACTATGTTCTAGTGATTACAAGTTTAAATCTTCGAATATGATAGTTATATATATATGAATTGAATGATGTTACGAACATCATTACTACCTCAAATATAGTAGGTGAACCTACAAGAAGTGACAAGAAATGATTTGGCTTTAAAGGATTCTCGGATGGCTTGAAAGTCCTTGAAGTAGATTCATGACACGAAAACAAGTTCAAGTAAGTTTATCACTCGAATTAAGATTGTAATAGTTATAGAAATTAAATTAAAGTTTGAATATGAGTATTACCTTGAATTAAAAAGAGATCCTACTGTAAATAAGAAAGATTTATTGAGGTTGGATGATCACTAAGAATGGATTTGCAAGATTGGAAGTAAGTTAGCAAACTTGGAAGTGTTGTTGATGTGTTCTTGAGTAGTTGTTTTGTAACCTGGTTTATGTATGCATTTATGAGATAGATTGATGTAGTTTTTGATGAAGATGATGAAAAACACTTATAACACTAAGAGAGTAATTGAGAGAGAGTAATTTTATGCATGAAAGTTGAATGAGAATGTGTTGGTGAAGAGTGCAAGTTCACGTGAAGGTTGATGTGCCATATAGGCTCCATTAGTTTGTAATTTTGTGTAATCATTCATGCTAGATGTTAAATGATGGTTCCCACATGTTTAGGTGACTCACAAGGGCTACTAAGAGCTGATCATTGGAGTGTATATACCAATAGTAAATACATCTAGAAGATGTGTATTGTACGAGTATGAATACGGGTGCATACGAGTAGAATTGTTGATGGAATTGAACGAGGAGGTAATTGTAAGAATCTTTGATAAGTAGAAGTATTTGATATGTGTCTTAAAGTCTTTCAAAAGTGTATGAATACATTTTAAAACACTACATGTACATACATTTTAACTGAGTCGTTAAGTCACCGTTAGTCGTTACATGTAAGTGTTGTTTCGGAACCTTTAAGTTAACGATCTTGTTAAATGTAATTGATTCATTGTTATTACAGTTAAATGAGATGTTAAATTGTCATATTATCATGATAACATGGTGTATGAATATATCTCAATACGATATATATATTAAAATGTCGTTACAACGATAATCGTTACATATATAACTCGTTTCGAAACTCTTAAGTTAGTAGTCTTGTTTTACACATGTAGTTCATTGTTAATACACTTAATGATACATTTAATTATCATTTTATCATGTTAAACATAGTGGATCAATATCTTAATATGATTCATATGTATTTCGTAAGACGTTGTTATAACGATAATCGCTATATATATCGTGTCGAGTTTCTTAATTCAATAGTCTCATTTCTATGTATATAACTCATTGTTAATATACTTTGTGAGATACTTACTTATTATAATCTCATGTTAACTATATATATATATATATATATACATATATATACATATATATATATACATATATATATATATATATACATATATATATATATACATATATATATATATATACATATATATATATATATACATATATATATATATACATATATATATATATATATATATATATATATATATATATATATATATATATATATATATATCATTATGTAGTTGTTACAAGTTTTAAACGTTCGTGAATCGCCGGTTAACTTGGGTGGTCAATTGTCTACATAAAACTTATTTCAATTAATAAAGTCTTAATAAGTTTGATTGCTTAACATGTTGGAAACATTTAATCATATAAATATCAAATTCATTTAATATATAAATATGGAAAAGTTCGGGTCACTACAACTTGTCACGGGGCAAACTTTGAAACTGTTTAGTCTAAATATCACAAACTTGGCACTACTTTTAGATCCCTACGAGATCTACTTTTATAAATAGAAATCTTGTGGTCTATATCTATTACTAAAAACATTATTTATGACAAACCTATGAACTCACTCAACCTCGGGTTGACTTTTTAAGCATGTTTATTCTCAGGTACTTAAGTATTACTTTCGCTATATATCTGCAGCTTTGATGATGATTGCTTGCTATGCTTGGAGTCTTCATTACATATCATATCAATTAAAGACATTTAATGTTCTAAATACAATGTAATCTATTTATCTTCCGCTGCAAAACTCAATAAAACGTCTCATATAGAGTCGTTCTCGTTTATACAACTGTGGTTTGATATAATTAGTCACAAATACCCCAGGCCCTATTTGGGGGTGTGACAGATTGGTATCAAAGCAGTGTTGTTGTAGAGAACTAGGATTGCATTTTAAGTGTGCCTTCTACAATTAGGTACCTTAGCAATGTAGGACTACAACTTTCCTCGACCATAGTGCCTTTAATTATTGCCTTTAATTGTTAAATGCTACACTATACCTTAGAAACTATGCTTATTAAATTCTTTAATCTTCCTTAGAATGCCAAGCCAATCTAAGAACTTTGCTCACTTTCCTAAGTACTATCCAATTCAGCCACCACATTTAAATGTGACACCGTTCTCGACATTCCTTTATCATCTATCATGGTTTTGTGTATTACATATGTATTACATGAAATATTATCCATGAATTTTGAAACTCCTATATTTGTTATTATTCATACTCAAATGAATATAACTCCCTATTATATCACGTACCTATATGCCTTATGCCTTTATGCATCGGTTTGAGAACCAGGAAAATATCATTAAGTTATCAAGAATCTCAAAGACATTATAACGACATCACTATTCATATTCATTACTTTCAAAATCTTTGCTTTCTCGTTATTTTGATCATTGAATTTTCTTGACAGATGGCGTCTATGAAACTCTAAAATGGAAGGGTTTGGATTACCAATTTAAAGGATCCTATAGCTCAAGCCCCTAGACATGAATAGGCCATTACGAATTGAAAGTCTTTAATCGAAAGTTTATCTGATTACATACTTATTATTTATAATCTCAACACGTCATGCCGCCATTATTACATAAATGGAGGACACATCATATCTTATCATATCTTATAATATCTATCCCAATAGAATTTGTCTAACACTTTTCCTAAATTTTCTCCGTAAATCACAGAAATCTTTTTGCTATATATACGTATTCAAAGAGACGAATATACCATTCAGTATCCAACACTCATTTCATATCAAACCCTATTCCAAACACATAAAATGGATTCCTCGAACTCCACGAACTCCAATGGCAGCGTAACCGAAACAAAAGAACCAATAAGCCATCATCTATTTTGGATGAATTGGGGATGGGTTCGTAGTCGACTTAATCAATGGAGACAAGAAGAAGGTGATCCCTTCCACCAACCGAATTCACCGCTTGGCGAAGAACCTGAAGCACTTATCGGCGAACCAGTTCGAAACACCATTTTCACCCTCATTTTCAGGATATCCCGTCACGAGTATATATTATCTATAATTTTAGATCTTATTCATCCGCTAGTCTGAACCGCCAATCATCCCAAAGTAAGAGAAGAAGTCAACAAGCTTGGCGCTCGAGTGGTGGCTCTGGAGAATATGGTGCGAATTCTACAAGCATCAGCAGCACCAGCAACATAACCAGCATCACCACCAGTACCAGCAGAACCATCAACATCACCACCAACAGGATCAGCTTCACCAACAACAACATCCGCATCCCACGCCTCAACATCACACTCACCTCAAACATCAACATCATACACCCCATAGATACCAAGGACTATTAGTAATAATGAGCTAAGATGTATTGACTCATTCTTCCTGAAGAATTATATATGCATACTTATATATATATATATATATATATATATATATATATATATATATATATATATATATGGTTTGAAACAATACTAAGCTATTACGTGTGAATCTTAACTAGTATGTACTACTTGGTTAATTCATATCACTAATATGCTATGATGTACACCCTTCGTTAATGACTTAACAATCATTAATCACTACTTCAGCACAATAAACTTCATTTCATAATAAACCAAGTGTATTATTCAAATACGTGTTTGATTTTACACTTCCATTTTCGATATACTCGAAACTTTCTAGAAAACATCATTTGTGCCTTGTGAATTTCACAAGAAATCCACGAGCACCAACATCATATACCAAGGTATATCAATAATAATGAACAATGAAACATTGATTCATAACTTCATTAGCGAAATATTTTGCGACAATTATGAAATCTCTAAGGTTTTGGAGATTATTTATTCTCATTTCAACCGCAAATCAAATGAGTTTAATATTATATTAACTCATTAAATCCATGATTACATCTGAAGAATATATATATATATATATATATATATATATATATATATATATATATATATATATATATATATATATATATATATATATATATATATATATGAATATATATCTTCATAAAGATTGTAATTAAAAACTCTTTTGTACAAACTGTTAATTGTGAAAATATTTTAACGGGTAGGTAATACCCGAGAAATATTTATATCTCACATTAATACACTGTACATTCTTAAATTTCGATTCATAAATCATTAACTATACTCACTACCTTCCTAAAGATCACTACATTCATGAATTATATTCATTCGTATTCTATGATGAATTATCACATCAAACCACCAAAATTATCATTCATTACTTTTGAAATCAATAACGCCTATTCGTCAACCATTAGATCCGTTGACGATTACAATCAGCGTTTAATCATCTAAAAATAAAATTTCTTGAAACCATCTCGGATTGATAACCAATGATTCAGATATGGTAGCATTAAATACAGAGGAAACAGCAAAATTGTAGATGGTCTAAATGGCCAAAAGTTGATGATAAAAGAATGGAATGTTAGAAACGCTCGATGGAAAATTTGGTACTGGAAAACAGATTGAGCAAACCATGAAGGAGACCGTGGACAAATCACAAGGACTAAACCTGTATTCAAAGAATCCAGATGATTCAGTATCTGCTGAAATCCTTAACGAATACCTTGCTCCTTTCTTACCTTAAATTCTTATAGAAGAATTTTCTTCATTATTCTTCGATCTCGGAAATTCTAAGATATCACCGTATCTTAAGTATAAATATCCACAATATTTCTGAAGATACCTTCATAACTATTCTTGTCTGAAATTATTTATCACTTCGCACTATCTGTGTTACATAATAAAAGAAACTATTTTAATTTCTATATTTCTGTAAAATCTAAGTTTAAATTATAAATGTTTTGAAGAAGTGTTAGGAATTGAAGCATGAGTTAATATAATATAATGACATCAGGCCACCGTCATTATATTACAGTAAGTCATGCTAAATTTTTAATGGACGATGATGATTCATAGACTTTATAATCATCATTTCCCATGTTACACGACTCTTACATTCTACTTAACTTATGAACATATCAAGAACATATATTCTTGATAGTTCTATTCTCAGAAATTCTGGTAATTTAACAAATCAAATCATGATATTACATTCCTTTCTGCTTAGAAAATTATGTTCATTCGAAACTTCATACGTATGAATTCTGGACCATTATTCGCTTTACTTAAAGTTGAGAAGAGAGAACAAGAGCATGAAGCTCCGACATATAAAGGATAATATAAAGCCCCACAACAAAACATAAATTACAAACCGTGTATATCAATACATATTGCAACGTAAATTCACTGGAGAATTAAAAACATTATAACCCCAAGGGAATAGTAGAAGAAAACGAATTCCTCTGGTGGTAAATGAAAAAGAAGAATAACTGTATATATGGTCAATATAATATCAAGGATCAGAACTGGATTAAGCATTTCCTTAATCTTTTAGAAGTTTGAAATGAGAAAGAAAGTATAAAAGTTGTAAAGATAATGGAACGGAAGAAGTTAATTTATAGTAAAAATATCAGACATAGTAATCAAGGCAATTCACCACATTTAATCAAAGAAAATCCCAAATTCCTTAATTACCGGAGAATCAAATCTTATAGATTTCGAAGATTTATTTAAATCCCTTGAATTCCGGAAATCAACTTTAGCCATATAAAAATTTAAGACAAACATTTAATTACTCATATCACTCTTTTAAGATAGCTTCGTTTATACTCTTCCTATAATCAAATCGTTTTATTCATATTACTTAATGGTGTATCCTGTCGTATACACGCATAAAAGGCATAATGGTTGCATAAAAGTAGCATCAGGAAGGCTGGAAACAACAGTTTTGTGGAGTTATCCGTCCAGCATTCTCCGCTGAATAGGCTGCTCCGTCATGCGTAAGCCCTGTAGGCCGCCTAGCGCGTAAGCCCTGGCCGGTGAACGTCACCTTCAGCGTAAATTTCAGATCACAAGTAACACAACGTATCATCATCTGACACGTGTCCCCATGAAATCTGGTGGATCTGACACTATAAATAGACCCCTTGGGTCGTCATTTTACACAGTTCAGATATTCTGACAACTTTGAGAGCTGAGACTTCACTCTTCTCTCTCTCTACTTTCTCTCACTAGAAGTCATCCGGCTAACACTTTTACGCTCTATGGAATACAGATTGATTAAGCCACTCCACAAGTTTCTACACTTGTGAACCGAGTCTGCATGGATTATTTCCCAAGGGTAAACATCAATCGGCAACACTCCACCCTCCTAAAGCTAGATAACTTCTAGTATTGTGTTGACACACTAAGCCTTACCTCATAAGTAAATAGGTGTTAATAATGGCGTCATCCACTAATGCAAAGAACACACGAAATGGAAAAGGAACAAAAACAATTGAAGCTTCATTTGTACTTGAAGCAGTCAACAATCCATCAACTGACGACATGATAACTGTTGAAGATGTACCTGTTCTGCCACTAGATGGTACAATTGAAGAAACAGTTGCTGAAACTGTAGAAAGGCTTAAGCATTTGGCAACTAATTCGGAGAAAAGGCCAGTAATCGAAGAAACGACAACCAAAAGTGCAGAAAGACTTCCAAATTTTGTTACTAATCCAGAATGACGACCATTGATGCAACCACGGCGATGTCCATCATTTATACCTTTTCGGCGGATGGCGGATGGCAAAGACAAGCAAATCATGAAAAGGCAATCTATATCAAAATACAGGTTATCCAGGCTACTTTACAAGTTGGGCAGTCTTATTGATGACTCTGAAGATGATAATGATTTGAGCTATGTTAATAATGATTCTGATGATGAGGTTGATGGCAGAGATGAGTTCATGTCTGAGAAGCAGACAGTGTTGCTTTTAAATGACATCCTTAAGCAGACAGCTCCGACAAAGTATAAGCAACGTTTAGCGCAGCCGCCGTCTGTGCTGTGGCTGTAGATAATTTCTTCGCCCTCATTACTGGAGAGCAAGCTACAAAGCCACCAGCTATGGCAGAATCCAATCAGTATTTCATTGATCGAATTGCCAACTATTCGTTTCCCAGGAATCTTGGCATACCGGCAATTGGAGTTTATGATGGTATAACAGATCCTGAGGATTTCCTCACCATGTTTGAAGGCGCTATGAGGTTACAGCATTGGGATGACGAGGTAGCTTGTCATATGTTTCCAATGGTTATGCAGAAAATGGCAAGGGAATGGTTGCTAGCTTGCCGCCAAGAAGCATCACAAGAAGCATCACAAGTTATTTGGACCTCCGTGCAAAGTTTGTTATGCAGTATCAAAACCTTCGAAGCTGTACTTTGGCACATCTTGATGCACATGAGATCACAATGCATCACAATGAATCCTTGAGTAATTTCATGAAGCGATACACACTTGAAGCACAGAAGATACCTGATTGTCCAGAATCTCAGCTAGTATCTGGTTTTATCTTTTGTCTGGATCAGCGACGGTTTAGTGCACTTGTTCATGCGTTATGGTATGACTTGCCAAAAACTCTACATCAGGTGTTGGAAGTTGAACAGAAGCATGTTCGAGCCGGTAAGCGGGGGATGAATAAGTTTGACGGCAGCAGCAGTAGAAACCGCACAACGGAGGGTGGTACTTTGACAGAAATCAGAGGAGGAATGACAATTCCAATGGCGGATGGAGAGGCAACAACCATCCCAATGATTTTCATCACAATAGAAGGCCAATAGAGAGGCATCCGTTGATAATGGCGCTGACTGAAACTCCAAAAGAGATTCTTTTCACCGAACCAATCCGGACCACTTTCAATCCTCCGGCACCCATGGAGGAAAGAGAGGGTCTAAAAAGTGAACTATGGTGTGACTTTCATGAAGCATGGGGTCATGATACAGATAATTGCAAATCCCTGATGAGAGAGATCATCGCAAAGATCAAAGCAGGAGAGTTAAACCACTTGTTACCAGACAAACAGTACAGGAGGAATGATCCTCGTAGGAAATTTGGATGGCAAAGGAATGATGGTGGAAAAGGTCGTCGAGGAGAAAACAGAAGAAGGGAAGAGCATGGAGGAGGAGATAACAGAAACCAGTACAGAAACTGGATCACGGAGCGTGAGTCCTCCAAACGTTGTAATCAAAATGGTGTGGTTGAATGGAAGTCACTATGAGGACGGTGAGCAGTCGGATAACAATGTTGATAGCTGGAGATATGCTCCAATTATTTTTCAACCAATTCAAAATTGGGCTTTGTCCGTTCAGCCAGTGGTCATTTCGGCAGAAATAGCAAACGAGTTCATTAGCCATATTTACACAGATACAGGCAGTGAGGCTGACATCATTTATTGGCATTGTTTCAAGGCTTTTTCAAGGCATGTGCAGGTAAGAGCTAGGCGGACGAATTTGAAGGTTTCGGGGCTAACAGGAGCGCCAGTGAATGTAATGGGGCAAATTCGTTTGGAAGTTGTTTTGGGAACATTTCCACTAATGAGAACAGAAATAATCGATTTCACTATCTTGGATGGCAATTCATGATTCAATGTCCTTTTTGGACGAGCAGCGTTAGCAAAATTTGGAGCGATAACATCAACGGACCATGCAGAGATCAGATTCCCAACTCCTAACAGAGTAGCCGCCATACACTCACAGTATGTGGCACCAACAAGGGAACGATCAACATTCGCAAGCATACCCGAAGGCAATATGAATTAGAGGAGGAGAAATCGGTTGTTCAGGGAAGATGAGGTTCAGGATTTTTTCATTCCATAATCAAGTGTTTGGGCCGGACAGCGCTGGGCGCTCGGCGTGTGAAGAAGCAATTTGTTAGCATTTTTTATCAAGAGAAGAATTTATCATTTCAATAAACACAGTTTGTTAGCATTTTCTGAAGAGCAACGTGTATCAATTTACTGTAGACCATTGTGGTCATTTTTACAGTGCAGGTATTCGCAATAAGCATACACTAAACATTCATGATGTACTAATTAGGCTTGATCCACCTAAATTCGTCATCAATCGTTTATGTATTGCTCAGTACTGATCAATAAATTTTATATTTTTCTTAAACAAAGTGCTACCCGTGACAAATGTAGAACATTGCATTTATATCCTGCCCACAGAAGGAGTGTATTTTTATACCTCTAATGGCGGAAGCTTTTGTACCGGCCAGCAAAAGGCACAAGGGATTGGCTAGAAAACTTTTAAATTTTACTAGAACGCACCGAGGCATGATACAAAACTCAGATACTTGTCATGACAAACATTATAAAAACTTACTTCACAGAACGAAAGAAGTTTATATTTTATGAAGGTCAAATATATTACACAATTCTTCCTCATATATTTTATGACGGAATGCGTATGACGGACAAGTCAATAACTCATAACTAATATTTATGTAATATTTCAAAAATTCTTCCTCATATACTTTATGACGGAAGATGTACGGCGGAAAAATTATTTTATAATCACTCTTCAAAGAACACTCCATAACTATTCCTCATCAATTTGATGATGGAAGGCGTATAACATACTTTAAATATCCTATTAATTGTTTGAAGGCATAATATATGTAAAGTGGGATTGCAATTTTGCATGTGTTATTCCTTTGGCAAAAGTTCACAGTGCAAAACGTTCAAAAACGAATTACCTTAAAAATGCTTTGTTCAGTTGTACAATACACAGTTGTACATAAAATTTTATGATATGCTTCATGCATAGCAAACGCGTTATACATAACAAACATTAAAGTATTTGGTGCAAGCACACAAGCAAAGCATAATCACTACAATAAGCGTATATTTGTAGCATTCAAGTTATCAATGTTTATTACAAACGGTTGCTCATCAAATGGTTACAAATTTATGAAAATTCAACATTGAGCACATCCTGGGCAGAGGACTCCTCTCTGCTGCATACTTCATCATAAACATATATCTTCAGATTAATCAATCTGTCTCTAGCTTCATCAACCTTCTCCAGGGTTCCAGGAGGCATCAGATTCGTAATAGCAGTAGGGAGAGACTTGTTTGGAGCAAGGCGTCTGGTTAATTTGTCTGTCACATCAGCAATAGCATAGGTGCGTATAGCATCAACATAATCATTGTAGGGATTTCCCACAAGACTTGATCCAAGCACCTTCGCTATCAAACTCGGTATACCCTTCTTAAGCTCGGAAAAGTTGCTCTCACCCTTCTCCACCCTCTGGAGAAGCCCAGCAGACTTTTCCCTTTCTGCAGATAGCTGTTTTCCAACTCAGCAATCTTCAACTGCTCCTCCTCAACCCTTTTCTTCTCAACATCCACCAACTTGTCTTTCTCCTCTTGCAGGGCAGAAGCAGCATCTAGAGCATTTTTTTAGCTCAGTCTCCTTAGCTTTTATCATTGCCTGAGTAGTACTTAAGGCACACTCAGCATCCATAGCCCTCTTATGAGCATTTGCACCTTCAATAATTTCTTTACGGGACAAGGTAAGGATGGATTCCTTCTGCTCCTGCAGTTGCAGGACGGACTCCAGGTGATTGGTTAGCAGCAAGTGAGCAGCAGCAGTTGATTCCCTGAGTTGTTCAGAACGGAGAGCGATTAAATGAGGTTTCAACTCAGGGATAGCACAACCCTGCAACGGAAAAATATTATGATTAAATATTGCAAGATTACATAAATAAATTGCAAGTACAGGCATACAGATGATTTAATCGTTAATACCTGAAGTGCAGTTGCAAAACCTTTGCTCTTAGTAGCAGGATAATCAATGAGTGCCTGCAACGTACTAACATGAGCAGGAACTTGTGGCACTTGCACATTTGATGATGTGACAGCAGGGTTGCCAGTGTTGGGAGGAGGAGAACGATAAGAGGCATCATCCTTCGTCCTCTGTTCAAACTCAGATTCATTAAAGGGAGTGAAGTTGTAGTCCGGAGTTTTTAGTGTTTTATCTCCTTCATTCTCACGGTTTTCCTCCAGCACCCGTTCACCGCCCTCAATGGTCTTCCCCTGGCTGTCATTGGATTCTGCTAAAATTACTAACAGTAACAAATTTGCATTATGAACAAATATAACAGTTATAAGCAAAGACATGTGCATTATCAAGAAAGAGCAGAATGGACATACTTCTTCTGCGTTACTGTTTTTGGCCCCCTCTGTACTTTTCACCCTCTTAGAGCCTATGCTCTTCTTCCTTGTCTTTTGGGTTGGAGGAGGGGTGGGGTTTGTTTCACCCGTGATGTCAACCGAACCAGATGTTTGCTGCTCGGCGGTGGTGGTGTCATCCGCTGTCCGTTCAGAGTCTGTTTGTTCAGTCCCGGACTCACTATCAGAGCTGCTAACAACGATTCCTTCCCCTTTTCAGCAGCAGTAGCATCAGCAGCACCTTCAGCCTCAGCTGCAGCTCTCTTTACCTCTAGCTCTTCAGTAGTTTTGTTACGAGCAGTGACCTCCACTTCATCATCAAGGTCAACGGATAAAAGAGCAGAACGAACCTGCATCACGGAGTTGGCTGCAAAAATTAAACATGAACAGCAATATAAGCAAACATGACAAACAATAGACACTCATTTATATATAATAGGATGATCATATCACATCCTACCCTGGTTTTTCTCACGGAGTACTGGCACAGAATTGCTCGGCCATTCTTGACTCACTTTGCACAGCACAAGAATTCCCTCATACCTCTCGTATGATCTGGGCGAAAGGCGGAGCTCTTTCAAGTTATTTACTATCCGCTGCTCTGTGGCAGAAATCTTATAACACCCTTTCATACACCAGCATCAATAGCACCCCATTCCTGGACAACGGAGTACTCCTCCGGAATAACAGTTTCATCAATAAAGAAAAATGGACTTTTTCAGTCCTTCAAGTTTGATACTCTATTTGTACCAACAAATTGAGTATTTCGTTTACTATCAATAGTAAGCCAGCAGTCACTAATTGTGCGAATTCTAAACAAAGAGATAAAAACTTTAATGCGAGGCTTTATATTAGTAGCATTGCAGTACATTTCAAAAAGGATGATTTTTTGAAGGCCATGGGGATGCATATGACTAAGACATGCCTTATAATATCTAAGAAGGCAAAGGAGAAAGTTCATAAGGGGAACACGGAAGTTGCCGTGGGTAATTTGTAAGGCGTATAAAGTAATTTTTCCATCAGTAGGGTTGTCAGCAGTTTGTATGTTGGTAGGAAGAACATGGTTGTATTGATTAAGATGGCGGAAGACAATCTTTAAACCATCTATATATTCACTTGTCAGTGATGAAGCCATCGTGCTAACTTCTGGAATGTCAGCGGTATTTGATGAAGAAGGCTTTGCGTGTTCTTGGCCAGTACTCGGAGTAGAAGCCATGATAAAACAGTAAAAAGATATCAACAAGAAGAAAATAGCAGAAGGATGAAGTATAACTGACCTTGGAAGATGCTAAACCTTAAAAAGTTGAAAATTGAAGAATGCGATGAAGATTTGGGGAGAAATATGCTTTTCAGATCTAGGCAAAGGTAAAAGGGTTATGACGGTTTATATAGGAGTTCATCGATGCAATTTTTATGGCCACGATTGAGACACATGTATGGGTGAGTTTAAATGTGGGGTACAAAATAACACTTTTACAGCTGGAGGCGCGTGAAGCATCTCAACCGTGCAAAATTAATCATAACATCGTCAGTAAAATTCGTCTGCATTTAATGCCTGTAATGTTTTCCCCGATGCAAATGGGCAATGAGCAGGCTAGGTTGGCATGCGTTATCAAAAGTTTAATAACTTAAATATTTTTCAAATGCTTAAGTCATTAAACTGGGGGACTTAATGGTGTATCCTATCGTATACACGCATAAAAGGCATAATGGTTGCATAAAAGTAGCATCAGGAAGGCTGGAAACAACAGTTTTGTGGAGTTATCCGTCCAGCGTTCTCCGCTGAACAGGCTGCTCCGTCATGCGTAAGCCCTGAAGGCCGCCTAGCGCGTAAGCCCTGGCCGGAGAACGTCACCTTCAGCGTAAATTTTGGATCACAAGTAACAGAACGTATCATCATCTGACACGTGTCCCCGAGCAATCTGGTGGATCTAACACTATAAATAGACCCTTGGGTCGTCATTTTACACAGTTCAGATATTCTGACAACTTTGAGAGCTGAGACTTCACTCTTCTCTCTCTACTTTCTCTTACTAGAAGTCATCCGACTAGTACTTTTACGCTCTACGGACGATAGATTGATTAAGCCACTGTAGTGACCCGAACTTTTCCATGTTTATATATGTATTAAATGAAATTGTTATTTACATGATTAAGTGTTTCCAACATGTTAAGCAATCAAACTTGTTAAGACTTGATTAATTGAAATAAGTTTCATATAGACAATTGACCACCCATGTTGACCGGTGATTCAAGAACGTTAAAACTTGTAAAAACTATACGATGACATATATATGGTTATATATATAGTTAACATGATTTTATTATAAGTATGTATCTAATTAGGTATTTTAACAATGAGTTATATACATAAAAATGAGACTATTAATTTAAGAAACTCGAAAACGATATATATAACGATTATCGTTATAACGTCGTCTTACTAGGTACATATGAATCATATTAAGATATTGATATACTTGGTTAATTATGTTAAATGATAAGTAAATATATTATTAAGTGTATTAACAATGAAATACATATGTAAAAATAAGACTACTAACTTAATGATTTCGAAACGAGACATATATGTAACGATTATCGTTGTAACGACATTTAACTGTATATATATCATACTAAGATATGTTATATATCATAATATCATGATACTATAACAATTTAACATCTCATTTGTTATAATAAACAATGGGTTAACAACATTCAGCAAGATTGTTAACCTAAAGGTTTCAAAACAACATTTACATGTAACGACTAACGATGACTTAATGACTCAGTTAAAATGTATATACATGTAGTATTTTAATATGTATTCATACACTTTTGAAAGACTTCAATACACTTATCAAAATACTTATACTTAACAAAAATGCTTACAATTACATCCTCGTTCAGTTTCATCAACAATTCTACTCATATGCACCCGTATTCGTACTCGTACAATACACAGCTTTTAGATGTATGTACTATTGGTATATACACTACAATAATCAGCTCTTAGCAGCCCATGTGAGTCACCTAACACATGTGGGAACCATCATTTGGCAACTAGCATGAAATATCTCATAAAATTACAAAAATATGAGTAATCATTCATGACTTATTTACATGAAAACAAAATTACATATCCTTTATATCTAATCCATACACCAACGACCAAAAACACCTACAAACACTTTCATTCTTCAATTTTCTTCATCTACTTGATCTCTCTCAAGTTCTATCTTCAAGTTCTAAGTGTTCTTCATAAATTCTAAAAGTTCTAGTTTCATAAAATCAAGAATACTTCCAAGATTGCAAGTTTACTTCCAAGTTTTCTAAATCCATTCCAAGTAATCATCCAAGATCAAGAAACCTTTGTTACTTACAGTAGGTTATCTTTCTAATACAAGGTAATAATCATATTCAAACTTTAATTCAATTTCTATAACTATAACAATCTTATTTCGAGCGGAAATCTTACTTGAAATTGTTTTTGTGTCATGATTCTGCTTCAAGAACTTTCAAGCCATCTAAGGATCCTTTGAAGCTAGATCTATTTTTCTCATTTCCAGTAGGTTTATCCAAGGAACTTGAGGTAGTAATGATGTTCATAACATCATTCGATTCATACATATAAAGCAATCTTATTCGAAGGTTTAAACTTGTAATCACTAGAACATAGTTTAGTTAATTCTAAAATTGTTCGCAAATAAAAGTTAATCCTTCTAACTTGACTTTTAAAATCAACTAAACACATGTTCTATATCTATATGATATGCTAACTTAATGATTTAAAACCTGGAAACACGAAAAACACCGTAAAACCGGATTTACGCCGTCGTAGTAACACCGCGGGCTGTTTTGGGTTAGTTAATTAAAAACTATGATAAACTTTGATTTAAAAGTTGTTATTCTGGGAAAATGATTTTTATTATGAACATGAAACTATATCCAAAAATTATGGTTAAACTTAAAGTGGAAGTATGTTTTCTAAAATGGTCATCTAGACGTCGTTCTTTCGACTGAAATGACTACCTTTACAAAAATGACTTGTAACTTATTTTTCCGACTATAAACCTGTACTTTTTCTGTTTAGATTCATAAAATAGAGTTCAATATGAAACCATAGCAATTTGATTCACTCAAAACGGATTTAAAATGAAGAAGTTATGGGTAAAACAAGATTGGATAATTTTTCTCATTTTAGCTACGTGAAAATTGGTAACAAATCTATTCCAACCATAACTTAATCAACTTGTATTGTATATTATGTAATCTTGAGATACCATAGACACGTATACAATGTTTCGACCTATCATGTCGACACATCTATATATATTTCGGAACAACCATAGACACTCTATATGTGAATGTTGGAGTTAGCTATACAGGGTTGAGGTTGATTCCAAAATATATATAGTTTGAGTTGTGATCAATACTGAGATACGTATACACTGGGTCGTGGATTGATTCAAGATAATATTTATCGATTTATTTCTGTACATCTAACTGTGGACAACTAGTTATAGGTTACTAACGAGGACAGCTGACTTAATAAACTTAAAACATCAAAATATATTAAAAGTGTTGTAAATATATTTTGAACATACTTTGATATATATGTATATATTGTTATAGGTTCGTGAATCAACCAGTGGCCAAGTCTTACTTCCCGACGAAGTAAAAATCTGTGAAAGTGAGTTATAGTCCCACTTTTAAAATCTAATATTTTGGGATGAGAATACATGCAGGTTTTATAAATGATTTACAAAATAGACACAAGTACGTGAAACTACATTCTATGGTTGAATTATCGAAATCGAATATGCCCCTTTTTATTAAGTCTGGTAATCTAAGAATTAGGGAACAGACACCCTAATTGACGCGAATCCTAAAGATAGATCTATTGGGCCTAACAAACCCCATCCAAAGTACCGGATGCTTTAGTACTTCAAAATTTATATCATATCCGAAGGGTGTCCCGGAATGATGGGGATATTCTTATATATGCATCTTGTTAATGTCGGTTACCAGGTGTTCACCATATGAATGATTTTTATCTCTATGTATGGGATGTGTATTGAAATATGAAATCTTGTGGTCTATTGTTACAATTTGATATATATAGGTTAAACCTATAACTCACCAACATTTTTGTTGACGTTTAAAGCATGTTTATTCTCAGGTGAATACTAAGAGCATTCGCTGTTGCATACTAAAATAAGGACAAGATTTGGAGTCCATGTTTGTATGATATTGTGTAAAAACTGCATTCAAGAAACTGATTTCGATGTAACATATTTGTATTGTAAACCATTATGTAATGGTCGTGTGTAAACAAGATATTTTAGATTATCATTATTTGATAATCTACGTAAAGCTTTTTAAACCTTTATTTATGAACTAAAGGTTATGGTTTGTTTTAAAAATGAATGCAGTCTTTGAAAAACGTCTCATATAGAGGTCAAAACCTCGCAACGAAATCAATTAATATGGAACGTTTTTAATCAATAAGAACGGGATATTTCAGTTGGTATCAGAGCGTTGGTCTTCGAGAACCAGAAAATATCAAGTTTGTTAGGATGCATTAGTGAGTCTGGACTTCGACCGTGTTTTCTTTAAAAATGATTGCTTAACATTTTTGTTGGAAACTATATATTATTAACATGTATATATTATGTGATATATTAATCTCTTAACATGTTTGATATTGTGTGATAGATGTCTACCTCTAGCACAAATCCCATTGACTCACCTAATAATAACGAAGAGTTGAATATATATTGGACTGATTCACAAGTTCCCGAAGAAGAACCGGAAGAAGAATCAGAACCGGAAGAGGAGGAACCGGAGGAGGAAATAGAATTGGTGGGGGAAATAATAAAACGGTTATGTAAAAGAAAAATCCTCAACCAACCGACCAAGGTTAAATATGGTCAATGGTGTTTCCGCCAAGGAAACAAAATATTGGGAGGATTACCAATTCTCCGATGAATCGAATTTCGACGAGAATTCCTTTGATGTTATAGAAATTACCCCAACTGAATTTAAAAAGGCAAAAGAAAATAATAAGGGAAAGGGCATAAAAATAGAGAAATCTAATTCCAACCCCGATGAACTTTATATGTATCGTCAACCCCCGAAGCCCTTAAGTTGTAACAATGACACGGGAACCTCTAAACCACCAGGTTTTTCTAAACCGTTGTGGAAAACGACAGCTCGTATTAGGGGAACATCATATATCCCTAGAAACTTGACAAAACGAACCAAAACCGAAGAAGAAGAAATGAGCGAGTCGGAATAAGATAGTTGTATTCGTGTGGTGTAATATATGTAATATAGTGTGCTTATGCTTTATGATATATGTAAAAATTGCTTGTATTAATAAGTATTTTTTTTATGAATCTAACTCTTGTCTATTTTACAGTATAAAAACACAAAATGGATAGACAACCCAATATTTTAAGAGACCTACCCGGAGACATGATTGATGAAATCTTGTCTAGAGTCGGTCAGAATTCTTCGGCACAACTATTTACGGCAAAATCAGTTTGTAAGACATTCGAAGAACGTTCCAAGAATGTCTTGGTTTATAAGAGACTTTCGTTTGAAAGATGGGGGATATCACATTGCGAAACCCATAAGTTACGATGTGTTTACTTTGACGCATATATTGTGGGGAACCCAAATGCTATTTTACGCTACGTGTTAAGAAATTATTTTGACTCAATGTATCCGAATATAGGACTTCATGATTTAGAAAAAGCGGCTAACATGCAACATAAAGAAGCATGCTATGCTTACGGGTTAGTAATGTTCGCTTCTCACCAAAGTGAGAAAAAGAACATCGGGCTACAACTATTAAACAAAACGTTCCCACAAGTGACGGAGTCGGTAATTGGGGTAAGAAATGAGGTTTTTAGGTTATTACGAGACTGTTGGTCATTACGTAACCCTCGTCCCTTTGACGACATTACAACACGCTGTCTTATCAATGGCCATAACAGTTATGTTCCATAAGACCAAGGATGGGAAGTAGTCCTAGTAAAACCAGAATGCATGACTTGTTTCTGGACGTATGAATTACGTGTCTTTATTGCCTTTGCTGAACGACTTGTGTACTAGCTAGAATTATCTTCACAACTATATTGTATCAAAGTTATTGTGTGCTATATTTAATGCTTTATGTAAAATAAGCGGTATTGTAAGTTTGTAAAATATCGTATAAAAGTTTGAACGCGAAATATTATTATAATCAGTTTTTCATATTGAATTGTAGTAGTTGAATTGTATATTAGCTACTAAGTATGAACTTAACGGGTTGGTACTACCCGAATTTAAACTTATAAAACGCTAATATGAAGAAAAAGCTTTTATAAATGAGTTCATATTATGCTACGAAATACTATTAACTACTCTTAATATTCTGTATGATTAACTTGTTCCATTTGACAATTTTGAAGGAAATGGCGCCGACTACTCGACACACCGTGAATATGAATGAAGAGGAATTCCGTACTTTTCTAGCTTCAAACATAGCCGCAGAATAGGCTGCGCTACATACCAACAATAACATTGGATCTAGCAGTACATGAAATCATGTAGGATGCACCTACAAAGAATCCACTGCCTGCAAACCTTTGGAATTTGATGGAACCGAAGGACCGATCGGATTGAAACGGTGGACCGAGAAGGTCGAATCGGTGTTTGCCATAAGTAAGTGTACTGAAGAGGACAGAGTGAAGTACGCTATGCATACCTTCACAGGTTCTGCGTTAACATGGTGGAATACCTATCTAGAGCAAGTTGGACAAGATGATGCGTACGCACTACCGTGGTCAGCATTCAAGCACTTGATGAACGAGAAGTACCGTCCCAGAACCGAGGTCAATAAGCTCAAGACAGAACTTAGAGGGTTACGAACCCAAGGATTTGATATTACCACGTACGAAAGACGATTCACAGAATTGTGCCTATTGTGTCCGGGAGCGTTCGAAGATGAGGAAGAGAAGATCGACGCGTTTGTGAAAGGATTACCGGAAAGAATTCAAGAAGATATAAGTTCACACGAGCCCGCCTCCATACAACAGGCATGTAGAATGGCTCACAAACTAGTGAACCAGATTGAGGAAAGAATTAAAGAACAGACGGCTGAAGAGGCCAATGTGAAGCAAGTCAAAAGAAAGTGGGAGGAAAACCGTGATAAGAATCACCAATACAACAACAACAGCAATTACAATAATAAGCGCTACAATTATCCCAACAATCGCAACATCAATCGCAACTACAACAAACGGCCCAACAACAACAACAACAACAACAACAACAACAACAACAACAACAACAACAACAACAACAACAACAACAACAACAACAACAACAACAAAAACAACATCAACAACAACAACAACAGCAACTACAACAATAATCCCAACAACAATAACAACCTCAACAACAACAATTAGAAGTAGCTATGCCAAAGGTGTGAAAAGTATCACTCGGGGTTCTGCACCAAATTTTGCAACAAGTGTAAAAGAAATGGTCATAGCGCGGTGAAGTGTGAGGTCTACGGACCAGGGGTTAACAGAACGAAAGGAACAAATGGTGTCGGAACGAGTAATGGCGGAGCAAGTAGTGTCAGAGCAAGTTATGCCAATGTAGTTTGTTATAAATGTGGAAAACCGGGCCACATTATTAGAAATTTCCTGAACTAGGAGAACACGAATGGACAAGGCCGCGGAAGAGTTTTCAATATTAATGCGACAGAGGCACATGAAGACCCGGAGCTTGTTACGGGTACGTTTCTTATTGACAATAAATCTGCTTACGTTTTATTTGATTCGGGTGCGGATAGAAGCTATATGAGTAGAGATTTTTGTGCTAAATTAAGTTGTCCATTGACACCGTTGGATAGTAAATTTTTACTCGAATTAGCAAACGGTAAATTAATTTCAGCAGATAATATATGCCGGAATCGAGAAATTAAACTGGGTAGCGAAATATTTAAGATTGATTGGATACCAGTAGAGTTAGGGAGTTTTGATGTAATAGTTGGCATGGACTGGCTGAAGAAGGTGAAAGTAAAGATCGTATGTTATAAAAATGCAATTCGCATTGTACGAGAAGAAGGAGAACCCTTAATGGTGTACGGAGAAAAGGGCAACATGAAGCTACATCTTATTAGTAATTTGAAGGCACAAAAACTAATAAGAAAAGGTTGCTATGCTGTTCTAGCACACGTCGAGAAAGTACAAACTGAAGAAAAGAGCATCAATGATGTTCCCGTCGCAAAAGAATTTCCCGATGTATTTTTGAAAGAATTGCCGGGACTACCTCCACATCGATCTGTTGAATTTCAAATAGATCTTGTACCAGGAGCTGCACCAATAGCTCGTGCTCCTTATAGACTCGCACCCAGCGAGATGAAAGAACTACAAAGCCAAATGCAAGAACTATTAGAACATGGTTTCATTCGACCAAGCACATCACCATAGGGAGCTCCTGTTTTGTTTGTCAAGAAGAAGGATAGTACATTTAGGTTGTGTATTGACTACAGAGAGTTGAACAAACTTACCATCAAAAACCGTTATCCACTGCCGAGAATTGATGACTTATTTGATCAACTACAAGGCTCGTCGGTTTATTCGAAGATCGATTTACATTCTGGATATCATCAAATGCGAGTAAAGGAGGATGATATTTCAAAAACTGCTTTTAGGACGTGTTATGGTCATTACGAGTTTATGGTTATGCCGTTTGGATTGACTAACGCACCAGCTGTGTTCATGGACCTTATGAACCGAGTGTGTGGGCCATATCTTGACAAGTTTGTCATTGTTTTCATCGATGACATACTTATTTACTCAAAGAATGATCAAGAGCACGAAGAACATTTGAGAAAAGTGCTAGAAGTATTGAGGAAAGAAAAACTGTGCGCTAAGTTTTCAAAGTGTGCATTTTGGTTGGAAGAAGTTCAATTCCTCGGTCACATAGTGAACAAAGAAGGTATCCAGGTGGACCCGGCAAAGATCAAAACCGTTGAAAAGTGAGAAACCCCAAAAACTCCGAAGCATATACGTCAATTTTTAGGATTGACTGGTTACTACAGAAGATTCATCCAAGATTTCTCCAAAATAGCAAAACCCTTGACTGCATTAACACATAAAGGGAAGAAACATGAATGGAAGGATGAACAAGAGAAGGCGTTTCAATTATTGAAGAAAAAGCTAACTACGGCACCTATATTGTCATTGCCTGAAGGGAATGTTGATTTTGTGATTTATTGTGATGCATCAAAGCAAGGTCTCGGTTGTGTATTAATGCAACGGACAAAGGTGATTGCTTATGCGTCTAGACAATTGAAGATTCACGAGCAAAATTATACGACGCATGATTTGGAATTAGGCGCGGTTGTTTTTACATTAAAGACTTGGAGGCACTACTTATATGGGGTCAAAAGTATTATATATACCGACCACAAAAGTCTTCAGCACATATTTAATCAGAAACAACTGAATATGAGGCAGCGTAGGTGGATTGAATTGTTGAATGATTACGACTTTGAGATTCGTTACCACCCGGGGAAGGCAAATGTGGTAGCCGACGCCTTGAGCAGAAAGGACAGAGAACCCATTCGAGTAAAATCTATGAATATAATGATTCACACTAACCTTACTACTCAAATAAAGGAGGCGCAACAAGGAGTTTTAAAAGAGGGAAATTTAAAGGATGAAATACCCAAAGGATTGGAGAAGCATCTTAATATTCGGGAAGACGGAACCCGGTATAGGGCTAAAAGAATTTGGGTACCAAAATTTGGAGATATGAGAGAAATGGTACTTAGAGAAGCTCATAAAACTAGATACTCAATACATCCTGGAACGGGGAAGATGTACAAGGATCTCAAGAAACATTTTTGGTGGCCAGGTATGAAAGTCGATGTTGCTAAATACATAGGAGAATGTTTGACGTGTTCTAAGGTCAAAGCTGAGCATCAGAAACCATTAGGTCTACTTCAACAACCCGAAATCCCGGAATGGAAATGGGAAAACATTACCATGGATTTCATCACTAAATTGCCAAGGACTGCAAGTGGTTTTGATACTATTTGGGTAATAGTTGATCGTCTCACCAAATCAGCACACTTCCTGCCAATAAGAGAAGTTGACAAGATGGAGAAGTTAGCATGACTGTATTTGAAGGAAGTCGTCTCCAGACATGGAATACCAATCTCTATTATCTCTGATAGGGATGGCAGATTTATTTCAAGATTCTGGCAGACATTACAGCAAGCATTGGGAACTCGTCTAGAAATGAGTACTGCCTATCATCCACAAACTGATGGGCAGAGCGAAAGGACGATACAAATGCTTGAAGACATGCTACGAGCTTGTGTTATTGATTTCGGAAACAGTTGGGATCGACATCTACCGTTAGCATAATTTTCCTACAACAACAGCTACGATTCAAGTATTGAGATGGCGCCATTTGAAGCACTTTATGGTAGAAAGTGCAGGTCTCTGATTTGTTGGAGTGAAGTGGGGGATAGACAGATTACGGGTCCGGAGCTAATACAAGAAACTACCGAGAAAATCATCCAAATTCAACAAAGATTGAAAACCGCCCAGAGTCGACAAAAGAGCTACGCGGACAGTAAAAGAAAAAATATAGAGTTTGAAATTGGAGAAATTCATGCTTAAGGTTTCACCTTGGAAAGGCGTTGTTCGATTTGGTAAACGGGGGAAACTAAATCCAAGGTACATTGGACCATTCAAGATTATAGATCGTGTCGGACCAGTAGCTTACCAACTGGAGCTACCTCAACAACTCGCGGCTGTACATAACACTTTCCACGTCTCAAATTTGAAGAAATGTTTTGCTAAAGAAGATCTCACTATTCCGTTGGACGAAATCCAAATCAATGAAAAACTTCATTTCATTGAAGAACCCGTCGAAATAATGGATCGTGAGGTTAAGAGACTTAAACAAAACAAGATACCGATTGTTAAGGTTCGATGGAATGCTCGTAGAGGACCCAAGTTCACCTGGGAGCGTGAAGATCAGATGAAGAAGAAATACCCGCATTTATTTCCAGAAGATACGTCAACACCTCCAACTGCTTAAAATTTCGGGACGAAATTTATTTAACGGGTAGGTACTGTAGTGACCCAAACTTTTCCATGTTTATATATATATATATATATATATATATATATATATATATATATATATATATATTAAATGAAATTTTTATTTACATGATTAAGTGTTTCCAACATGTTAAGCAATCAAACTTGTTAAGACTTGATTAATTGAAATAGGTTTCATATAGACAATTGACCACCCATGTTGACCGGTGATTCACGAACGTTAAAACTTGTAAAAACTATACGATGACATATATATGGTTATATATATAGTTAACATGATTTTATTATAAGTATGTATCTCATTATGTATTTTAACAATGAGTTATATACATAAAAATGAGACTATTAATTTAAGAAACTCGAAAACGATATATATAACGATTATCGTTATAACAACGTCTTACTAGGTACATATGAATCATATTAAGATATTGATACACTTGGTTAATTATGTTAAATGATAAGTAAATATATTATTAAGTGTATTAACAATGAAATACATATGTAAAAATAAGACTACTAACTTAATGATTTCGAAACGAGACATATATGTAACGATTATCGTTGTAACGACATTTAACTGTATATATATCATACTAAGATATATTATATATCATAATATCATGATAATATAACAATTTAACATCTCATTTGTTATAATAAACAATGGGTTAACAACATTCAACAAGATCGTTAACCTAAAGGTTTCAAAACAACATTTACATGTAACGACTAACGATGACTTAACGACTCAGTTAAAATGTATCTACATTTAGTGTTTTAATATGTATTCATACACTTTTGAAAGACTTCATGACACTTATCAAAATACTTCTACTTAACAAAAATTCTAACAATTACATCCTCGTTCAGTTTCATCAACAATTCTACTCGTATGCACCCGTATTCGTACTCGTACAATACAAAGCTTTTAGATGTATGTACTATTGGTATATACACTCCAATGATCAGCTCTTAGCAGCCCATGTGATTCACCTAACACATGTGGGAACCATCATTTGGCAACTAGCATGAAATATCTCATAAAATTACAAAAATATGAGTAATCATTCATGACTTATTTACATGAAAACAAAATTACATATCCTTTATATCTAATCCATACACCAACGACCAAAAACACCTACAAACACTTTCATTCTTCAATTTTCTTCATCTAATTGATCTCTCTCAAGTTCTATCTTCAAGTTCTAAGTGTTCTTCATAAATTCCAAAAGTTCTAGTTTCATAAAATCAAGAATACTTCCAAGATTGCAAGTTTACTTCCAAGTTTTCTAAATCCATTCCAAGTAATCATCCAAGATCAAGAAACCTTTGTTACTTACAGTAGGTTATCTTTCTAATACAAGGTAATAATCATATTCAAACTTTAATTCAATTTCTATAACTATAACAATCTTATTTCGAGTGGAAATCTTACTTGAAATTGTTTTCGTGTCATGATTCTGCTTCAAGAACTTTCAAGCCATCTAAGGATCCTTTGAAGCTAGATCTATTTTTCTCATTTCCAGTAGGTTTATCCAAGGAACTTGAGGTAGTAATGATGTTCATAACATCATTCGATTCATACATATAAAGCTATCTTATTCGAAGGTTTAAACTTGTAATCACTAGAACATAGTTTAGTTAATTCTAAACTTGTTCGCAAATAAAAGTTAATCCTTCTAACTTGACTTTTAAAATCAACTAAACACATGTTCTATATCTATATGATATGCTAACTTAATGATTTAAAACTTGGAAACACGAAAAACACCATAAAACCGGATTTACGCCGTCGTAGTAACACCGCGGGCTGTTTTGGGTTAGTTAATTAAAAACTATGATAAACTTTGATTTATAAGTTGTTATTCTGAGAAAATGATTTTTATTATGAACATGAAACTATATCCAAAAATTATGGTTAAACTCAAAGTGGAAGTATGTTTTCTAAAATGGTCATCTAGACGTCGTTCTTTCGACTGAAATGACTACCTTTACAAAAATGACTTGTAACTTATTTTTCCGACTATAAACCTATACTTTTTCTGTTTAGATTCATAAAATAGAGTTCAATATGAAACCATAGCAATTTGATTCACTCAAAATGAAGAAGTTATGGGTAAAACAAGATTGGATAATTTTTCTCATTTTAGCTACGTGAAAATTGGTAACAAATCTATTCCAACCATAACTTAATCAACTTGTATTGTATATTATGTAATCTTGAGATACCATAGACACGTATACAATGTTTCGACCTATCATGTCGACACATCTATATATATTTCGGAACAACCATAGACACTCTATATGTGAATGTTGGAGTTAGCTATACAGGGTTGAGGTTGATTCCAAAATATATATAGTTTGAGTTGTGATCAATACTGAGATACGTATACACTGGGTCGTGGATTGATTCAAGATAATATTTATCGATTTATTTATGTACATCTAACTGTGGACAACTAGTTGTAGGTTACTAACGAGGACAGCTGACTTAATAAACTTAAAACATCAAAATATATTAAAAGTGTTGTAAATATATTTTGAACATACTTTGATATATATGTATATATTGTTATAGGTTCGTGAATCAACCAGTGGCCAAGTCTTACTTCCCGACGAAGTAAAAATCTGTGAAAGTGAGTTATAGTCCCACTTTTAAAATCTAATATTTTGGGATGAGAATACATGCAGGTTTTATAAATGATTTACAAAATAGACACAAGTACGTGAAACTACATTCTATGGTTGAATTATAGAAATCGAATATGCCCCTTTTTATTAAGTCTGGTAATCTAAGAATTAGGGAACAGACACCCTAATTGACGCGAATCCTAAAGATAGATCTATTGGGCCTAACAAACCCCATCCAAAGTACCGGATGCTTTAGTACTTCGAAATTTATATCATATCCGAAGGGTGTCCCGGAATGATGGGGATATTCTTATATATGCATCTTGTTAATGTCGGTTACCAGGTGTTCACCATATGAATAATTTTTATATCTATGTATGGGATATGTATTGAAATATGAAATCTTGTGGTCTATTATTACAATTTGATATATATAGGTTAAACCTATAACTCACCAACATTTTTGTTGACGTTTAAAGCATGTTTATTCTCAGGTGAATACTAAGAGCTTCCGCTGTTGCATACTAAAATAAGGACAAGATTTGGAGTCCATGTTTGTATGATATTGTGTAAAAACTGCATTCAAGAAACTGATTTCGATGTAACATATTTGTATTGTAAACCATTATGTAATGGTCGTGTGTAAACAAGATATTTTAGATTATCATTATTTGATAATCTACGTAAAGCTTTTTAAACCTTTATTTATGAAATAAAGGTTATGGTTTGTTTTAAAAATGAATGCAGTCTTTAAAAAACGTCTCATATAGAGGTCAAAACCTCGCAATGAAATCAATTAATATGGAACGTTTTTAATCAATAAGAACGGGACATTTCAGCCACCCCACAATTTTCTACACTTGTGAACCGGGTCTGTAGGGATTATATCCCAAGGGTAAACATCAATCGGCAACACTCCGCCCTCCTAAAGCTAGATAACTTCTAGTATTGTGTTGACACACTAAGCCTTACCTCATAAGGAAATAGGTGTTAACATTACTCAACGATGATAAAACTCTATTTTTAACTCATATTCATCATTAAAATATTCTTGTTGTAAACAATGACGATCTCTATCAAATTTCATGACTATACGAACTCCTCTATGTTTTCTCCGCCCTAATATTGTGGCATAAACGCTCAAGATATTAAATGAGCTCAATACTATTCATAACACATTTCTTGTGTATTGAAATGCTTGTATAGCGTCATTATTTATTTCTGAGAAAACCTAATAAATGGCACTCTTGTTAAATCCTTTAGATAACCTCCGCATTAATAATAAAATGCACTTCATCGAAGAACATGTAGAATTTATGGTTTATATAATTTAAACTCTTGAAACAAAACAATATTCTATCTATTGGAATTCACGCAAGGCCCTGAGTATACCTGGGAACGTGAAGAACAAATAAAATGAAAATATCCTAACGTCTTTACAACGCCGACTGATGGCAACAACTAAAATTTTGGGACGAAATTTATTTTAACGGGTAGGTACTGTGATAACCCGAAAAATTTCGACTAAATTTAAACCTAATTCTTATATGATTTCATTTAACTTTGACTAGTTCCGACGACTCACGAACAATTATTTGTAAATAATTACGCATATTATTATTATTATTAATATTTTTTTTAAACTATATCAACGATTAATATCATTATTATTAATATATTTATCAATACTACAATCTATTATTATTATAATCATTATTATTATATAGCAATAATAGAAATTATTATCATTAATATTATAGTTATCATTAATTATTATTATTTGCAATTATCAGTATTGTCATTATTATTAATATAATTATTATCAAAATTATTATTATTATCATTTATCATTTATTATTATGATTAATATGATTATTAATATTATTAACATAATTTATATTATTATTATTATTATTATTATTATTATTATTATTATTATTATTATTATTATTATTATTATTATTATTATTATTATTATTATTATTATTATTATTATTATTATTATTATTGTTATTATTAGTTTTATCATTACTAATATTATTATTGTTATCCTTATTATTATTATTAATAATATTTTCATTAATATTATTATTATTATTATTATCATATTTATAATTATTACTATATATTTATATTTATTAATAATATCAAAAAAAATATATATATATATATATATATATATATATATATATATATATATATATATATAGTAATAATTTCATGTAATTTCATGTATGTATATATATATATAAAAGCAGATATATATAATTTCATGTACTTGTTTTGACTTATATATATATATATATATATATATATATATATATATATATATATAAGTCAAAACAAGTACATGAAATTATATATATCTGCTTTTAATCGTGGTCTGCTTTTGTTTTTAAAATTTATCATGTTTTGCTTTTGATTTTTTTTAAAATTACGATCCAGAATTTTTATTTATTTATTTTTTCCCTGTAGCCATTTTTTTATCAAATCATGTTATATTTTTTTAATTCTCCTACTGGTTATAATTTTGTACCTATCGACCAAATTCATGTTATAAATTCATCATCTGAAAATCACGAGTGAATAACAGATATACATTATCTTTATATTTTTTTCTTCTTCTTTTCCATCGATATCTCTGTTCTAGTTCCATTTTTACAAAAATTCAAAAATGAAATCCATTTCAAAATCTAATATTTCAATTGTGTTAGGAATTGTCTAGTTAATCTATTTGAAAAGTTTAAACCTTCAATTCGTTATATTGAATTCGAATTTGTGAGTCAAAGTTTTAAAATAAAAAGTCAACCGATTGTTTTTTGATCAAATTCAAGTTCGCGTTTAGGTTTCTGATTCAATTAAGGATTTAGAAAGTTTCTATAAGTGAGTGACTACCTAATTCATGTTGAAATCGAGGCTTAAAACTGTCTCAAAATCAAAATTGGGTTTGGAGTTCTTCGCGAGTATAACTTGACTGCTGCTGCTATTTTTTTATTTTTTATTTTTTACGATTTCTGTTAATCAAGAACACTTCCAAAAAGGTTATTTTTATTTCATTTTCAAGTTATAAATCACACTTTAGATGTTAGGATCATCTCTGGTCAACTGTATAATCGTGAAGAAGAAGAAGAAGAAGAAATAGGAGAAACAGATTTCGGGTTATATTAATATCTATAGGGATTAATTACAGAAAATGGGCAACAGCCCAACGGTTAAGTGTGTTACCGGGATAGCGAGAGGTCTCGGGTTCGATCCAAGTCTGTGGCATATTTTTTTAAGAGGGCTTATTTAAGGTAGTTATTCTTTTTAAAATTACTATTATTATTATTATTATTATTATTATTATTATTATTATTATTATTATTATTATTATCTTTATTATCTTTATTATTGTTATTACTAATTATAATCATTGTTATTATAATTATTGTTACTAGTATTATTATTAAAAGTATCATTATAAATATTAGTATTATCATTATAATTATTAGTATTATCATTATTATTATTACTTGTATTATGATTAAGTATTTTTATTATTATTATAGCTATTTTTATTATTATTATTATTATTATTATTACGAGTATCAAGTATTATTATCACAAATTATTTTCATTATCATTTTATTGTTAAAATGAGTATTTTTATTATTATTAAGAACTATTGCGATTATCATTTTCATTAAAAACTACTATCATTATAAATATTATTATTATTGTTATTATTATTATTTTTTACTAGTAATATCATTATTATTATTACTATTACTATTTAAGATATTACAAAAATTATTAATATCATTACTATTGTAAACATATAACATTTTAAGAACTTTAATTTTTACTATTATTATTATTTTTACATTATTATGATTATTATCATTTTTACTACTAGTATTATTATTATTATTACAAAATAATACTACTCTTTATTCATTAACATTATTAATAATATTTTATCAAATAAATACTTATATGTAGAATATATACATAACAGTATATATATATATATATATATATATATATATATATATATATATATATATATATATATATATATATATATATAGAAATATAACAACTAATATATATATATATATATATATATATATATATAAACTTATTCCATTACGAGTATATGTGTTAATATATATACTTGATATAGGTTCGTGAACCCGAGGACAACCCTATACTTGTTCAGTGCCATCCTATGCATAATTACTACAAACTATCGTATGGTATCGTGAGTTTTCCTTGCTCCCTTTTTATATATATTTTTGAGCTGAGAATACATGCGCAACTTTTATAACTGTTTTATACGTTAGACACAAGTACCAACTATTAAATTGTGCTATATATGGCTATGTCCTGCAAGTCCCCACTGTGATATTTTTAATTGCTTTTACACAACGCATTCAAAATTATTGGGGGTAGGCCTATCAGGAGTAACGTCCCCGATACATTTGACCAAGTCATTGTATTACTTAATAATGAATTCAAACCGACAAGGACAGTACAACTTATCAAGGGGCAAACTTTGAAACTGTTTAGTCTAAATATCACAAACTTGGCACTACTTTTAGATCCCTGCGAGATCTACTTTTATAAATAAAAATCTTGTGGTCTATATCTATTACTAAAATCATTATTTATGACAAACTAATGAACTCACTCAACCTCGTGTTGACTTTTTAAGCATGTTTATTCTCAGGTACTTAAGTATTGCTTCCGCTGTATATCTGCTGCTTTGATGATGCTTGCTTGCTATGCTTGGAGTCTTCATTAAATATCATATCAATTAAAGACAATTAATGTTCTAAATACAATGTAATCTATTTATCTTCCGCTGTAAAACTCAATAAAATGTCTCATATAGAGTCGTTCTCATTTATACAACTATGGTTTAATATAATTAGTCACAAATACCTCAGGCCCTATTTGGGGGTGTGACATTTTCTAAAACAGATTACACCTTTCCAAGGTGTGACTTTTAACATTACCCTGTCACCCACTTGAAATTCGAGATCCTTACGTCTAATGTCGGTATAGCTCTTTTGACGACTTCGGGCAGTCCTGAGCCTTTCTCGAATTTGAACGATCTTCTCGGTTGTTTCGTGGATGAGTCCGGGTTCAGTGATTTGCTTGTCACCTACTTCGGTCCAACAAATAGGAGAACAACCTTTGCGGCCATATAACGCTTCGAATGGTGCGGCGTTAATACTCGCGTGATAACTATTGTTGTAAGAGAATTCGGCGAGAGGCAAGTGCTTTTCCCAAGCTTTTTTGAAATCGATAACGCAAGCTCGTAACATGTTTTCCAAGGTTTGAATTGTGCGTTCGCTTTGTCTGTCGGTTTGCGGATGGTAAGCGGTACTCATGTCTAGACGTGTTCCCAACGTTTCTTGTAAGGTACCTCAAAATCTAGAAACAAAACGGCCATCTCGGTCAGAGATAATCGATAAGGGTAGACCATGACGGGATACAATCTCCTTTATGTATAGTTGTGCAAGTTTTTCCATTTTGTCGGTTTCCTTCATGGCTAGGAAGTGGGCGGATTTGGTGAGACGGTCAACAATAACCCAAATGGTATCATAACCGCCTATTGTCTTTGGTAGTTTTCTGATAAAATCCATTGTTATTCTTTCCCACTTCCATTGTGGGATTTCGGGTTGTTGAACTAACCCAGATGGTCTTTGATGTTCAGCTTTGACCTTGGAACAAGTTAAACACTTTCCAACATAAGTAGCAACGTCCTTTTTGATGTTCGACCACCAATATTGTTCTTTGAGGTCGTGGTACATCTTACCGGCACCGGGGTGAATCGAGTACCTTGACTTATGGGCTTCATCTAGGATAAGGCTTCGTAAATCCCCATAACTAGGCACCCATATTCTTCCGGCGAAATATCGGAGTCCGGTCTCCTTAACTTCGAATCAAGAGACGAGAACGTTCAAGTGTTCGTGTGAAATATTCTCATCCTTGAGGGCTTCATCTTGGGCTACACGAATTTGGTTATTGAGATTGGTGTGGATGGTGATGTTTAAAGCTCGGACATGAAGAGGCACCATTCTTTCCTTTCGACTTAAGGCATCGGCTACTACATTTTCCTTCCCCAGATGGTAACGAAGCTCATAATCGTAATCGTTTAAAGTTTCAATCCACCATCATTGTCTCATGTTTAGTTGTTTTTGATTGAAGATGTGTTTGAGGCTTTTGTGATCGGTGAAGATAGTACTTTTGGTTCCGTAAAGGTAGTGTCTCCACATCTTGAGTGCAAAGACAACGGCTCCAAGTTCAAAATCATGTGTCGTGTAGTTTCGTTCGTGGATCTTCAATTGTCGAGAGGCATAAGCAATAACCTTCTTCCGTTGCATCAATACACACCTAAAACCATGTTTCGAGACATCGCAATATACAACAAAATCATCATTGCCTTCGTGAAGAGATAAGATAGGAGCAGTGGTTAACTTTTTCTTCAAGATTTGAAACGCGGACTCTTGTTCGGTTGCCCAAACGAATTTCTTTCCCTTGTGAGTTAACGCGGTTAGAGGACGAGCAACCAAGGAGAAATCTTCGATGAATCTACGATAATACCCGGCGAGGCCCAAGAATTGACGAATGTGAGTAGGAGTAGTAGGGGTTTCCCATTTACTAATGGCTTCGATTTTTAAAGGATCGACTTTAATACCTTGGTCACTCACAACATGACCAAAAAATTGAACTTCCTTTAACCAAAATTCACACGTGAAGAATTTGGCATAGAGTTGTTCTTGTCTCAAGAGTTCAAGCACGATTCGAAGGTGTTGTTCGTGTTCTTCTTCGATTTTAGAATAGGCCAAGATATCGTCTATGAATACGATAATGAATTTGTCGAGATACGGTTTGCACATGCGGTTCAAAAGGTCCATGAACACCGCCGGTGCATTGGTTAACCGGAATGGCATTACAAAAAACTCATAACTACCGTAATGAGTCCGGAAAGCAGTTTTAAAGACATCTTCCCCCTTAACCCTTATTTGATGATAACCCGAGCGGAGATCGATTTTTGAATATACGCGAGATCCTTGTAGTTGATCCAAGAGGTCATCGATGCGAGGAAGAGGATATCGGTTCTTAACCGTCAATTTATTTCGTTCATGATAATCGATGCACATTCGTAGGGATCCATCTTTCTTCTTAACGAATAAAATCGGAGCACCCCATGGTGAATGGCTAGGTTGGATAAAACCACGGTCAAGTAGTTCTTGAAATTGACTTTGCAATTCTTGCATTTTGGATGAAGCAAGTCTATACGGTACACGTGCTACGGGTGCAGCTCCCGGAATAAGATCGATTTGGAATTCAACCGTCGATGACGTGGAAGACCCGACAGTTCTTCGGGAAATACATCGGAAAAGTCACTAACAATTGGCACATCATCAATATGCTTCTCATCGGTCTAGACTTTCTTAACGTGGGCTAGGATCACAAAGCAACCTTTACGAAGATATTTTTCAACTTTAAGGCATGAGATGAGGCTGAGTCCGGTGCAACTCTTATCGCCACAGACAGTCAAGGGTTCACCATTCTCGATAGGAATTTGAATCGCTTTAAGATCACAAAGGATGTGAGATTTTGTTTAGCGTAACTAATCCATATCAATTATTACATCGAAACTCCCTAGTTCTATAGGCATCAAGTTAATTTCAAACTCTTTACCCAATAAGTTTAACGTACACCCCCGATAAAATTTGTCGGCACTTAACAGTTTCCTGTTAGCCACTTCAATGGCGTAAGTAGTATCTAGTGGAAATGGTGGAGTGCAAAAAGATTGAGGCAAGGTCTTGGATACAAAACTCTTATCGGCACCCGAATCGAATAAGCAAGAAACATAATAGTTGTTTAGGAGAAACGTACCCGTGACTAGTTCATTGTCATCTCGGGCATCCTTGGTGTTAATGTTGAAAGCTCGGCCACGTGCATTGGGGTTAGCGTTCTTCTTTGGGCATGAATTTCTAAAATGACTCAGTTAGCCACATTCTTAACAAACACCCGGTTTAGGTGCGTTGGGCCTCTTTTGAGCGAAGGGGGCGGTACTTCTACAATCGTTGGCCACATGACCACTTCTTTGACACCGGTGGTAAAATGACTTGCCACATTCACCAAAGTGATGTTTGTGGCATTTGTTGTAAAGAGGTAGATTTCTGGCATAACCTTTCTTGCCGTCGAAGGTGAAAGGCTTCTTGGCAAAGTTGTTGTTGTTGTTGTTGTTGTTGTTGTTGCTGCTTGATTGAGAGGCTTCCCATTTTCTTTTATTGCCACCCGATTTATCCTCGGCCTTTGGTGCCGGCACTTCGATTTCATCCACCGTTTCTATCAATTGGCGGGCTATCTTTAAAGCTTATTGTAGGTTAGCGGGTTTGGATGACATTACCCTGTATTTATGCTCTTAGGGTGGCCATCCATGTAAAGTTCAACTCGTAAGGACTCGGGAGTCACTAGGTTTGGACACATTAAGGCTAGCTCAGTAAACCGTTGGTTATAAGCCTTGAGGTCATTCCGACCGCTTTTAAACTTCTTAGCTCATTTTCGAGCCTTCGAGTCTCTTCATGCAGAAAGTATTCGATGATCATCTTTTCTCATAATTCAGCCCCATGAGAGAGCGTTGGCTTCATCGGTACCCACCGATTATACATACGTTTTACACCATGTGAGAGCGATACTGGCGAAAGTGTGGGTGGAGTATTTGACCTTGTCTTGGTCCCGGAAACCGCTTATGCTAAAAACAGCTTCCGTTTGCTCAAACCATCGAGTGAGAGCAACCGGTCCCCCGGTCCCATCGAAAGTGTGAGGTTTGCACCCCATGAAGTTCTTGTAGGAGCACCCCTCGTTTGAATTACGGGCACCATGATTGTTGTTGTTGTGGTTGTTGTTATTATTATTGTTATTGTTGTTGGAGGAGTGACCAGCCATGGTGAAATGTCCCGTTCTTATTGATTAAAAACGTTCCATATTAATTGATTTTGTTGCGAGGTTTTGACCACTATATGAGACGTTTTTCAAAGACTGCATTCATTTTTAAAACAAACCATAACCTTTATTTCATAAATAAAGGTTTAAAAAGCTTTACGTAGATTATCAAATAATGATAATCTAAAATATCCTGTTTACACACGACCATTACATAATTGTTTACAATACAAATATGTTACATCGAAATCAGTTTCTTGAATGCAGTTTTTACACAATATCATACAAACATGGACTCCAAATCTTGTCCTTATTTTAGTATGCAACAGCGGAAGCTCTTAATATTCACCTGAGAATAAACATGCTTTAAACGTCAACAAAAATGTTGGTGAGTTATAGGTTTAACCTATATATATCAAATCGTAACAATAGACCACAAGATTTCATATTTCAATACACATCCCATACATAGAGATAAAAATCATTCATATGGTGAACACCTGGTAACCGACATTAACAAGATGCATATATAAGAATATCCCCATCATTCCGGGACACCCTTCGGATATGATATAAATTTCGAAGTACTAAAGCATCCGGTACTTTGGATGGGGTTTGTTAGGACCAATAGATCTATCTTTAGGATTCGCGTCAATTAGGGTGTATGTTCCCTAATTCTTAGATTACCAGACTTAATAAAAAGGGGCATATTCGATTTTGATAATTCAACCATAGAATGTAGTTTCACGTACTTGTGTCTATTTTGTAAATCATTTATAAAACCTGCATGTATTCTCATCCCAAAAATATTAGATTTTAAAAGTGGGACTATAACTCACTTTCACAGATTTTTACTTCGTCGGGAAGTAAGACTTGGCCACTGGTTGATTCACGAACCTATAACAATATATACATATATATCAAAGTATGTTCAAAATATATTTACAACACTTTTAATATATTTTGATGTTTTAAGTTTATTAAGTCAGCTGTCCTCGTTAGTAACCTACAACTAGTTGTCCACAGTTAGATGTACAGAAATAAATCGATAAATATTATCTTGAATCAATCCACGACCCAGTGTATACGTATCTCAGTATTGATCACAACTCAAACTATATATATTTTGGAATCAACCTCAACCCTGTATAGCTAACTCCAACATTCACATATAGAGTGTCTATGGTTGTTCCGAAATATATATAGATGTGTCGACATGATAGGTCGAAACATTGTATACGTGTCTATGGTATCTCAAGATTACATAATATACAATACAAGTTGATTAAGTTATGGTTGGAATAGATTTGTTACCAATTTTCACGTAGCTAAAATGAGAAAAATTATCCAATCTTGTTTTACCCATAACTTCTTCATTTTAAATCCGTTTTGAGTGAATCAAATTGCTATGGTTTCATATTGAACTCTATTTTATGAATCTAAACAGAAAAAGTATAGGTTTATAGTCAGAAAAATAAGTTACAAGTCGTTTTTGTAAAGGTAGTCATTTCAGTCGAAAGAACGACGTCTAGATGACCATTTTAGAAAACATACTTCCACTTTGAGTTTAACCATAATTTTTGGATATAGTTTCATGTTCATAATAAAAATCATTTTCTCAGAATAACAACTTTTAAATCAAAGTTTATCATAGTTTTTAATTAACTAACCCAAAACAGCCCGCGGTGTTACTACGACGGCGTAAATCCGGTTTTACGGTGTTTTTCGTGTTTGCAGGTTTTAAATCATTAAGTTAGCATATCATATAGATATAGAATATGTGTTTAGTTTATTTTAAAAGTCAAGTTAGAAGGATTAACTTTTGTTTGCGAACAAGTTTAGAATTAACTAAACTATGTTCTAGTGATTACAAGTTTAAACCTTCGAATAAGATAGCTTTATATGTATGAATCGAATGATGTTATGAACATCATTACTACCTTAAGTTCCTTGGATGAACCTACTGGAAAAGAGAAAAATGGATCTAGCTTCAATGGATCCTTGGGTGGCTCGAAGTTCTTGAAGCAGAATCATGACACGAAAACAAGTTCAAGTAAGATCATCACTTGAAATAAGATTGTTATAGTTATAGAAATTGAACCAAAGTTTAAATATGATTATTACCTTGTATTAGAATGATAACCTACTGTAAGAAACAAAGATTTCTTGAGGTTGGATGATCACCTTACAAGATTGGAAGTGAGCTAGCAAACTTGAAAGTATTCTTGATTTTATGAAACTAGAACTTTTGGTATTTATGAAGAACACTTAGAACTTGAAGATAGAACTTGAGAGAGATCAATTAGATGAAGAAAATTGAAGAATGAAAGTGTTTGTAGGTGTTTTTGGTCGTTGGTGTATGGATTAGATATAAAGGATATGTAATTTTGTTTTCATGTAAATAAGTCATGAATGATTACTCATATTTTTGTAATTTTATGAGATATTTCATGCTAGTTGCCAAATGATGGTTCCCACATGTGTTAGGTGACTCACATGGGCTACTAAGAGCTGATCATTGGAGTGTATATACCAATAGTACATACATCTAAAAGCTGTGTATTGTACGAGTACGAATACGGGTGCATGCGAGTAGAATTGTTGATGAAACTGAATGAGGATGTAATTGTAAGCATTTTTGTTAAGTAGAAGTATTTTGATAAGTGTATTGAAGTCTTTCAAAACTGTATAAATACATATTAAAACACTACATGTATATACATTTTAACTGAGTCGTTAAGTCATCGTTAGTCGTTACATGTAAGTGTTGTTTTGAAACCTTTAGGTTAACGATCTTGTTAAATGTTGTTAACCCAATGTTTATAATATCAAATGAGATTTTAAATTATTATATTATCATGATATTATCATGTATGAATATCTCTTAATATGATATATATACATTAAATGTCTTTACAACGATAATCGTTACATATATGTCTCGTTTAAAAATCATTAAGTTAGTAGTCTTGTTTTTACATATGTAGTTCATTGTTAATATACTTAATGATATATTTACTTATCATAGTATCATGTTAACTATATATATATATATATCCATATATATGTCATCATATAGTTTTTACAAGTTTTAACGTTCGTGAATCACCGGTCAACTTGGGTGGTCAATTGTCTATATGAAACATATTTTAATTAATCAAGTCTTAACAAGTTTGATTGCTTAACATGTTGGAAACATTTAATCATGTAAATATCAATCTCAATTAATATATATAAACATGGAAAAGTTCGGGTCACTACAGTACCTACCCGTTAAATAAATTTCGTCCCGAAATTTTAAGCTGTTGAAGGTGTTGACGAATCTTCTGGAAATAGATGCGGGTATATCTTCTTCATCTGATCTTCACGCTCCCAGGTGAACTCGGGTCCTCTACGAGCATTCCATCGAACCTTAACAATTGGTATCTTGTTTTGCTTAAGTCTTTTAACCTCACGATCCATTATTTCGACGGGTTCTTCGATGAATTGAAGTTTTTCGTTGATTTGGATTTCATCTAACGGAATAGTGAGATCTTCTTTAGCAAAACATTTCTTCAAATTCGAGACGTGGAAAGTGTTATGTACAGCCGCGAGTTGTTGAGGTAACTCTAGTTGGTAAGCTACTGGTCCGACACGATCAATAATCTTGAATGGTCCAATATACCTTGGATTTAATTTCCCTCGTTTACCAAATCGAACAACGCCTTTCCAAGGTGCAACTTTAAGCATGACCATCTCTCCAATTTCAAATTCTATATCTTTTCTTTTAATGTCAGCGTAGCTCTTTTGTCGACTTTGGGCGGTTTTCAACCGTTGTTGAATTTGGATGATCTTCTCGGTAGTTTCTTGTATAATCTCCGGACCCGTAATCTGTCTATCCCCCACTTCACTCCAACAAATCGGAGACCTGCACTTTCTACCATAAAGTGCTTCAAACGGCGCCATCTCAATGCTTGAATGGTAGCTGTTGTTGTAGGAAAATTCTGCTAACGGTAGATGTCGATCCCAACTGTTTCCGAAATCAATAACACATGCTCGTAGCATGTATTCAAGCGTTTGTATCGTCCTTTAGCTCTGCCCATCAGTTTGTGGGTGATAGGCAGTACTCATGTCTAGACGAGTTCCTAATGCTTGCTGTAATGTCTGCCAGAATCTTGAAATAAATCTACCATCCCTATCAGAGATAATAGAGATTGGTATTCCATGTCTGGAGACGACTTCCTTCAAATACAGTCGTGCTAACTTCTCCATCTTGTCATCTTCTCTTATTGGCAGGAAGTGTGCTGATTTGGTGAGACGATCAACTATTACCCAAATAGTATAAAACCACTTGCAGTCCTTGGCAATTTAGTGATGAAATCCATGGTAATGTTTTCCCATTTCCATTCCGGGATTTCGGGTTGTTGAAGTAGACCTGATGGTTTCTGATGCTCAGCTTTGACCTTAGAACACGTCAAACATTCTCCTACGTATTTAGCAACATCGGCTTTCATACCCGGCCACCAAAAATGTTTCTTGAGATCCTTGTACATCTTCCCCGTTCCAGGATGTATTGAGTATCTGGTTTTATGAGCTTCTCTAAGTACCATTTCTCTCATATCTCCAAATTTTTGGTACCCAAATCTTTTCAGCCCTATACCGGGTTCCGTCTTCCCGAATATTAAGATGCTTCTCCGATCCTTTGGGTATTTCATCCTTTAAATTTCCCTCTTTTAAAACTCCTTGTTGCGCCTCCTTTATTTGAGTAGTAATGTTATTATGAATCATTATATTCATAGATTTTACTCGAATGGGTTCTCTGTCCTTCCTGCTCAAGGCATCGGCTACCACATTTGCCTTCCCCGAGTGGTAACGAATCTCAAAGTCGTAATCATTCAATAATTCAATCCACCTACGCTGCCTCATATTCAGTTGTTTCTGATTAAATATGTGTTGAAGACTTTTGTGGTCGGTATATATAATACTTTTGACCCCATATAAGTAGTGCCTCCAAGTCTTTAATGCAAAAACAACCGCGCCTAATTCCAAATCATGCGTCGTATAATTTTGTTCGTGAATCTTCAATTGTCTAGACGCATAAGCAATCACCTTCGTTCATTGCATTAATACACAACCGAGACCTTGCTTTGATGCATCACAATAAATCACAAAATCATCATTCCCTTCAGGCAATGAAAATATAGGTGCCGTAGTTAGCTTTTTCTTCAATAACTGAAATGCTTTCTCTTGTTCATCATTCCATTCAAATTTCTTCCCTTTATGCGTTAATGCAGTCAAGGGTTTTGCTATTCTGGAAAAGTCTTGGATGAACCTTCTGTAGTAACCAGCTAGTCCTAAAAACTGGCGTATGTGTTTCGGAGTTTTCGGGGTTTCCCACTTTTCAACAGTTTCTATCTTTGCCGGATCCACCTTAATACCTTCTTTGTTCACTATGTGACCAAGGAATTGAACTTCTTCCAACCAAAATACACACTTTGAAAACTTATCGTACAATTCTTCCTTCCTCAATACTTCTAACACCTTTCTCAAATGTTCACCGTGTTCTTGGTCATTCTTTGAGTAAATAAGTATGTCATCAATGAAAACAATGACAAACTTGTCAAGGTATGGTCCACACACTCGGTTCATAAGGTCCATGAACACAGCTGGTGCATTAGTTAAACCAAACGGCATGACCATAAACTCGTAATGACCGTAACGTGTTCTGAAAGCAGTCTTTGGAATATCATCTTCTTTCACCCGCATTTGATGATACCCGGAACGTAAGTCAATCTTTGAATAAACAGACGAGCCTTGTAGTTGATCAAATAAGTCATCGATTCTCGGTAGTGGGTAGCGGTTCTTGATGGTAAGTTTGTTCAACTCTCGGTAGTCGATACACAACCTGAATGTACCATCTTTCTTCTTGACAAACAAAACAGGAGCTCCCCACGGTGATGTGCTTGGTCGAATGAAACCACGCTCTAAAAGTTCTTGTAATTGGCTTTGTAGTTCTTTCATCTCGCTGGGTGCGAGTCTGTAAGGAGCACGAGCTATTGGTGCAGCTCCTGGTACAAGATCTATTTGAAATTCAACAGATCGATGTGGGGGTAATCCCGGTAATTCTTTCGGAAATACATCAGGAAATTCTTTTGCGACAGGAACATCATTGATGCTTTTTTCTTCAATTTGTACTTTCTCGACGTGTGCTAGAACAGCATAGCAACCTTTTCTTATTAGTTTTTGTGCCTTCAAATTACTAATAAGATGTAGCTTCGTGTTGCCCTTTTCTCCGTACACCATTAAGGGTTTTCCTTTTTCTCGTATAATGCGAATTGCATTTTTCTAATAAACGATCTCCGCTTTCACTTCTTTCAACCAGTCCATACCGATTATCACATCAAAACTCCCTAACTCTACTGGTATCAAATCAATCTTAAATGTTTCGCAAACCAGTTTAATTTCTCGATTCCGACATATATGATCTGCTGAAATTAATTTACCATTTGCTAATTCGAGTAAAAATTTACTATCCAAAGGCGTCAATGGACAACTTAATTTAGCACAAAAATCTCTACTCATATAGCTTCTATCCGCACCCGAATCAAATAAAACGTAAGCAGATTTATTGTCAATAAGAAACGTACCCGTAACAAGCTCCGGGTCTTCATGTGTCTCTGCCGCATTAATATTGAAAACTCTTCCACGGCCTTGTCCATTCGTGTTCTCCTGGTTCGGGCAATTTCTAATAATATGGCCCGGTTTTCCACATTTATAACAAACTACATTGGCATAACTTGCTCCGACACTACTTGCTCCGCCATTACTCGTTCCGACACCATTTGTTCCTTTCGTTCTATTAACCCCTGGTCCGTAGACCTCACACTTCGCCGCGCTATGACCATTTCTTTTACACTTGTTGCAAAATTTGGTGCAGAACCCCGAGTGATTCTTTTCACACCTTTGGCATAGCTGCTTCTGATTGTTGTTGTTGTTGCGGTTATTATTGTTGTTGGGATGATTGTTGTAGTTGCTGTTGTTATTATTGTTGTTGTTGTTGGGCTGTTTGTTGTAGTTGCGATTGATGTTGCGATTGTTGGGATAATTTTTGCGATTATTGTTGTAATTGCTGTTGTTGTTGTATTGGTGATTCTTATCACCGTTTTCCTCCCACTTTCTTTTGACTTGCTTCACATTGGCCTCTTCAGCAGTCTGTTCTTTAATTCTTTCTTCAATCTGGTTCACGAGTTTGTGAGCCATTCTACATGCCTGTTGTATGGAGGCGGGCTCGTGTGAACTTATATCTTCTTGGATTCTTTCCGGTAATCCTTTCACAAACGCGTCGATTTTCTCTTCCTCATCTTCGAATGCTCCCGGACACAATAGGCACAATTCTGTGAATCGTCTTTCGTACGTGGTAATATCAAATCCTTGGGTTCGTAACCCTCTAAGTTCTGTCTTGAGCTTATTGACCTCGGTTCTGGGACGGTACTTCTCGTTCATCAAGTGCTTGAATGCTGACCACGGTAGTGCGTACGCATCGTCTTGTCCCACTTGCTCTAGATAGGTATTCCACCATGTTAACGCAGAACCTGTGAAGGTATGCGTAGCGTACTTTACTTTGTCCTCTTCAGTACACTTACTTATGGCAAACACCGATTCGACCTTCTCGGTCCACCGTTTCAATCCGATCGGTCCTTCGGTTCCATCAAATTCCAAAGGTTTGCAGGCAGTGAATTCTTTGTAGGTGCATCCTACACGATTTCCTGTACTGCTAGATCCAAGGTTATTGTTGGTATGTAGCGCAACCTGTACTGCGGCTATGTTTGAAGCTAGAAAAGTACGGAATTCCTCTTCATTCATATTCACGGTGTGTCGAGTAGTCGGTGCCATTTCCTTCAAAATAGTTAAATGGAATAAGTTAATCATACAGAATATTAAGAGTAGTTAATAGTATTTCGTAGCATAATATGAACTCATTTATAAAAGCTTTTTCTTCATATTAGCGTTTTATAAGTTTAAATTCGGGTAGTACCTACCCGTTAAGTTCATACTTAGTAGCTAATATACAATTCAACTACTACGATTCTATATGAAAAACTGGTTATAATAATATTTCGCGTTCAAACTTTTACACAATATTTTACAAACTTACAATACCGCTTATTTTACATATAGCATGAAATATAGCACACAATAAATTTGATACAAGATGGTTGTGAAGATAATTCTAGCTAGTACACAAGTCGTTCAGCAAAGGCAATAAAGACACGTAATTCATACGTCCAGAAACAAGTCATGCATTCTGGTTTTACTAGGATTATTTCCCATCCTTGGTCTTGTGGAACATAACCGTTATGGTCGTTGATAAGACATCGTGTTGTAACGTCGTCAAAGGGACGAGGGTTAGGTAATGTCCAACAGTCCCGTAACAATCTAAAAACCTCATTTCTTACCCCAATTACCGACTCCGTCACTTGTGGGAACGTTTTGTTTAATAGTTGTAGCCCGATGTTCTTGTTCTCACTTTGGTGAGAAGCGAACATTACTAATCCGTAAGCATAACATGCTTCTTTATGTTGCATGTTAGCCGCTTTTTCTAAATCACGAAGTCCAATATTCGGATATATTGAGTCAAAATAATTTCTTAACCCATTGCGTAAAATAGCATTTGGGTTCCCCGCAATATATGCGTCAAAGTAAACACATCGTAACTTATGGATTTCCCAATGTGATATCCCCCATCTTTCGAACGAAAGCCTTTTATAAACCAAGGCATTCTTGGAACGTTCTTCAACTGTCTTACAAACTGATCTCGCCTTAAATAGTTGTGCCGAAGAATTCTGACCGACTCTAGACAAGATTTCATCAATCATGTCTCCGGGTAGGTCTCTTAAAATATTGTGTTGTCTATCCATTTTGTATTTTTATACTGTAAAATAGACAAGAGTTAGATTCATAAAAAAAAAATATACTTATTAATACAAGCAATTTTTACATATATCATAAAGCATAAGCACACTATATTACATATATTACACCACACGAATACAACTATCTTATTCCAACTCGCTTGTTTCTTCTTCTTCGGTTTTGGTTCGTTTTGCCAAGTTTCTAGGGATATATGATGTTCCCCTAATACGAGCCGTCGTGATCCACATTGGTTTAGAAAAACCTGGTGGTTTAGAGGTTCCCGGGTCATTGTTACAACTTAAGGACTTCGGGGATTGACGATACATATAAAGTTCATCGGGGTTGGAATTAGATTTCTCTATTTTTATGCCCTTTCCCTTATTATTTTCTTTTGCCTTTTTAAATTCAGTTGGGGTAATTTCTATAACATCATCGGAATTCTCGTCGGAATCCGATTCATCGGAGAATTGGTAATCCTCCCAATATTTTGCTTCCTTGGCGGAAACACCATTGACCATAATTAACCTTGGTCGGTTGGTTGAGGATTTTCTTTTACTTAACCGTTTTATTATTTCCCCCACCAGTTCTATTTCTTCATCCGGTTCCGATTCTTCTTCCGGTTCCGATTCTTCTTCCGGTTCCGACTCTTCTTCCGGTTCCTCTTCGGGAACTTGTGAATCAGTCCACGAATCATTCCAATTTACATTTGACTCTTCATTATTATTAGGTGAGTCAATGGAACTTGTTCTAGAGGTAGACATCTATCACATAATATCAAACGCGTTAAGAGATTAATATATCACATAATATTCACATGTTAAAAATATATAGTTTCCAACAAAATTTGTTAAGCAATCATTTTTCAAGTAAACACGGTCGAAGTCTAGACTCACTAATGCATCCTAACAAACTCGATAAGACACACTAATGCAAAATTCTGGTTCTCTAAGACCAACGCTCGGATACCAACTGAAATGTCCCGTTCTTATTGATTAAAAACGTTCCATATTAATTGATTTCGTTGCGAGGTTTTGACCTCTATATGAGACGTTTTTCAAAGACTGCATTCATTTTTAAAACAAACCATAACCTTTATTTCATAAATAAAGGTTTAAAAAGCTTTACGTAGATTATCAAATAATGATAATCTAAAATATCTTGTTTACACACGACCATTACATAATGGTTTACAATACAAATATGTTACATCGAAATCAGTTTCTTGAATGCAGTTTTTACACAATATCATACAAACATGGACTCCAAATCTTGTCCTTATTTTAGTATGCAACAGCGGAAGCTCTTAATATTCACCTGAGAATAAACATGCTTTAAACGTCAACAAAAATGTTGGTGAGTTATAGGTTTAACCTATATATATCAAATCGTAACAATAGACCACAAGATTTCATATTTCAATACACATCCCATACATAGAGATAAAAATCATTCATATGGTGAACACCTGGTAACCGACATTAACAAGATGCATATATAAGAATATCCCCATCATTCCGGGACACCCTTCGGATATGATATAAATTTCGAAGTACTAAAGCATCCGGTACTTTGGATGGGGTTTGTTAGGCCAAATAGATCTATCTTTAGGATTCGCGTCAATTAGGGTGTCTGTTCCCTAATTCTTAGATTACCAGACTTAATAAAAAGGGGCATATTCGATTTTGATAATTCAACCATAGAATGTAGTTTCACGTACTTGTGTCTATTTTGTAAATCATTTATAAAACCTGCATGTATTCTCATCCCAAAAATATTAGATTTTAAAAGTGGGACTATAACTCACTTTCACAGATTTTTACTTCGTCGGGAAGTAAGACTTGGCCACTGGTTGATTCACGAACCTATAACAATATATACATATATATCAAAGTATGTTCAAAATATATTTACAACACTTTTAATATATTTTGATGTTTTAAGTTTATTAAGTCAGCTGTCCTCGTTAGTAACCTACAACTAGTTGTCCACAGTTAGATGTACAGAAATAAATCGATAAATATTATCTTGAATCAATCCACGACCCAGTGTATACGTATCTCAGTATTGATCACAACTCAAACTATATATATTTTGGAATCAACCTCAACCCTGTATAGCTAACTCCAACATTCACATATAGAGTGTCTATGGTTGTTCCGAAATATATATAGATGTGTCGACATGATAGGTCGAAACATTGTATACGTGTCTATGGTATCTCAAGATTACATAATATACAATACAAGTTGATTAAGTTATGGTTGGAATAGATTTGTTACCAATTTTCACGTAGCTAAAATGAGAAAAATTATCCAATCTTGTTTTACCCATAACTTCTTCATTTTAAATCCGTTTTGAGTGAATCAAATTGCTATGGTTTCATATTGAACTCTATTTTATGAATCTAAACAGAAAAAGTATAGGTTTATAGTCAGAAAAATAAGTTACAAGTCGTTTTTGTAAAGGTAGTCATTTCAGTCGAAAGAACGACGTCTAGATGACCATTTTAGAAAACATACTTCCACTTTAAGTTTAACCATAATTTTTGGATATAGTTTCATGTTCATAATAAAAATCATTTTCTCAGAATAACAACTTTTAAATCAAAGTTTATCATAGTTTTTAATTAACTAACCCAAAACAGCCCGCGGTGTTACTACGACGGCGTAAATCCGGTTTTACGGTGTTTTTCGTGTTTGCAGGTTTTAAATCATTAAGTTATCATATCATATAGATATAGAACATGTGTTTAGTGTATTTTAAAAGTCAAGTTAGAAGGATTAACTTTTGTTTGCGAACAAGTTTAGAATTAACTAAACTATGTTCTAGTGATTACAAGTTTAAACCTTCGAATAAGATAGCTTTATATGTATGAATCGAATGATGTTATGAACATCATTACTACCTTAAGTTCCTTGGATAAACCTACTGGAAAAGAGAAAAATGGATCTAGCTTCAATGGATCCTTGGATGGCTCGAAGTTCTTGAAGCAGAATCATGACACGAAAACAAGTTCAAGTAAGATCATCACTTGAAATAAGATTGTTATAGTTATAGAAATTGAACCAAAGTTTGAATATGATTATTACCTTGTATTAGAATGATAACCTACTGTAAGAAACAAAGATTTCTTGAGGTTGGATGATCACCTTACAAGATTGGAAGTGAGCTAGCAAACTTGAAAGTATTCTTGATTTTATGAAACTAGAACTTTTAGAATTTATGAAGAACACTTAGAACTTGAAGATAGAACTTGAGAGAGATCAATTAGATGAAGAAAATTGAAGATTGAAAGTGTTTGTAGGTGTTTTTGGTCGTTGGTGTATGGATTAGATATAAAGGATATGTAATTTTGTTTTCATGTAAATAAGTCATGAATGATTACTCATATTTTTGTAATTTTATGAGATATTTCATGCTAGTTGCCATATGATGGTTCCCACATGTGTTAGGTGACTCACATGGGCTGCTAAGAGCTGATCATTGGAGTGTATATACCAATAGTACATACATCTAAAAGCTGTGTATTGTACGAGTACGAATACGGGTGCATGCGAGTAGAATTGTTGATGAAACTGAACGAGGATGTAATTGTAAGCATTTTTGTTAAGTAGAAGTATTTTGATAAGTGTATTGAAGTCTTTCAAAAGTTTATAAATACATATTAAAACACTACATGTATATACATTTTAACTGAGTCGTTAAGTCATCGTTAGTCGTTACATGTAAGTGTTGTTTTGAAACCTTTAGGTTAACGATCTTGTTAAATGTTGTTAACCCAATGTTTATAATATCAAATGAGATTTTAAATTATTATATTATCATGATATTATCATGTATGAATATCTCTTAATATGATATATATACATTAAATGTCTTTACAACGATAATCGTTACATATATGTCTCGTTTAAAAATCATTAAGTTAGTAGTCTTGTTTTTACATATGTAGTTCATTGTTAATATACTTAATGATATGTTTACTTATCATAGTATCATGTTAACTATATATATATATCCATATATATGTCATCATATAGTTTTTACAAGTTTTAAAGTTCGTGAATCACCGATCAACTTGGGTGGTCAATTGTCTATATGAAACATATTTTAATTAATCAAGTCTTAACAACTTTGATTGCTTAACATGTTGGAAACATTTAATCATGTAAATATCAATCTCAATTAATATATATAAACATGGAAAAGTTCGGGTCACTACACATGGCCGCATCTACGGCGGTGGATATCATTCGTTGAAGAGCTTGTTCGGGAGTTTCATTGCGTTGACCTTGGCGAAGAGGCATTGTTCCTTCAAGACACATGAATATCATTGATTAGTATTCTTAATAATACTAATCGTGCCATGGAATAAAGATAGAGAGAAAAATTTCAGTGACCCGCCCTCGATACTCTATGTTTTAATGTCAGAACGTCCATATGAGTTACCGTAATATAGTCCCGGAAATTATATTACCCTAATTCATATGTGCATTCGACATTACCTCATAAGGTCAAGCTGGCGTGTCAATCAAATTTAAACAACGTGAGATTAAGATGGAATAAGAGTTAGATACGAATGGAAAAGTTCAAGTATAAATGTACTAGTAGTAAAGCAAGTCCTACTTCAAGTCTATATGCTGGTTGTAGTCTAAACTCACTAATGCACCCTATGACTCAGGGTTGACACCAATGAACTCTAAATCCCTACAACCAACGCTCTGATACCATCTGTAGTGACCCGACAAAATCGTCATTGACGGCGCTAAAATGACCCGTCCATATTACTATAAACGCAGTATGTTATTCATTGGTCCCATAGTGAGGTATTTGACCTCTATATGATACGTTTTAGAAAAATATTGCAATTGTTTCATAAAAAGCACACCATTATTATACAAAATGCATGTTTTAAACAAGTGGGCAATTATTTAAGAAACAATCCCCATGATACATCGGTTACCAAATACTACACACATGACATACCTGTCGAATATAATACATGACAAAGGTTTTATTGAATGCAATACTTCATTTAAACAAAAGTATGAGACTCCATGCACAGCTTGCTCAGATAATGCAACAGCGGAAGACTTTCTTAAGGACCTGAGAATAAACATGCTTAAACAGTCAACACAAAGGTTGGTGAGATATATAATCGATATAAATATAGACCACAAGTTTTTATAGTTATAAATGTGTGTACACTCGCAAGTGTATAAAAGTATTCTATAAGTTGTTGAGCGCTTCAGTAACCATACTTAACAATTAATGTAGCATATTCCCTTTATTATGAAATCTCCCTACACTATACCAAATGTAGTAAAAACGAAGTACTATGCAACTGTTTACGATACTAGAGCGACTAGCCCGGTTGGGGTTGTAAAACCCGATAGATCTATCAATAGAATTCGCGTATACATGTTCTTACAACATGTAAATATTAGTTACCAAGCTATTAGGGAAGATATGCAAAGTGGTACAACTCAACGTAGAATATATTTTAAGTACTTGTGTCTATGGCGTAAAACATAAAATGCATGTATTCTCAATCCAAAATATTTGTAGAGTTTAAAAATGGTGAAGGTATTTCGTATGCCCGAGAGACATATTAAATTAATGTGGCTAATATGTTTTGATCCAAGTCGGGTCATACCCAATAACAAGCTTACCGACACCTTATTCGTATTTAATCTTAGCGATTGGATCGTTGATTAAATACGCGACACTTGAACTTTAAGAAAAATGGTTTTCTTAAATATTACTTGATGTGTATATAAATTATGGAATAATTTATATAGTATGGATTTAATTATTTATAGGTTAAATAATTAATTTAGTTATGTTACATTTTATATAATTGGTTTTATAAATAATGTATACATAACAAATAATATGCAAGTTTATAAAATGTATTTTATAAAAACTAGTTTTATAAAATCTAGTTTTATAAAACTATTTTATAAAAGAAATGGAAGTGGCATTGGAGTCCATGTAAGCATGCATTTTGACTAGCCTTTTGTATGGTTACTTCCCATTTCAAGAAGCATATTAACCAAGACTTGTTGGAGACCAACAACACATGCAAAACACATCAAAAACTTGCAAAATTCTGCTGTCTTTTCTTACTGCTGCTGCCGTGAGTTTGAAGAGGAAAAAAGGGTTCTCAAATTTGTTTTGCAAGCTCATTTTAAGTGTAAAATAAATCCTAACCAAAAGTACAAGGTGTTGGTGGTTAGCTTGGGGTATAACAACTTGAGGTTTCATTTTTTTGGAGCTCCATTCTTCATCATCATCTTCATCATATACTAACAAGCTTGGAGTAGGTATAAACACTTTACTTGCTTGTAGTTTGTAACCATATTTCATAACTTGATCCTAATTGGGATTTAACATTAATTGGTTAAAGATATACAATGTTCTTAAATGGTAATTACATGCTTCCACTTCATTTGATTCTTAAAATGATTTAAACATTTTGGAACTTGTTAAATCCCAACAATGGTATCTAGAGCCGAAGTTGATGGAATATACTTCGAAATGATCTATTAAACCCACTATATTTTTGCATTTTATGAACATGCATGATAGTAGAATGCAAAGATTTTCGGGTTTGGGTGGGTTTCCATTTTGGCCGAAATATTGGGAGATTCCAAATGGGTTTGGAACTTGCCATTTGATCATTTTTTGTTGTATGTTGTTGTTCACAATCAAGCCTTGACCTTGTGTTTGGATGGTTGTATGTTTGGTTGATTTAATTCATTCATTTGGTATGTAATATTAATTCATTCATTTGGTTTGTAATATTTATTCATTTGGTTATGTAATTTATTTTATATTTGGTATGTTATATAGATTAGGTTGTATTTCATTTTCTAGACAAAATGTATTAGGATATATTTTGTAATAAGATGAAGATACAAGATGAAGGCATAGAAGAACACAAGAAGAAGCATTTGGATGCAAGATTAAGTGGGAGATTTAAAATTTCCTACTTTGTGTTATTACCCCTTAACCGGTGGCATTTGTTTTCAGCTAAACAAATGTCTACCAAATTGGCTTGATTGTGGACATATTTGTTTTGCATGCATGGTTGTTTATTGTGTTTATATGTTTGGTTGCTACAAGTAAATCACAAGTTAACAACAAGCAAAATGACAATTTAAATGGTTAAATTAGACATTATTAACGACATGCAAAACGACAATTTAATTGGTTAAATTAAAAGTGGCAAAAGGACATTGATAAGCGGTTATTAAGAACATGAAGAGGATCACATATATAAAATGGTTTATATCAAGTAATTGGCTTAATTACAAGACATGAAAATGGTTTTTCATAAGTACCATACACTAAATGCATGTTGGTGTATGGCATAAAAGTTTTCTTAAACTAGAAATAATGAAAACTTAAAATCCCTTATTAACAAGGCAAACGAGTTAAACGCCATCCTTTTGTGTGACACTTAAACATATTAGGGAACTCATAATGGGATAAAGGTCACCTAACCATTATGAGCAAACTAATATGATTAAGGTGAATTTTGCACACTTGTGGGATAAAGGTCACCTAACCACTTGTATGTTAAATTTACACGTTTACACAAGTAGGACGACTTGATTTGGGAATCATGAACTTAGGGTCTCCGAAGCATGAGGAACAAATAGGCGTCGATGGGATAAATATGCCATGCAAAAGGATTGCATGATCCCATAACTTAGAAGTTGCAAAAGGATTACAATTGTCATATAATGACTACCTAGCTAAATTAAATGACGAGATAAAGGTCACCTAACCGAAATTTGGTTTACCGTTGGATTCTAAAATTTAATAAATATCAATTGGATTTAAAGGGTATTGATTTTTAAATTAAAATTGATACTTAAACAACTTTGTTAAATTTTGTAGATGGCCGCCAATAACAACAACATTCCAAACGCACCAATCAACTTTAACAACCTATTGTTGAGGTAAATCCTCGAAAAGGAAAAACTCAACCATACGAATTTCATGGATTGGTTTCGCAATCTAAGAATTGTCCTCAAACATGAGGATAGGGCGTATGTGTTGGAAGACCCCATTCCTGATTAACCTGACGAGGATGATACGGAAGGCATGGTGTTGGGATTTAACAAGTTTCATAATACTTAAAACTTTTAAGGATCATTCAAAGCGGAAGCATGTAAATAACCATTTAGTAACTTGTTAATCTTTAACCAATTAAACTTAAAATCCCAATAAGGATCAAGTTATGAAATATGCTTACAAACTACAAGCAAGTAAAGTGTTTATACCTTCACCAAGCTAGGTAGTGAGTGATGAAGATGATGATGATGATGAATGCAGCCTCAAATGGATGAAACCTCAAGTAGATATACCCCAAACTTGTGCACCAACACCCTAGTTTTTGGTTAGGATTTAATGACACCTAAATGAGCTTGCAAAAAAAAAAAAAAAAATTTGAACCTCTTTTGAGCTCTCAAAGCTCACGGCCAGCAGGCACAAGGAGAGCAAAATTTTTCAGTTTTTTTTGATTACTTGAAAGTGTATTTGCATGTATATGTTTTAGTGTTTAAGTCTCCAAGAGGTCTTGGTACTTCTCACATGGAATCTTTGGAAGTAACACTTAAAAGCTAGTCAAAATGGCATGCTTGTGAAACTCCCATGCCACTTCTAAATTTGTATTATAAAATAAGTTTTATAAAAGAATTAAATTTTTATAAAACCATTTTATAAACTTCCATATTTATTTATGTACATTTTATTATATAAAACCCATATATATAAAATGTAACCTAAATTTATTAATTATTTAACCTATAAATAATTAAATCCAAATTATATAAATTATTCTATAATTTATATATATACACATCAACTAATATTTAAGAAAACCATTTTTCTTAAAGTTCAAGTGTCGCGTATTTAATCAATGATCCAATCGCTAAGATCAAATACGAATAAGGTGTCGGTAAGCTTGTTATTGGGTATGACCCGACTTGGATCAAAACACATTAGCCACATTAATTTAATATGTGTCTCGGGCATACGAAATACCTTCAATCTCCCACTTGTACGAGAAACATAAGAAATTAATGCAAGTGATGGATACCACCTAACGACCGTCCATCACCCCCAATATGTTATGACTTTGTGCCATTCAATAACATCGTCCCTTTCGAGTTCTCATCTCGAAAATGAATAGGTGAATCTTTTCATTATATCCTTTCATCCTAGATGTCATGTTAAATCCAAGAGATACAGAGTGATCACTCTCTTCTAGATTTAACTTTTCAGGCCTTAAACATCTGACTCTCAACGAATAAGAGGGATAAATTCCATCTTGACTACATACGTCCTAAATATATACCTTGCATTATACCTGAGCTCTTCCTTATGAACTACCATATTTCAGAATAGCGAAGGAAAGAATCAAGGCACAATACTCGATAAATATCCGAACCCAATATGTATCTCAGGTCATAGGATACAATGATATTCGCCTTTACTCAAGATTACATGTGATCAACCACAAAGGCTCCATTTAGTAAATCTTGAGGGAGGGTCTTCCAATATTTGTATCCCACAAATATCTATGAACCTTGATTGCAACCGTGCCCCACATTCATCCCGTGAATGTATACCAATCCAAGTTCATAATAATCTAAACCTCACACTTGTTCCCACAAATGTGATCGACTACGGAATTTAGAATAATTACTTATTCATGCATAAAATATGCAAAATAGGAACCTGACTCAAAATAAATTAATACCATAATTATATTAACGAGTTTGAACAATTTCGTTCCATTACAATACTTAAAACAGATCATGACCAATCACTAGAATATCGAAGCCCTAATGCACAAACTTGTCCAGCATGTTTTGCTCCATGTAAGAGCTTCGTAAGAGGATCCGCTATATTTAGATCTGTGTGAACTTTGCGAATACATATCTTTCCCTTTTCAACTTCATCCCTTATGTAGTTGAATCTCCGCTCAATGTGACGGGTCTTTTGGTGAGCACGAGGTTCCTTGATTTGAGCAATCGCACCCTCGTTGTCACAAAAGATCTCAAGAGGGTCCTGAATGGAAGGGACTACTCCTAAGTCATCGAAGAATTTCTTCATCCATGCAGCTTCCTGAGCTGCCAATGAGGCGGCAATGTACTCTGACTCTGTAGTGGATAATGCAACAACATCCTGTTTTGAACTCTTCCAAGAGACCGCACCTCCATTTAATGTGAATACATAACCAGACTGTGATCGAGAATCATCTTGATCAGTTTGGAAACTCGCGTCCACGTAACCTTTTACATCGAGTTCCTCCTCACCAGACCCGTATATAAGAAACATATCCTTAGTCCTCCTAAGGTATTTCAATATACTTTTGACAGCAATCCAATGACTATTTCCTGGGTTATTCTGGTATCTACTTGTCAGGCTAAGAGCGCATGTCACATCCGGTCTGGTGCATATCACTGCATACATGATTGACCCAATAGCAGATGCGTACGGGACTTTCTTCATTCTCTCTTTTTCATTTTTTGTGGTGGGGCACTGAGATGAACTGAGAAGTATTCCCTTTTGAATAGGTACCAAACCTTTCTTAGAGTTCTCCATCTTGAACCTTTTCAAGACCTTTTCAATGTATGCACTTTGATTCAAACCTATCAGTTTCTTGGATTTATCCCTGTAGATCCCAATCCCCAAAATGTATTGTGCTTCTCCAAGATCCTTAATGGAGAAGCATTTACTTAGCCAAGTTTTAACACCTTGCATTGCCGGGATATCATTTCCAAATAACAATATATCATCCACATATAGTACAAGGAACATGATAGTGCTCCCACTAGCTTTCTAGTATACACAAGCTTCATCACCATTTTTAATGAAGCCAAATTTCTTGGCCTCCTCATTAAAATGATGATTCCACATTCTAGATGCATGTTTCAATCCGTAGATTGACTTCTTTAACTTGCATACCTTTTTAGGATTTTTCGGATCAACAAAACCTTCAGGCTGAACCATATAGACATCTTCCTCAAGATGTCCATTTAGGAAAGCGATCTTGACATCCATTTGCTATATTTCATAATTATAATGAGCAGCAATGGCAAGTAATATCCTAATAGACTTTAGCATTGCCACAGGCAAAAAGGTTTCATCATAGTCAACCCCTTGAGTTTGAGTGAAACCTTTTGCTATAAGTCTAGCTTTATATGTATCCAAGTTTCCATGTATGTCGGTTTTCATTTTGAAAAGCCATTTACAATCAACTAGCCTTGAGCCAGTAGGTTGTTCAACAAGTTCCCAAACTTGGTTATCATACATGGATTGCATCTCAGGATTGATAAAGCATCTTGGTAGTTTGTTGGTTCATCCAAATCAACCACATAGCAACCATCCATGAGAAACCCATATCTCTCAGGAGGATTACTAATCCTACCAGATCTACGAATGTCTTGTGTATTTTGATCATCCATTTGATCACTCTCAACATTTTCATGTTGAGTGCTAGTGTCAACCAATTGTGTATCATCTACTTGATCTTGAACCTCTTCAAGATCTATCTTCCTTTCACTATTTCCTTCCATTAGGAAATTAGTTTCAAGGAATTCAGCCTTTCGAGCAACAAATACATTTTGCTCGGTAGGATCATAGAAATAGTATCCCATATCATCCTTGGGATATCCTATGAAGATACACTTCGTGGATCAAGCATTCAACTTATTAGGGACGTAACGCTTAGGATAAGCTTCACATCCCCATACCTTTAAGTATGACAGAGATGGAGGTTTTCCAAACCACATCTCATGAGGAGTTCGTTCCACTTTCTTGATTGGGGCCATATTTAGAATACGAGCCGCGGAGCATAGACAATAACCCCAAAATGATAGAGGTAACGAGCTTCTAGCCATAATAGATCGAACCATATCCATTAGGGTTCAGTTCCTCCTTTCGGAAACTCCATTAAGTTGGGGTGTTCCAGGAGGAGTGAGTTGCGAGATAATCCCACAACTTTTAAGATGATCTTGGAAAGCATCTCTTAGGTATTCACCTCCTCTATCGGTACGAAGTACCTTGATTGTCTTATTGAGTTGATTTTGTACTTCGTTTTGATATTCCTTGAATGCTTCAAAAGTTTCGTCCTTGTGTCTTAATAAGTAGACATATCCAAAACGACTGAAGTCATCAATGAAAGTAACGAAGTATCTTTCACCATTCCTAGTTATGGGCTTAAAGGGTCCACATACATCCAAATGTATTAATCCCAATAAGTCCTTAGCCCTTTCATAGGTCCCTTTGAAAGGTGCTTTAGTCATTTTGCCTTGTAAACAAGATTCACATACATCAAACGAGTCTAGTTCATTTGATTTCAAAAGTCCATTCTTTTGAAGTGTACGCATTCGATTCTTGTTTATGTGACCAAGGCGACAATGCCATAAGTAGGAATCACTCAAATCCCTTTTGAGTTTCTTGGTGTTTGCATGGAACATTGAGCTATTGTATGATGTGTCATCATGAACCAATTCATAAACACCATTCGAAGGCGAAGCCTTGAAATAGAACACATTATTTAAAGAAACATGGATATCATCATTAATGAAATTAAGATCAAAACCACATTGTCTCAAACGGGATACAGAAATAATGGTTCGAGATAAATCGGGTGCATACAAAACATTTTTCAACATAAGCTCCAAACCACTTGGAAGCTTCAAAATAAAGTCTCCTTGAGCTACTACTTGCACCTTAGCTCCATTTCCCATGAAGAGACTTGATGTTCCTGCTTCTTGTCTACTTCTTTTGAACCCCTGCATAGAATTGCAAATGTGAGTTCCACATCATGTGTCTAATACCCATGTATTAGAAGAAGTAATACTAAGCTCAATGTATACCATATATACATTACCTGAGGTTTGCCCTGCATCCCTCTTTTCTTTCAACTCCTTAAGGTAGATCGGGCAGTTGCGTTTCGAGTGACCCATCTCACCACAACCAAAGCACGGATCTTCCTTGGGGTTAGCTTTACCGGCAACCTTTTGATTTTTGTTCTTGTTGGTTGGGGTAAACATATTTCCCTTTCCCTTGCCCTTGCCTTGGTAGGCGGGTCCTTTCCTCTTAGCCGCCTTCGGCTTAGAAGTGTTATTGTTTTTGGACCCGCTTTCATTGATCATAAACATGGGTGAAGCCCTTTTACCCATGCTTGCTTCGGCCATCTTAAGCATGGCATGTAATTCGCTAATTCTCTTATCCCATCCATTCATGTTGTAATTCATTACAAATGTGTCAAACCTCTTTGACAAGGAATTAAGGATAAGGTCCGTGGCTAATTCATTAGACACGTTGCAGTTTAGATGTTCGCTCGATCAATTAGGCTTTTCATCTTAAGGACATAAGATGAAACGGATTGGGAGTCGTCCATTCGACATGCATGAAGCGCTCGAACCGTTTCGAAGCGCTCGACACGAGCTTGTTGAAGGAACATCTCCTTCAATTGAGTGATCATGTCATATGCACTATGGTGCTCGGAATCCTTTTGGAGTTCTGGTATCATAGTCCCAAGCATGAGGCAAGAAACTTGCACCGAATCGGTGCAATATTTCTCCCAATAAGCCATGCCTTCCGTATCATCCTCATCCTGTTAATCGGGAATGGGGTCTTCCAACACATACGCCCTATCCTCTAATTTGAGGACAATTCTTAGATTACGAAACCAATCCATGAAGTTTGTATGGTTGAGTTTTTCCTTTTCGAGGATTGACCTCAACGATAGGTTGTTAAAGTTTATTGGTGCGTTTGGAATGTTGTTGTTATTGGCGGCCATCTACAAAATTTAACAAAGTTGTTTAAGTATCAATTTTAATTTAACAATCAATACCCTTTAAATCCAATTGATATTTATTAAATTTTAGAAACCAACGGTAAACCAAATTTCGGTTTGGTGACCTTTATCCCGTCATTTGATTTAGCTAGGTAGTCAATATATTACAATTGCAATCCTTTTGCAACTTCTAAGTTTTGGGATCATGCAATCCTTTTGCATGGCATATTTTTCCCATCAACGCCTATTTATTCCTCATGCTTCGGTGACCCTAAGTTCATGATTCCCAAATCAAGTCGTCCTACTTGTGTAAACGTGTAAATTCAACATACAAGTGGTTAGGTGACCTTTATCCCACAAGTGTGCAAAATTCACCTTAATTATATTAGTTTACTCATAACGGTTAGGTGACCTTTATCCCATTATGAGTTTCCTAATATTTTTAAGTGTAACACAAAAGGATGGCGTTTAACTTGTTTGCCTTGTTAATAAGGGATTTTAAGTTTTCATTATTTCTAGTTTTAAGAAAACTTTTATGCCATACACCAACATGCATTTAGTGTATGGTACATATGAAAAATCATTTTCATGTCTTGTAATTAAGCCAATTACTTAATATAAACCATTTTATATATATGATTCTTATAATGTACTTAATAACCGTTTATTAATATCCTTTTAGCCATTTTTAATTTAACCAATTAAATTGTCATTTTGCATGTCGTTTATTAATGTCTAATTTAACCAATTATATTGCCATTTTGCTTGCTGTTAACTTGTGTGAATAACTTGTAGCATACAAACATACAATCCACAATCATACAATAAACAACCATGCATGCAAAACAAATATGTTCACAATCAAGCCATTTTGGTAGACATTTGTTTAGCAGAAAACAAATGCCACCGGTTAAGGGTAATAACACAAAGTAGGAGATTTCAAATCTCCCACTTAATCTTGAATCTTCCTTGTCTTCATCTTGCATCTTCATTTTTACAAAATATATCCTAATACATTTTTATCTAGAAAATGAAAATACAACCTAATCTATTTTACAGACCAAATATAAAATAAATTACATAGCCAAAATTAATATTACATACCAAATGAATAATTAATGTTACAAACCAAATGAATGAATTAAATAAACCAAACATTCAATCAAACACAAGGTCAAGGCTTAGATTGTGAACATTATCATACAACCAACATATGAACAACATGGAACAACCCAAAAACCATTTTGGGACCCATGAAATTCGGCCAAAAAGGAAACCCACCCAAACTCGAAAATTTTTGCATTCTACTATCATGCATGTTCATAAAATGCAAAATATAGTGGGTTTGATAAATCATCTCGAAGCATATTTCAACAACTTCGGCTCTAGATACCAATGTTGGGATTTAACAAGTTTCATAATACTTAAAACTTTTAAGGATCATTCAAAGCGGAAGCATGTAAATAACCATTTAGTAACTTGTTAATCTTTAACCAATTAAAGTTAAAATCCCAATAAGGATCAAGTTATGAAATTTGCTTACAAACTACAAGCAAGTAAAGTGTTTATACCTTCACCAAGCTAGGTAGTGAGTGATGAAGATGATGATGATGAATGGAGCCTCAAATGGATGAAACCTCAAGTAGATATACCCCAAACTTGTGCACCAACACCCTAGCTTTTGGTTAGGATCTAATGATACCTAAATGATCTTGAAAAAAGAAAAGAAATTGAACCTCTTTTTAGCTCTCAAAGCTCACGGCCAGCAGGCACAAGAAGAGCAGAATTTTTCAGTTTTTTTGCTTACTTGAAAGTGTATTTGCATGTGTATGTTTTAGTGTTTAAGTCTCCAAGAGGTCTTGGTACTTCTCACATGGAATCTTTGGAAGTAACACTTAAAAGCTAGTCAAAATGGCATGCTTGTGAAACTCCCATGCTACTTCCAAATTTGCATTATAAAATAAGTTTTATAAAAGAATTAAATTTTTATAAAACCGTTTTATAAACTTCCATATTTATTTATGTACATTTTATTATATAAAACCCATTTATATAAAATGTAACATAAATTTATTAATTATTTAACCTATAAATAATTAAATCCAAATTATATAAATTATTCCATAATTTATATATATACACATCAAGTAATATTTAAGAAAACCATTTTTCTTAAAGTTTAAGTGTCGCGTATTTAATCAATGATCCAATTGCTAAGATCAAATACGAATAAGGTGTCTGTAAGCTTGTTATTGGGTATGACCCGACTTGGATCAAAACACATTAGCCACATTAATTTAATATGTCTCTCGGGCATACGAAATACCTTCACATGGCTTATTGGGAAAAGTATTGCACCGATTCGGTGCAAGTCTCTTGCCTTATACTTAGGACTATGATACCCGAACTCCAAAAGGACTTCGAGCATCATATTGCATATGACATGATCACACAATTGAAGGAGATGTTCCTTCAACAAGCTCGTGTTGAGCACTTCGAAACGGTTCGAGCGCTTCATGCATGTTGGATGGATGACTCCCAATCCGTTTCATCTTATGTCCTTAAGATGAAAAGCCTAATTGATCGAGCGAACCATCTAAATTGCAACGTGTCTAATGAATTAGCCACGGACCTTATCCTTAATTCTTTGTCAAAAACATTTGACACATTCGTATTGAATTACAATATGAATGGTTGGGATAAGAGCATTGGCGAATTAAATGCCATGCTTAAGACGGCCGAAGCAAGCATGGGTAAAAGGGCTTCACCCGTGCTTATAATCAATGAATGTGGGTCCAAAAACAATAACACTTCTAAGCCAAAGGTGGCTAAGAGGAAAGGACCTGCCTACCAAGGCAAGGGCAAGGGAAAGGGGAAGATGGTTACCCCAACCAACAATAACAAGAATCAAAAGGTTGATGGTAAAGCAAACCCCAAGGAAGATCCGTGCTTTGGTTACGGTGAGATGGGTTACTGGAAACGCAACTGCCCGATCTACCTTAAGGAGTTAAAAGAAAAGAGGGATGCAGGGCAAACCTCAGGTAATGTATATATGGTATACATTGAGCTTAGTATTACTTCTTCTAATACATGGGTATTAGACACGGGATGTGGAACTCATATTTTCAATTCTTTGCAGGGGTTCAAAAGAAGTAAACAAGGAGCGGGAACAACAAGTCTCTTCATGGGAAATGGTGCAAAGGTGTACGTAGAAGCTCTAGGAGACTTTATTTTTAAGCTACAAACTGGGTTGGAGCTTGTTTTGAAAAATGTTTTGTATGCTCCTGATTTGACTCGAAACATTATTTCTATTTCCCATTTAAGATAATGTGGTTTTGATTTCAATTTTATTGATGATGATATCCATGTTTCTTTAGATAATGTGTTCTATTTTAAGGCTTCGCCTTTGAATGGTATTTATGAATTAGTTCATGATGACACATCATACAATAGCTCAATATTCCATGCAAACACCAAGAAGCTCAAAAGGGATTTGAGTGATTCCTACTTATGGCATTGTGGCCTTGGTCAAATAAACAAGAATCGAATGCATACACTTTAAAAGAATGGACTTTTGAAATCAAATGAACTAGACTCGTTTAATGTATGTGAATCTTGTTTACAAGGAAAATGACTAAAGAACCTTTCAAAGGGACCTATGAAAGGGCTAAAGACTTATTGGGATTACTACATTCGGATGTATGTGGACCTTTTAAGCCCATGACTAGGAAAGGTGAGAGATACTTCGTCACTTTCATTGATGACTTCAGTCGTTTCAGATATGTCTATTTATTAAGGCACAAGGACGAAACTTTTGAAGCATTCAAAGAATATCAAAACGAAGTACAAAATCAACTCAACAAGATAATCAAGGTACTTCGTACCGATAGAGGAGGTGGATACCTAAGCGATGCTTTCCAAGATCATCTCAAAGGTTGTGAGATTATCTCGTAACTCACTCCTCCTGGAACACCCCAACTTAATGGAGTTTCTGAAAGGAGGAACCAAACCCTAATGGATATGGTTCGATCTATGATGGCTAGAAGCTCGTTACCTCTATCATTTTGGGATTATTGTCTATGCTCCGCGGCTCGTATTCTAAATATGGCCCCAACCAAGAAAGTGGAACGAACTCCTCATGAGATGTGGTTTGGAAAACCTCCATCTCTATCATACTTAAAGGTATGGGGATGTGAAGCTTATCCTAAGCGTTACGTCCCTAATAAGTTAAATGCTCGATCCACGAAGTGTATCTTCATAGGATATCCCAAGGATGATATGGGATACTATTGCTATGATCCTTAAGAGCAGAATGTATTTGTTGCTCGGAAGGATGAATTCCTTGAAACTAAGTTCCTAATGGAAGGTAATAGTGAAAGGAAGATAGATCTTGAAGAGGTTCAAGATCAAGTAGATGATACACAATTGGTTGACACTAGCACTCAACATGAAAATGTTGAGAATGATCAAATGGATGATCAAAGTATACAAGACGTTCTCAGATCTGGTAGGATTAGTAAACCTCCTGAGAGATATGGGTTTCTTATGGATGGTTGCTATGTGGTTGATTTGGATGAACCAACAAACTACCAAGATGCTTTATCAAGGATTGATAAAGATAAGTGGCAGGAAGCCATGAACGCTGAGATGAAATCCATGTATGACAACCAAGTTTGGGAACTTGTTGAACAACCTACTGGCTCAAAGCTAGTTGATTGTAAATGGCTTTTCAAAATGAAAACCGACATACATGGAAACTTGGATACATATAAATCTAGACTTGTAGCAAAAGGTTTCACTCAAACTCAAGGGGTTGACTATGATGAAACCTTTTCACTTGTGGCAATGCTAAATTCTATTAGGATATTATTTGTCATTGCTGCTCATTATGATTACAAAATATGGCAAATGGATGTCAAGACCGCTTTCCTAAATGGATATCTTGTGGAAGATGTCTATATGGTTCAGCCTAAAGGTTTTGTTAATCCGAAATATCCTAAAAAGGTATGCAAGTTAAAGAAGTCAATTTACGAATTGAAACAAGCATCTAGAATGTGGAATCATCATTTTAATGAGGAGGCCAAGAAATTTGGCTTCATTAAAAATGGTGATGAAGCTTGTGTATACAAGAAAGCTAGTGGGAGCACTATCATGTTCCTTGTACTATATGTAGATGATATATTGTTATTTGGAAATGATATTCCGGCAATGCAAGGTGTTAAGACTTGGGTAAGTAAATGCTTCTCCATTAAGGATCTTGGAGAAGCACAATACATTTTGGGGATTGGGATCTATAGGGATAGATCTAAGAAACTGATAGGTTTGAATCAAAGTGCATACATTGAAAAGATTTTGAAAAGGTTCAAGATGGAGAACTCTAAGAAAGGATTGGTACCTATTCAAAGAGGAACGCTTCTCAGTTCATCTCAGTGCCCTACCACAAAAGATGAACAAGAGAGAATGAAGAAAGTCCCGTACGCATCTGCTATTGGGTTAATAATGTATGCAATGATATGTACTAGACCGGATGTATGTATGTATATATATATATATATATATATATATATATATATATATATATATATATATATATATATATATATATATATATATATATATATATATATATATATATATATATATATATAGCGCTCTTAGCTTAACTAGTAGATACCAGAATAACCCAGGAAACAATCATTGGATTGCAGTTAAAAGTATATTGAAATACCTTAGGAAGATTAAGGATATGTTTCTTATATACGGGTCTGGTGAGGAGGAACTCGCTTTAAAATGTTACGTGGACACGAGTTTCCAAACTAATCGAGATGATTCTCGATCATAATCCGGTTATGTCTTCACATTAAATGGAGGTGCGATCTCTTGGAAGAATTTAAAACAGGATGTTGTTGCCTTATCCACTACAGAGGCGGAGTACATTGCCGCCTCAATGGCAGTTCAGGAAGCTGCATGAATGAAGAAATTCATCGACGACTTAGGAGTTGTCCCTTCCATTCAGGACCCTCTTAAGATCTTTTGTGACAACGAGGGTGCGATTGCTCAAATCAAAGAACCTCGTGCTCACCAAAAGACCCGTCACATTGAGCGGAGATTCAACTACATAAGGGATGAAGTTGAAAAGGGAAAGATATGTATTCGTAAAGTTCACACAGATCTTAATATAGCGGATCTACTCACGAAGCTCTTACATGGTGCAAAACATCAAGGGCATGTTAGTGCATTAGGGCTTTGATATTCTAGTGATTGGTTGTGATCTGTTTTATGTATTGTAACGGAACGAAGTGGTTCAAACTCATTAATATAATTATGGTAATAATTTATTAATCTTGAGTCAGGTTCCTATTTTGCATATTTCATCCATGAATGAGTAATTATTCTAAATTCCGTAGTCGATCACATTTGTGGGAACAAGTGTGAGGTTTAGACTATTATGAACTTGGATTGGTATACATTCACGAGATGAATGTGGGGCAAGGTTGTAACCAAGATTCATAGATATTTGTGGGATACAAATATTGGAAGACCCGCCCTCAAGATTTACTAAATGGAGCCTTTGTGGTTGATCACATGTAATCTTGAGTAAAGGCGAATATCATTCTATCCTCTGACTTGAGATACATATTGGGTTCGGATATTTACCAAGTATTGTGCCTTGATTCTTTCCTTTGCTATTCTGAAATATGGTAGTTCATAAGGAGGAGCTCAGGTATAATGCAAGGTATATATTTAGGATGTATGTAGTTAAGATGGAATTTGTCCCTCTTATTCGTTGAGAGTAAGATGTCTAAGGCCTGATAAAATTAAATCTAAAAGAGAGTGATCACTCTGTATCTCTTGGATTTAACATGACATCTAGAACGAAAGGATAAAATGAAAGATTCACGTATTCATATTCGAGATGGGAACTCGAAAGGAATGATGTTATTGAATGGCATAAAGTCATAACATATTGGGGGTGATGGACGGTCGTTAGGTGTTATCCATCACTTGCATTAATTTCTTATATTTCTCGTGCAAGTGGGAGATTGAAAGTATTTCGTATGCCCGAGAGACATATTAAATTAATGTGGCTAATATGTTTTGATCCAAGTCGGGTCATACCCAATAACAAGCTTACCGACACCTTATTCGTATTTGATCTTAGCGATTGGATCGTTGATTAAATACGCGACACTTGAACTTTAAGAAAAATGGTTTTCTTAAATATTACTTGATGTGTATATAAATTATGGAATAATTTATAAATTATAGATTTAATTATTTATAGGTTAATTAATTAATTTAGTTAAGTTACATTTTATAAAATTAGTTTTATAAATAATGTATACATAACAAATAATATGCAAGTTTATAAAATGTATTTTATAAGAACTAGTTTTATAAAATCTAGTTTTATAAAAGAAATGGGAGTGGCATTGGAGTCCATGTAAGCATGCATTTTAACTAGCCTTTTGTATGGTTTCTTACCATTTCAAGAAGCATATTAACCAAGACTTGTTGGAGACCAACAACACATGCAAAACACATCAAAAACTTGCAAAATTCTGCTCTCTTTTCTTGCTACTGCTGCTGTGAGTTTGAAGAGGAGAAAAGGGTTCTCAAATTTGTTTGGCAAGCTCATTTTAAGTGTAAGATAAATCCTAACCAAAAGTACAAGGTGTTGGTGGTTAGCTTGGGGTATAACAACTTGAGGTTTCATTCTTTTGGAGCTCCATTCTTTATCATCATCTTCATCATATACTAACAAGCTTGGAGTAGGTATAAACTCTTTACTTGCTTGTAGTATGTAACCATATTTCATAACTTGATCCTAATTGGGATTTAACTTTAATTGGTTAAAGATATACAATGTTCTTAAATGGTAATTACATGCTTCCACTTCATTTGATTCTTAAAATGATTTAAACATTTTGGAACTTGTTAAATCCCAACAAATGGGACTATATACACACGGTAGTAAAAGTATATTAATAATAAGTTTTCAGCTTATTAAAAATATGGCCGTCGTCCTTGGATTCACGAACCTATAACAATAATAATGATTCAGATAATAATATGACATGTGAATAAAATAAAACAAGTTCATAGAATACTTATATATTAATTTTTAACATTTTTATGTTAGTATTCCTTTGTTAGTAGTCCAAAATAGTCCCAAATCTCCATAGTCCAATAATCGGTATATATAATCTTAGAATTACCCCACGACTTATTGTATACGTATTGTCTTTGCATCAACCCAGAAACGTATTGTATGTGTATTGTCTTAGAATTAACTAAGACTTATTGTGTACGTATTGTCTTAGAATTTATCAAAACGTATTGTATACTAATTGTCATGGAATGTACCAAGATTATTATATATATATATACAATCTCGGAATTAACTAAGATTATAATATTTTGTTATACTAATGATAACATGTCCAAATATATATAGGATATAGGAAAAGTTAGCAAGGATATGGTTAATATAGTTTTTCCAATATAAATTTCGTCCATACAACGTTAATTTTAGCAGATTTTGTTTTGCTCGCCAAATACTCATTACAACTCCGTTTAAAGTGAATCAAATTGCTATGGATTCCTTAAGAAGTTAATTTTTCAAAAACAATTCGAAAATCTCATCCTAAGTAGTAATTTTTAGAGCTTTAACCTCTTTCTGTGTCGGTGGACAGATTTGGAAGAATCCCGGCACCCACCCAATATATGATTTTTGATAAAATACTTCCACTTTATCTAAAATCATGAAAAAAATATTGGAAGTCTTATTTATATATATTAACATATTTTCAAAGTCTTAGCCTCGAACTCAAAGTCTAAGATAGGTTTTTAATTCCCAACCCAAAATTGCCCGCTTTTTGCCGAAAGGAGATTAAACGATATATGTTAAGTTTCAAGGTGTTCTTCATATGTACAAGTTATAAGTTCTTATATTAACTTAATATAACATCATAATACATATAAATAAGTGTTATTAGAGTTAAGTTAGAAAGATTAGATTAGTTCTTCAAACAAGTTTAGAATTAACTAAACTATGTTCTAGTTTATAAACTCTTATATAGATAGCTATAAACATATGAATTGAACAAGAGTTGAAGTAGAGTTTTTACCTCAAGTTTAGAATGTAAAATTGCTGGAAAGAAGTAGTAGAACAAAATTTGAGAGAGTTCTTGCAAGTGTGTGTGAAAATTGGAAGTAAAATTTAGAAAATAAATGTGTAAAAATGAGTTAGAAATGGTGCTTATTTATAGGCTTGAAAATTTAGTTTTTAGTGAAAATATCTAAGATAAGTTAAAATGTAATATGTCATGGATGACATATTAAATTTATTAGGTCATGGATGACATATTACACAAATAATTTCATATATCTATTGGTATATACCAATAGTAAATACTTCTATAAGCTGTGTATATTACGGGTAAAAATACCGTATGAATGCGAGTAGAATTCCTGAGGAAATTGAACAAAAATATGAGTATAGCTATTCTTTATATGTATTTGTATATTATAAAGTGTATTTAATACTTTTAAGGATGTATTTACACTCGTAATACTTTATATGTAAATACATTTTAACATAAGTTAATTATGTCGTTTAAATAGTAACATATATATTGTTCAAAAACTCTTTAAATTAGTAGAATGAAAATATATATATAATACTTTGTTAATATACTTAATGAGATATTTAATTATCATATTTTAAAGTTAAATCTATGTATATATATATATACATATATATATATATACACATATATATAATTAATACAAGTTATGACGTTCCTGAATCGTAAGAATAAAAGGGTGGTCAAATGTTTACATAAATTCCGTTTCAATTAATCAAGTCTTAACAAGTTTGATTCTTAACATGTTGGAAACATTTAATTGTGTAAATATTAATCTCATATATATTAACCAAAAAATTCGGGTCGTTTTACACATAATTGTTAGTGAATCGTCGGAATAAAAGGGTGACCAAAAGCTTGTGTAAAACTCTTTCCGGAGGTTCAAGACTTATTAAAATTCATTGTTTATCAAGTTGGAATTATTAAATCATGTAAATAGTATAATCAAGTAGTCGGAAAAATCCGGGTCGTTACAGTACCAACCCGTTAAAGAAATTTCGTCCCGAAATTTGATCGAGATCGTCATGGCTGACAATAAGTAGGTTTTCATGACGAATACGAGTTGAAAATTTAGAGTTTTGTCATCAGTGAGTAATACGGATAAAACAATTCGATTATGTGAAGTGTATGAGTGAAGCTATCGCAAAGTAGTGAAATGAGGAAAGTAAAGATTCGTCTTAACTTTTGACGTCATCACGATTGATTTTTGGATTAAAGAAAATCTTTGTAATCTTAATAAGATTTGATTCTTCGGTAATTAAGGAAATTAGAATTTTCTTCGATTAGGTGCGTAATCTGCCTCGATTGCTATGTCTGATATATCGCTATAAATTAACACCCCCTTCGTTTCCTTATTTTCACATCTCTCATCTTCTATACTTTCTTCCTTAATTCATACTTCCAAAACATTCGTCAATATGCTCCATCCGGTTCTAATCCTTGATATACTCCTAACTTTTATATCCGTCATTCTTCTTTTTCATCTACCACCGGAAGAATCTATTCACTTCTACTATACTCTTGATTTTACAGTGTTTTTAGTTCTCCCGTGTCTTTTCGTTGTAATACATATTGATATACACAGCTTGTAATTTATGTATTGTCATCGGGCCTTATATCTTTCCTATTTTTCGGAGTCCGTGCTCCTGTTTTTCCATAATCATTAACATCTACAGTTAATGGTCTTTTCTGTTTGCTGCGATTTATACCCCCTTTCTATTTCAGAGCTTCATGCTTTTGTTTTCTTTTCGCAAGTAATGGTCCAGAATTCATAGGTATGGAGTTTCGAATTATCATAATATACAAAGTAGAAAGGAAAGGTAGTAGCACGATTTGATTTGTCAAATTACCAGAATATCCGGAAAAGACCGAATCATCAAGAAAATATTTTCTTGAAATTTTTTAGAGGTTAAATAGAATGCAAGAGTCGTGTAACATGGCACATGATGACGTTATGATCTATGAATAATCACATTCCATTTAGAAACTCAGCATGACTTACTGTAATATAATCACGTTGATCAAGTGTCATTATATTATACTAACTCATGCTTCAGTTCCCAACACTACTTCAAAAACATTCATATTTTAAACTCGAAGATTTCAGAATTTAGAAACTAAAATAGTTTCTATTATGATGTAACACGGATAGCGCAAAGAGGTAAATGATTTCGGATAACAATAGTTATGAAGATATCTTCAGAAACATCGAAGATATTTATAATGAAATATATGATGATATCTTAGAATATCTAAGATTAGAGGATGATGAAGAATATTGTCCGCAAGAGTTGAGAGTAAGGAGCAAGTTATTCGTTAAAGACTTCAGCAGACACTGAATCATTTGGATTCTTTGAAGGCAGATTTAGTCTTTGTGATATGTCCACTGCCTCCTTCATGGTTTGTTCAATCCATTTTCCAATTCCAAACCTTCTCTTTTTCTAGGCTTTGCCAACACACTATTCTTTATCATCAAACTTTTGACTGTTACGGTTGTGTACAGTTTCTGCTGCTTCATTCAACTTTTTCAAAATTCAGGGTATTGATTCGTAGACTGGGTGCTTTTCAGAAATTCAGAATTGAAGATCAAAATTTCCAGGAGTTACACATTATATGTATACATATAATTGAAGTGAAAACGCTGCGAAATTCGAGATTGATGATTGATGATTCCCGGTAATTGGTATGGCAATTATTGTTACAGGATGTATGTGAGTACATGATGGGGTTTCATGAATAATATAGATATTTTTCAGAGAGACTAAAGCAGAAGTTGCTGGTACATCTGCTGATAATATAGTGGAATATAAAAGGTGATCCGGTAACGATGGCGAAAGGGCAACATATATATTGAGGTTATAATACGGCTAATCTGACTGAAAAGTTGAAGTTGACTTGCTGGAGCCGTGACAAAACTGGCTACTTTGAAAAGGAATTGCAAGGTTATTTTTGGCAACAACAATGCTAATGGCTCATGAATTTGTGTTAAACTTCTACTTAGGTTCCGAGAGTTTTCCAGATGCATGATTGTGGATAACATGTGGTTGAATCATTATCTCGATTGTTTCTTAATTGAGGTGTTTTCAAGAATCATGAAGGGTTTGAATGTAGATTGCAATGAATTTTTTAATAACACAAAAATTGTTTTATGGGTTTAATGAATGGAAGTGATGTTTTAGCACAATTTTAAAGTCAAAGTATAGCTTTGAAAGATGTAGAGATTTAAGAGTGATGTCTCCCGTTGAGTCTTGACTTGGATTCTGATCTGTCAAAATTAGAATATGAAATTGAATTTGGATGAGAACGGTTGTTTTGATTTCTATGAAAGAATGTATATCGTTGTGAAAGTAGTGAGTATAGTTGATTATTGCTGAATCATATTCGAAGAATATAATATATTAATTGTGAATTTATATATCTCTCGGGTATTACCTACTCGTTAAAAGTTTCACAAGTAATATCTTGGTACAGGAGAATTTTTATTACAGTCTTTATGAAAATATATGTATATTTTCTTCAGATGTAATATAGATTTGATGAGTTAATATTAAATTAAGCTCATTTGATTTGAGGCTAGAATTATAAATGAATAATCTCTAAAACAATAGAGATTACATAATCTTCGCGGAGTATTTCACTAATGTAATCAATACTTTATTATTTATTCTTATTGACATTCCTTGGTGACGGATGTTGATGCTTGTGAATTCTTACGAACTTCGTAAGATATGAATGATGTTTTCTAGAAAGCTTCAAGTATATCTAAGTATAAAATCAAACATTTAATTGAATAATACACTTAGTTTATTATGAAACGGAATTCATGGAGTTGAAACAGAGGTCATAGTTAACGATGGTTAAGTTGTTAAGGAAGGATGTACATCATAACATATTAGTAATATGAATTTAACCGAGTAGTATCTACCCTTATTTAATTCATACATAATAGCTTAGTACGGAAAGATATATTTTGATCTCGAAATTCATATATATATATATATATATATATATATATATATATATATATATATATATATATATATATATATATATATATATATATATATATATATATATATACATATAATTTTTTGTTTCAGGGGGAATGAGTTAATACTTCATAACTCGTTGATACAATATACGCGTTGCTGATTTGTGATGATGTTGATGATTATGAAATTGGCGGAGCTCGTAGTGCTACAGGTTTTGCCGGTGTTGGTGATTCTGATGGTGATGCTGGTGGTACTACCAGTGGTACTTGTATAACAAGTCTAGCTTGTAAACCACGCACCATTCTTGTCAGGGTTTCTACTCTTCCTTCTATCATTTCGGTCCACTCATCTGATTTATGGTTAAGGTTGGAATAGATAATAAGACTTTAGAGATTATATAATCGCCGCAGAATTTTTCTCCAATGAAGTTATGAATCAATTCTTCATCGTTGATTTTTATTAGCACTCCTTGGTATCTATGGTGCGTATGACGTTGATGCTCGAGGTACAGATTGTGACGTTGAGGTATGGGATGCAGATGTTGTTGTTGATGGTAGTAATGGTACTGTTGATGCTGCTGATGGTGGTACTGTTGATGCTGGTGATGCTGCTGGTGCTTGTAACCTTTGCACCATATTCTCCAAAGCCACTACCCGAGTGCGAAGCTCGTTGACTTCTTCTATTACACCGGAATGATTGTCGGTTCAGACGAGCGGATGAATAAGATCTTGAATGTGAGAAGTATATAATTGTGGCGAGATACTCTAGAAATGATAGAGAAAATGGTTTTTCGGACAGGTTCGCCGGTAAGTGCTTCAGGTTCTTCGCCAGGAGGGAAATGTGGTGGATGGAAGGGATCACCTTCTTCTTGTCTCCAATGATTAAGTAGACTACAGACCCATCCCTAATTCATCCAGAATAGATGATGGCTAATTGGTTGATCCATTCCAGTCACACTGGTTTCGGAGCTCGAGTGAAACTCCATATCGGAATCCGAGGGACTTGAACTAGTGGCGAGTTCCATTTCGTATGATTGAATAAAGAATTTTTCGATATGAAATGATTTCCGGCTATCGGATGGTATTCTAATTACATAGAATATCTATATATATAGAAAACAAAAGATTTCATAGATTACGGAGGAATTTACGAAATATGTCAGACAAAGTTTACAATAACAGATACGCTATGATATGATTTAGCAGGTATACTAAGATATGAATTTTGTCTATACACTGTCTATGCAATAATTGCAGTAAGACACGTCAAGACTTAAGATGATAAACAGGTAATTTCCGACAAGAAATGATAAGCAAAACTTTTGACATGTAGACATGGCCGAAGTCCAGACTCACTAATGCAGCTTAACAGCCATCATTTAGACACACTAATGCAAGACCTGGTTCGCTAAGATCACTGCTCTTATACCAACTGAAACGACCCGTCCATATTACTATAAACGCAGTACGTTATTTATTGGTCCCATAGCGAGGTATTTGACCTCTGTATGATACATTTTAGTAAAATATTGCATTCGTTTCATAAAAAGCACACCATTATTATACATAATGCATGTTTTAAACAAGTGGGCGATTATTTAAGAAATAATCCCCATGATACATCGGTTACCAAATACTACACACATGACATAAATGTCGAATATAATACATGACAAAGGTTTTATTGAATGCAATACTTCATTTAAACAAAAGCATGAGACTCCATGCACAGCTTGCTCAGATAATGCAACAGCGAAAGACTTTCTTAAGGACCTGAGAATAAACATGCTTAAACAGTCAACACAAAGGTTGGTGAGATATATAGGTTTAGCATCGATATAAATATAGACCACAAGATTTCATAGTTATAAATATATGTACACTCGCAAGTGTATAGAAGTATTCTATAAGTTGTTGAGCGCTTCGGTAACCATACTTAACAATTAATGTAGCATATTCCCTTTATTATGAAATCTCCCTACACTGTACCAAGTGTAGTAAAAACAAAGTACTATGCAACCGTTTACGATACTAGAGCGAAGCCCGGTTGGGGTTGTCAAACCCAATAGATCTATCAATAGGATTCGCGTATACATGTTCTTACAACATGTAAATATTAGTTACCAAGCTATTAGGGAAGATATGCAAAGTGGTACAACTCAACGTAGAATATATTTTAAGTACTTGTGTCTATGGCGTAAAACATAAAATGCATGTATTCTCATCCTAAAATATTTGTAGAGTTTAAAAATGGGACTATATTGTGATTACCCAGAAATTTCCGATCAAATTTAAACTTAAATCTTTATATGATCTCGACACGGTAAGCAAAGTCTGTTAAACTGAATCTTAAAAACTTTGAACTATGTTCATCTATACATTTGACCGAGACAAACCCTGATGATTCATGAACCACTTTTTGTAAATAGGTATGTGTGAATATAATTATATAAATGATAATTGGAAATATAATTCGAAACATTATATGTTGTTATTATTAAAACGAATTATGTAAAATAAAAAAAAAATTGAATATTATAATAATTATTATTTACAACATAACTATGTATAAATAAAGTATAGTAAAAATAAATATTAGACGCGCCTTTTTTGATCAGGTTTCAAACAGTTAATAAGTGAAATAATTAAATATACCTAATCTAAAAATTTGAGATTTTTAGGAACACTTTTATATACTAACTGTTTAGCAACGGACTACGAAATATCATTCCGTGAATTCATGCCGGTAGTGTAATGACAATGAATATGGCTGCAAACTTTTATTACACGTTTTTATTTTTTTTATTTAGTATATATTATAATTATTATTGTTAGTTTATTTTATTATTATATACATACAAGCACTTAGTGGGATGACAAACCACATCTCCCTTTCTGCATTATAACTTGTCATATTATGTGATTGATCAATCACAAGCCATATTCTGTTATTCATTCAAATCCCAAACCACTTGATGAACCGATTACTATTTCTATTTGGCATTTCTATTACTTTTCTTTTTCTTTGACACTGACTCATAACTTTCCTCGATTCTTGTTTCTTTCATGTACTAACACCACTTTAATATCTATTATTTTGGTTCTTTAATCTCATTCTATATATATATATATATATATATATATATATATAAAATATACTACGTACATACATGCATCATTCCACAATCATCTTCTAATTCCAAATCCATTGATCACAATCAGAGATATTTTTTTACCCATTTTGTCCCATCATCTATTTAACCCACAATTCACTTTCCCATTTTTTGTTTCATGTCCTAATCAATTAAACCCAACACCTTCATCCTAACCCCACCAAATTGCAAGTATTATTCGTTTCAGTTTACTGAATCAACATTGAACCACATCATACTTATATCAACATACATACAGAGAGGGAGAGATATCATTCGATAATCAAACCACTACTTTTTTTTTTCTTTCTTTTCTTTTCTTTTTCTTTTTCGCTTCCTGATCCATGAACTCCAACCACCACCTACACTTCCATCATACGCCATTTCCATCATAGTAAACCAACATTACAAACTCACGTATGCATGCTTAATACTTTCGGTGCTTGGTTAGCCAACACCATTAACCATCACTATCCTTGTTACATCTTCTTGTGATCGACCCATAACCATCTTCTCGTTCGACACAACCCATTTGCCAAATTCTGTGATCCTATTTCCAACCAAGAACAACTCATCTCGTTTACGTGTGAAGCCAAAACATCAATCGTTAATCCTAAATAATTATTGTATGCGTATTTATTCTTGCTTCTATATCCTATCCGGATCAATACCATCACCAACTTAAAACACCAACACAATTCCATCACCAAAAATTATTAATCAATGGCCACTACTTTATATATATATCTTTATTTTTTTCGGATCAAAGGACACATCCAATAAAGAGTTTGAACCCACTTTTGTTTGTCTCCAATTTGTCGGCTATGTTACTTTTTAAAAAGAGAAAAACCGAACCCCACATTCAACTTCTTGTTCGAATTTAAATCTTGATAGTGGAAACTTTAATCTAATGTAGGGACATGCGATGATAATAATAAAGATGATGATGATGATGATGATATGAAGATATCATGATGAATGGATTATGATCATAATAAACGATACACGATTGGATGTTAACTGAAAACGAACGATGAAGACGGCTGCACTTATCTTTTCTTCCTGTTTTCTTTTCCTGTTCCTATTCAAAACCTAACCCATCAACACCTTGCAATCATGAACGGCCACCACCAAGAACTCTTTTGTTGCTACTGTAAATCGAATAAGAAGGTAGTTTGCTATTTCCTGTTCGTTACTACTTTGTTTTCGCTGCAATTACTGAAACCCACTCAATACCCCACTTGTTTTCTTGTTCTGTCTCTATTAAACACAAATGATAAATGAAAACGATAATGATATGTGAAGACGATACGTTGATGATGATTCTGTAATGTATATGTTCCGATGAATCAATGAAAATAAGAATGAGGGTGCACTCTGTGTTGTCCAGCAAATAAGTTAATGATACAAATGATGGTTATGTTAAAGAAAATGATAATGGGTAATGATGAATAAGGATGATAATGGAACTTTGTGGATAAATATATGCAAATACTGTGCTAATATTCTTTTCGCTTTTCATTCTTGCCGTTCAATTTTGTTGATACCGAAATCCATTGCCATGTTTCTGTTGGGCCACCGAAAGCCAGTTTTATGATTGGGCCGAATTTTAGCTTTTTGGATTGGGCCAAATATGGGTGGTGTAGTTGGGCCGTATGATAGTGAACTACCCTAGTTATCTCTTTCATTAATGGACTGCCCATTATGGGCTTGTGAGGCAAGTTGGGCACGATTTGCAAGCCCATTGTTTCTGTTCCTGGTTCCTGCTCGTCTTTTGTGTATTACTTCGGGCGTAACTCAAAACCGATACATATTCAATCCTTTATTCGTTTCCTTGCTCATATTTAGGGTATGAATTTTTTATAACTTTTATTTTGATTACTTATATATATAATCATATGTATAAACATATATGAAAATGAAAATGAATATGTTTATGATTATGAAAATGTTTATGTATGAAATTGATAAAATATAATAATAAGTATGATTTAGTTTATAGTGTGATATAAACATAGATATAATTATAAATAAAGATAATAGATAATATTATGAAATTAAGATGAACTTAGGAAGATGACTAAATATGAACATAATAAAAGTTATAAATACAAATGATGATTAAGATACAATTTAAATGAAGTGTTATTATTAGTATTATCATTAATTTAATTAAAGAAATTATTATCAATAAAATTATTATTGTGATTATTGTTATAATAATAATAATAATAATAATAATAATAATTATTATTATTATTATTATTATTATTATTATTATTATTATTATTATTATTATTATTATTAGTATTAGTATTGTTAGATTATTTATCATTATTAACAAAATTTTATCAACATTATTAGTATTATTATTAAATGTTATTAGTATTATTATTACAAACTATTTTTTTTATTAGTAATATCTTTATAATTAATATTAAAATTATCATTTCTATTATTATTAGAATTATCATAATTTTTATCATAATTAGGATTATTTTTATCATTATTATTATTAGTACTATTAAAATATTAAGTAAAGATTTTCTATATAAAAAAATATATATTTATGACATGAAACCTAACCATATTAATACTTTGGTAATAAATGTTAATTATCTATATAAATATAAATACATCTAATTAAGTTATTAATAAAACATATGATATAAAATAACAAATAAAATCACTAATAATGTATATATTTGTTCGATTACCATTACATGTATTAATATACATGATTGAATAATAGGTTCGTGAATCCGAGGTCAACCTTACATTGATCAGTTGTTCAATGACGTTGTATGTATTTTTACTACGGAATACAATAGGTGAGTTTCATTTGATCCCTTTTATTCTTTACATTTTTGGGCTGAGAATACATGCAAATGTTTTATTAACTGTTTTACAATATTTATATGCGTGAGTTTCATTAATCCTTTTTTAAATGCTTTTGCAATATATATATATATATATATATATATTTGGGACTGAGAATACATGCGCTGCTTTTATAATTGTTTTACTAAATAGACACAAGTAATCGAAACTAAATTCTATGGTTGAATTATTAAACCGAATATGCCCCTTTTTATTAAGTCTGGTAATCTAAGAATTAGGGAACAGACACCCTAATTGACGCGAACTCTAAAGATAGATCTATCGGGCCCAACAAGCCCCATCCAAAGTACCGGATGCTTTAGTACTTCGAAATTTATATCATGTCCGAAGGAGGATCCCGGAATGATGGAGATATTCTAATATGCATATTGTGAATGTCGATTACCAGGTGTTCAATCCATATGAATGATATTTTTGTCTCTATGCATGGGACGTATGTTTATGAGAAATGAAAATATAAAATCTTGTGGTCTATTAAAATTATGAAATGATTATTTATGTTAAACTAATGAACTCACCAACCTTTTGGTTGACACTTGAAAGCATGTTTATTCTCAGGTACGAAAGAAATCTTCCGCTGTGCATTTGCTCATTTTAGAAACATTACTTGGAGTCATTCATGGCATATTTCAAAATACGTTGCATTCGAGTCATCGAGTTCATCAAGATTATTATTAAGTCAATTATAGTTGGATATATTCTGAAATGGTATGTATGCCGTCAATTTTCATTGTAAAGAAAGATTGTCTTTTAAAATTGAATGCAATGTTTGTAAAATGTATCATATAGAGGTCAAATACCTCGCGATGTAATCAACTGTTGTGAATCGTTTATAATCGATATGGATTTCGTCCGGATGGATTAGGACGGGTCTTCACATATATACTCACGGTAGTAAAAGAATATTAATAATAAGTTTTCAGCTTATTAAAAATATGGCCGTCATCCTTGGATTCACGAACCTATAACAATAATAATGATTCAGATAATAATACGACATGTGAATAAAATAAAACAAGTTCATAGAATACTTATATATTAATTTTTAACATTTTTATGTTAGTAGTCCTTTGTTAGTAGTCCAAAATAGTTCGAAATGTCTAATAGTCCAATAATCGGTATATATATAATCTTAGAATTACCCCCACGATGTATTGTATCCGTATTGTCTTTGCATCAACACAGAGATGTATTGTATACGTATTGTATTAGAATTAACTAAGATGTATTGTGTACGTATTGTCTTAGGATTTATCAAAACGTATTGTATACTTATTGTCATGGAATGTACCAAGATTATTATATATATACAATCTCGGAATTAACTAAGATTATAATATTTTGTTATACTAATGATAACATGTCCAAATATATATATAGGATATACAAAAAGTTAGCAAGGATATAGTTAATATAGTTTTTACAATATAAATTTCGTCCATACAAAGTTAATTTTACCAGATTTTGTTTTGCTCGCCAAATATTCATTACAACTCCATTTAAAGTGAATCAAATTGCTATAGATTCCTTAAGAATTTAATTTTTCAAAACCAATTCGAAAAGTTCATCCCAAGTAGTAATTTTTATAGCTTTACCCCCTTTCTGTGTCGGTGGACAGATTTGGAAGAATCCCGGCACCCACCCAATATATGATTTTTGATAAAATACTTCCACTTTGTCTAAAATCATGAAAAAAAATACTGGAAGTCTTATTTACATATATTAACATATTTCCAAAGTCTTAGCCTCGAACTCAAAGTCTAAGATAGGTTTTTAATTCCCAACCCAAAACAGCCCGCTTTTTGCCGAATGGAGATTAAACGATATATGTTAATTTTCAAGGTGTTCTTCATATGTACAAGTTATAAGTTCTTATATTAACTTAATATAACATCATAATACATATAAATAAGTGTTATTAGAGTTAAGTTAGAAAGATTAGATTAGTTCTTCAAACAAGTTTAGAATCAACAAAACTATGTTCTAGTTTATAAACTCTTATATAGATAGCTATAAACATATGAATTGAACAAGAGTTGAAGTAGAGTTTTTACCTCAAGTTTAGAATGTAAAGTTGCTAAAAAAAGTAGTAGAACAAAACTTGAGAGAGTTCTTGCAAGTGTTTTTGAAAATTGGAAGTAAAATTTGGAAAATGAATGTGTAAAAATGAGTTAGAAATGGTGCTTATTTATAGGCTTGAAAATTTAGTTTTTAGTGAAAATATCTAAGATAAGTTAAAATGTAATATGTAATGGGTGACATATTACATTGATTAGGTCATGGATGACATATTACACAAATAATTGCAGATTTCTATTGGTATATACAATTAGTAAATACTTCTAGAAGTTGTGTATATTACGGGTAAAAATACCGTATGAATGCGAGTAGAATTCCTGAGGAAATTGAACGAAAATACGAGTATACCTATCCTTTATATGTATTGGTATATTATAAAGTGAATTTAATACTTGTAAGGATGTATTTACACTCGTAATACTTTATATGTAAATACATTTTAACATAAGTTAATTACGTCGTTTAAATAGTAACATATATATTGTTCAAAAACTCTTTAAATTAGTAGTATGAAATTATATATAATACTTTGTTAATATACTTAATGAGATATTTAATTATCATATTTTCAAGTTAAATCTATATATATATATATATATATATATATATATATATATATATATATATATATACACACACACACACATATATGTATAATTAATACAAGTTATGACGTTCGTGAATCGTAAGAATAAAAGGGTGGTCAAGTGTTTACATAAATTCCGTTTCAATTAATCAAGTCTTAACAAGTTTGATTGCTTACCAAGTTGGAAACATTTAATTGTGTAAATATTAATCTCATATATATTAACGGAAAAATTCGGGTCATTTTACACATAATTGTTCGTGAATCGTTGGAATAAAAGGGTGACCAAAAGCTTGTGTAAAACTCTTTCCGGAGGTTCAAGACTTATTAAAATTCATTGTTTATCAAGTCGGAATTATTAAATCATGTAAATAGTATAATAAAGTAGTTGGAAAAATCTGGGTCGTTACAGGTGCCGTCTACTTAGGTCCCGTTACGTAGTCATAAGTCTTTAAAACAACGTTTGACCAAAATATGTCGCATTCATTTTAAATGTAAAGATGTTTCAAAGTTTACAAAGTAGTTCAACGACTAAATGTGTTACAACGTTTTAGGTACAATTGAAACCTATGCGACACAATTTAAACTAAGTCAAAGACGCTCCATGTATGCATGTATACTCGACATCCACGCAAGTATCAAAAAGTTTGCGGAAGCATGTATCACTTAGCGTTCAAGGACCTGAGAAAACATATAGAAAACTGTCAGCGAAAAACGTTGGTGAAATCATAGGTGTATTAAATAACGTTGTTTTTGAACCACAAGATTTTGTATAAGTTGATTATCTAAATCGTTTGCATTCCAAAGATGTTGTAGTTTGCGGAGCACCCAATTATCAAGACTTAGCTGTATACGAACCCCGTTATCATAGTGTTAGAACCTACACTATACTCGAAAATATATTTCATCCATTAATGGTAGCAAACCGCGTGAATGAGGGCTCGTCAAGCCCATGTGGCCACACAACATAAGTTCACGTTTACACCCTGCAAGTGTAACTAATGATAATTGAATTGAGGCTTTTTGTTCTAACTCCACGTGGAATGTTTGTTTCATACTTGTGTCCAAAGCATAAAAGTATGATATGTATATGTTTCTCATCCCATAATTTAAAGAGTAAAAGTTGTTGAAAAGGTGGACAATGATCTCACCTTGAGTGTACGAGTATATAGGTACTTTACAAAGTAAACTAGTGCAAAGAACGAATGCTAGTCTTGACCTAAATAAATAGGTTGTATCAATATCGGTAAACACGATCGGTCAAAGTTGTTTAATTAGTCCTATGGCTCGTTATGACTCGATTATATAGCATGCGAATCACGTTGTCAAGTTTCATGCAATATACAAGCGTATAAACAAGTTGGAATGATTGCATAAGCATTTGGTTAAGTTTGATTAAAAGTCAACTTTGGTCAAGTCAAAGTCAATGAAAAAGTCAACATGTTCGGGTCGGGTCTCGGACAATTTTTCTGAGTTATATAGTCATATATGAGCATGTTAGAACAAGTTATATGTTAATCGGAGGTGCGTAGCATAGTTAGAATTAAACGGTAAACGACCAAGCAAAGCAGAAATCTATAGTTCATTTGGACGGCGTCCAAAATCACTGGACGACGTCCAGCAATGAAAGCCAGGATGGCGTCCAAGGATTAGGACGGCGTCCAAACACCTGTGTAGTTGCAATTGCTGAAATTTCACAAGTGCACGAACCAAACTTCAATTAAACACAAATTGTGAACCGAGAACACTTAAAACATGTATATTATATAGTTGGAAAGGTATTTTGACGAGGAAAACAACTCAGCACATTTCATCAATCAATCCATCTTTTACAACAACTAAATTCGCATTAAATGTTTATCATTAATTACATTCAAGATCATAAATGCAATTTGATAATTCGGGAACTTACTACCCACATATAATACGCAGTTTCGTAGGTAATTACGCATTCAATACAACTAAACACTTACCAACAACTAGCATTCAATACATTAAGAGTTCATTTTTAAGTCTACCAAACCCTAACCAATATCACAAAATCAATAATCATGTTAGTGAAGTTTTCTTAGTCAACATACATATCAAAATGAAGCTAGAGATGCTAGTAACACATTTAATACATGAACTTTTAACATCTAACAACATTTAAACCACCAAAACTCAAGATCAAACTAGTCACTTTTCAAGTTTAAGCTAGTTACATTAAATTAACAAGATCGAGCATACGAAACACATATTCATGTTAGACTTGAGCCATAGACACTAACTAACACACTTTTAGTCAAAAACATCAAGAACAAGAAATCTAGAGATTTTAGAAAGTTACCCAAATGAGATGAAGTTGGTATGGAATTGAAGAGGAGGATGCAAGGATTCCAAATATGTAATTTGTTTGAGTTGATGCTTGCTAGATCTTGAATAGATGATAAATCTTTAATGAGAGTTGAGAGGAAATGGAAGTATCAAAGAAAAACTGAAAGGGAAGTGAATGAGTGGAGGAGGAGAAGAGTTTGACTAGTTGACCTAGTCGAATCTTTGGTCCCTTGGCAATTTTAGTCCCTCGAGTTTAGAAGCGGGTGCGTGAATTATCTAAACGAAATATTTTAAAAATGCAAATTACCGGGTGATGTTATAATTAATAACGGACTTTAAAATGAATAAACGGAAAGTTAACGGAAAAAGGCGAGTCGTTACAATGGAAAAGTCCGGGTCATGACAGTACCTACCCGTTAAATAAATTTTGTCCCGAAATTTTAAGCAGTTGGAGGTGTTAACGCATCATTTGGAAATAAGTGCGGGTATTTCTGCTTTATCTTATCTTCATGCTCCCAGGTGAACTCAGGTCCTCTACGAGCATTCCATCGAACCTTAACAATTGGTATTTCGTTTTGCTTAAGTCCTTTAACCCCACGATCCATTACTTCGACGGGTTCTTCAACGAATTTTAGTTTTTCGTTAATCTTAATTTCGTCTAAAGGAATAGTGAGATCTTCTTTAGCTAAGCATTTCTTCAAATTCGAGATGTGGAAGGTATTATGTATGCCGACTATTGTTGAGGTAATTCAAGTCGATAAGCTACTGGTCCAACACGATCAATAATTTTGAATGGCCCAATGTATCTCGGATTTAGTTTCCCCCGTTTTCCAAAACGAACAACGCCTTTCCAAGGTGATACCTTAAGCATGACCATGTCTCCAATTTCAAATTGTATATCTTTTCTTCTAATGTTCGCGTAGCTCTTTTGTCGACTTTGGGCAATTTTCAACCGTTGTTGAATTTGAATGATTTTCTCTATAGTTTCGTGGATAATTTCCGGACCCGTAATTTGTTTATCCCCCACCTCGCACCAAAAAGTCAGAGAGCTGCATTTCTTACCATAAAGTGCTTCGAATGGTGCCGCGTTAATACTCGAGTGGTAATTATTGTTTTAAGAAAATTCTGCTAATGGTAGATGTCGATCCCAACCGTTTTCAAAATCAATAACACATGCTCGTAGCATGTCTTCAAGTGTCTGTATCGTCCTTTCACTCTGCCCGTCAGTTTGTGGATGATAGGCGGTACTCATGTCTAGACGACTGTGACGACCCGGGAAATTCCGACCAAATTTAAACTTAATTTTTATATGATTTTGACACGATAAGCAAAGTCTATAAAGTTGAGTCTCAAAACTTTTGAACTATTTACTTGGATACATTTAACCTTTGACTATTCTCGACGATTCACGAACAACTGTGTGTAACTATATATGTACACACACATATATATATATATATATATATATATATATATATATATATATATATATATATATATATATATATATATAAACCTAAGGATATATATGATATTTGAGTTAATGAAATAAACTTTAATCAATTGGAATTAAAAATGCAAAATAATAAACAAATTAAGTATTAATATATATAAATATATACATGATAATATTATGAATCTATATGTATATATATGGTTTCTATAAATACCTGTTATTATTTATATAAGAAGTTACTACTCAATATAGGATATTACATAATATAAATTATAAATATTACATAAACAACAACATGTAATATTAATATATTAAAAGTTAACAAGTTAAAATATAATTGTTAGAGTAATATTATTACTTCATTATTATTAATAATAACATTAACATTAAGAACTAATATCAGTATTAGATATATTATTATATATAAAATATAAATATGAAATTTAACGCATCTAATTTGTTATCTTTACTAATATTAATATTATTACTTTCATTACTAATATTAATATCAGTATTATTAATATTATAAAATTACAATACATAGATATAAAATTTAATACAGGAAACTTGTTACATTATTATTATTATTGTCATTATCACTAAAAAAAATCATTATTTTTATTTTTAGTTATCATTATTATTATAAATAAGACAATTATTATCATAAATAATATTATTATTGTCATATTTATAGATAATATTATCAGTATTAATATTTATTATTATTATTGTTATTATTATTATTAATATTAATAGTATTATTATTATTAATATAATTATAATAATTATTATTATTATTAAATAGAATATAACTATAATGGGATAGAGTAAAAATCACAATCGAATATTTTATTGTCTTCAATTCTCTTCCAGTCGACATCAGATTCCAAATACAACCAAATTAAGTTGTAAATCACAATCAAACTTTATTTGTTTATTTATATTATTTTTTTCTTCTTTCTTCTTTATATTTTTGTTTCTGTTGAAGTATTATATGTAGTCTGTTAGATGTCATTTTCGCGAATTATTTATAATCAAGTCGTTACTGCAACACTCCCTCAAGCACATTATATATATTATACACTGCAAATTCAAAATTAAAATGAAAAATAGAACGAAAAACCCAGCTAGTTTCCTCTGTTCTTGAATTTTTTTATCAAAACCTCGAATTTAAAACTCATTTCAAAATCTATAAATGCAAAGTTGTTATAAATCCTTCACTTAAACTTTCTACAAAGTTTCAAATATGCTAATTTATCGTATTGAAATTGAATTTTGAGGTCAAAGTTCTTATTTAAAAAGTCAACCTTTTTGTTCTTGGAAAAATTCGAATTTCTTGTTATGTTTTAAGTTAAATTGATGAATCCAATAGTTTCTAGGAACGAATTTAAACTTATTTCATTTAGGAATTGTAACCTAAAACATTCCAAAATTTGATTTCAAGATTTGAGTTCATTTTTTTGTTTTTTTTACGAAGCAGAAACAACAGGTTTTATTTTTAATATTTTTTTCTTTTTCGTTTGCGGTTAAATACAAATAATTATTATTTCTTATCTTGAAATTTATTGAAAAACCTAATTAGTTGATTTAATGGTTAAATTAATTGTGGTCGTTTGAATTGGGAAGAAGAAGTAGAACAGAAATAATCTGTTTAAAAATAAACGGATACGAGTTATAGCAGATAGAAAGGAACGGAGGAATGGTTGTGTGGGTGTTCGGGTATTTGAGAGGGCGGGGGTTCAATTATTATTATTATTATTATTATTATTATTATTATTATTATTATTATTATTATTATTATTATTATTATTATTATTATTATTATTATTATTATTATTATTATTGTTATTAATATTGTTATTATTATTATTATTATTATTATTATTATTATTATTATTAATATTATTATTATTATGATTATTATTATTATTATTGTTATTATCATGATTATTAATATTGTTGTTGTTATAAATTATATTATTATAAGAATTATAATAATTATTAGTTTATCTTAGTTATAAGTATTATAACAATTATTAATATCATTATTCCTATTATTATTTTTATTATTCTTATCTTTATTATTATTATCATAAGTATTAGTATTACTATTAGTAATAATATCATCATTATAGTTAGTAACATAAATATTAATATTATAATTAATAGTAAAATCATTATTTTTACAGCTATTATTATTATTATTATTATTATTATTATTATTATTATTATTATTATTATTATTATTATTATTATTAAAAGTATCATTTTTATCAAAACTATCATTACTATTAAAATTATCAATTTTAAAAAAGTATCATTTTTATTAAAACTGTTATTATTATTATCAATAATAAGTATATCATTAATAAGTATTAGCATTAGGTATTATAAGTATTATTATCATTAATATCATTATTATTAGTAAAATAAGTATTATTAATATTAATATCATTATTATTATTATCATTATTAGAAAAATTATTATTTTTATAGTTATTTTATTTATTATTATTGCTACTATTATTACTACTATTATTATTATTTTTTTCAAAAATTATAAAATTATCATGTAGATTATTATTAGTATTAATATTATTATTATTATTATTATCATTATTACTTTCATATTAACAACATTATTAAAACAAATAAATATTTTCTATATAAGAGTATATTTACTACAACTATCATAATATTCTCATAATTATATATATTAGGATTATTTATATATATAATTACATATAACAAATAATTTATTTTAAAATAATATTAATCATATGTATATATATATATATATATATATATATATATATATATATATATATATATATATATATATATATTTGATCGATTACGATTATGTATATTAATAAATATACAAATGATATAGGTTCGTGAATCCGAGGTCAACCCTACACTTGTTAAATGACGTCATATGTATTTTTACTACAAAATACAGTATGGTGAGTTTCATTTGCTCCCTTTTAAAATGCTTTTGCAATATATATTTTTGGGACTGAGAATACATGCGCTGCTTTTATAACTGTTTTACGAAATAGACACAAGTACTTAAAACTACATTGTATGGTTGGATTACTATACCAAATATCGCCCCTTCAAGTCTGGTAACTTAAGAATTAGGGAAATGGCCCCTAATTGACGCGAATCCTAAAGATAGATCTATGGGCCTAACAAACCCCATTCTGGAATTTGGAATGATTTAGTACTTCGATTTAAATGGTGATTGCGATTGCCAATATTATGGCATACTTGCGAGTATGCAGGGGATATTCTATATGCATTATGTTAATGTGGGTTACCAGGTGTTCATCATACGAATGATTTTTATACACTTGCGAGTGTAATGTTATTTATGAAAAATGAAATCTTGTGGTCTAATAAAATCATGGGAATGATCGATTACGATAAACTAATGAACTCACCAACCTTTTGGTTGACACTTTAAAGCATGTTTATTCTCAGGTATGAAAGAAATCTTCCGCTGTGTATTTGCTCATATTAGAGATATTACCTGGAGTCATTCATGACATATTTCAAAAGACGTTGCATTCGAGTCGTTGAATTCAACAAGATTATTATTAAGTCAGTTATAGTTGGATATATTATGAAGTGGTATGCATGCCGTCAACTTTTGATGTAATGAAAGTTTGTCTTTTAAAAACGAATGCAATGTTTGTAAAATGTATCATATAGAGGTCAAGTACCTCACGATGTAACCAAATGTAATGTATTCGTCCAGATGGATTAGGACGGGTCATGAAAACGACTCTCCAATGCTTGCTGTAGTCTACCAAAACCTTGGTATTCCATGTCTGGAGATGACTTCCTTCAAGTATAGTCGTGCTAACTTCTCCATTTTATCATCTTCTCTCATTGGTAGAAAGTGTGCTGACTTGGTAAGACGATCGACTATTACCCAAATTGTATCATAACCACTTGCAGTCCTTGACAATTTAGTAATGAAATCCATGGTAATGTTTTCCCATTTCCATTCCGGAATTTCAGGTTGTTGAAGTAGACCTGATGGTTTCTGATGTTCAACTTTGACTTTAGAATAAGTCAAACATTCTCCTACGTACGTAGCAATATCGGCTTTCATACCCGGCCACCAAAAGTGTTTCTTGAGATATTGGTACATCTTTCCCGCTCCGGGATGTATTGAATATCGGGTTTTATGTGCTTCCCTAGGTACCATTTCTCTCGCATCTCCAAACTTTGGTACCCAAATTCTTTCCGCCATATACCGGGTTCCATCTTCCCGAATATTAAGATGTTTTTCCGATCCTTTGGGTATTTCGTTCTTCAGATTCCCTTCTTTTAAAACCCCCTATTGTGCCTCTTTTATTCGAGTAGTAAGGTTAGTATGAATAATTATATTCATAGCTTTTACTCGAATAGGTTCCATGTCCTTTCTACTCAAGGCGTCGGCTACTACATTAGCCTTCCCCGGGTGATAACGAATCTCAAAGTCGTAATCATTTAACATCTCAATCCACCTACGCTGCCTCATGTTCTGTTGTTTTTGATCGAATATATGTTGGAGACTTTTGTGGTCAGTATATATGGTACATTTGACCCCATATAACTAATGTCTCCACATCTTTAAGGCAAAAACAACAGCGCCCAATTCCAAATCATGAGTCGTATAATTCTGCTCGTGAATATTCAATTGTCTAGACACATAAGCAATTACCTTCTTTCGTTGCATTAATACACAACCGAGACCTTGCTTCGAAGCATCACAATAAATCACAAAATCATCATTCCCTTCAGGTAATGACAATGTAGGTGTCGTAGTTAACTTTTTCTTTAACAATTGAAACGCTTTCTCTTGCTCATCCTTCCATTCAAATTTCTTCCCTTTATGCGTTAATGCAGTCAAGGGTTTTGTTATTTTGGAAAAATCTTGGATGAATCTTCTATAGTAACCAGTCAATCTTGAAAATTGGCGTATATGCTTCGGAGTTTTTGGGGTTTCCCAGTTTTCAACGGTTTCAATCTTTGACGGATCAACCTGAATACCTTCTTTGTTCACTACGTGACAGAGGAATTGAAGTTCTTTCAACCAAAATGCACACTTTGAAAACTTAGCGTACAGTTTTTCTTTCCTCAACAATTCTAGAACCATTCTCAAATGTTCTCCATACTCTTAGTCATTCTTAGAGTAAATAAGTATGTCATCAATGAAAACAATGACAAACTTGTTAAGATATGGTCCACACACTCGGTTCATGAGTTCCATAAAAATGGCTGGTGCGTTAGTTAAACCAAACGGCATAACCATAAACTCATAATGACCATTGTAGCGACCCGACAAAATCGTCATTGACGGCGCCGACTACTTAGGTCCCGTTACGTGGTCATAAGTCTTTAAAATAACGTTTGACCAAAATATGTCGCATTCACTTCAAATGTAAAGGTTGTTTCAAAGTTTACAAGAATGGTTCAACCATTAGTTACATTACAAAGTTATAAGTACAAGTGAAACCTATGCGACACAATTTAAAAGTAGCCAAAAGACGCTCCATGTATGCATATATACTCGACATCCAATGCAAGTATCAAAATAATGAGCGGAAGCATGTATCACATATCGTTCAAAGACCTGAAAAAAACATAGAAATCTGTCAACGAAAACGTAGGTGAAATCATAGGTTTAAGTAAGTAAGTAAGTAAGTACAAATGAACCACAAGATTTGTATCATTGAATAATAGTAAACCATTCTAAAATTTGTTATCACGAGCACCCAATTATCAAGCCTTAACTTTCCATCCATAGAACCCCATTACAATAGTGTTAGAACATACACTGTTTCTCGAAAATATATTTCAACCGAATAACGGTAGCGAACCGTCCGAATGAGGGTTTGTCAAACCCATATGGCCATACAACATAAGTTCTCGCTTACACCCGGCAAGTGTAACTAATGATAATCGAATTGAGGATTTTTGTTCTAACTCGTATGTAGAATATTTGTTTTTGTACTTGTGTTCACTTTGTAAAATGAAATGTTTATGTATTCTCATCCCAATGTAAGTTTAAAAGAGTAAAATTGGGACTATGATCTCACCTTGAGTGCACGAGTAAATAAAGTACTTCACAAGTAACGCGTGCAAGAACGAGTGCTAGTCTTGACCTAAACAAGTAGGTTCTATCAATAACGGTAAAAACGGTTGATCAAAGATGTTCAATTAGTCCTATGGCTCATTACGACTCGATTAATGTAGCATGTGAATCAAATTGTCAAGTTTCATGCAAGATTCAAGTATAAAAGTATGTTAGAAACGATCGCATAAGTATTCGGTTAAGTTTGATTAAAAGTCAAACTTGGTCAAATTTGGTCAAAGTCAAAGTCAAAGTCAACAGGTTCGGGTCGGGTCGGGTATCCGACAATTTTTCTATGAAAGATAAGCATATATAAGTATGTTGGCCAAGTTTCATGTTAATCGGACATGTATAGCATAGCGGGAATTAAACGAAAAAAAATAAAAAAATTTAGACAGCAGCCTTCAGATGCGCCGCATCTGCAAGTGATGCACCACATCAGTAGCAGATGCGCCGCATCCAAGGCAGATGCGTCGCATCTCTACTTGATTCAGTGAAACTGCTTCAAAATTTTACAAGTCTCGGACCAAACTTCAATTTATCATAACTAATGAACCGTAAACACCTAAAACGCATACCATACATCGTTGGAAATGTAATTTAACGAGGAATACAACTAAACAATTTTCATCACACAAAAATATCATTTACCATAACTGAATCCTCGTCAAGTGATCATTAAAGGATTATTATCAAGGTTTCAGGTTCGTAAAACGTATTTTATGATTCGGGAATCCAATTTACACATACGATATGCCGTTTCGAAGGTATTTAAACATACATTGCAACTAAACACTTACTAACAACATTAACAAGCATTCAATGCATCAAACATTCATTTTAAAGTTCATCAAACCCTAACCAAAATCATGAATTCAACTATTTTGTAAATGAAACTTTTCTAAATCAACCTACACATCAAATTGAAGCTAACGATGCTAGTAACACATTTAATACATGAACTTTAACATTTAAACAACATTTAATCATACAAAATTCAAGATTAAGCACACCCATTTTTCATATTCAATCTAGTTACTCAAAACAACAAATCGAGCAAACCAAACACATATTCATGTTAGACTTGAGCCATAGACACTAATTAACACTTTAATAAGTCAAAATTAGCAAGAACACAAAATCTAGTGATTTTAGAAAGTTACCCAAACTTGATGAAATCGGTATGGAATTGAAGAGGAAGATGCAAGGATTCCAAATATGTAATTTGTTTTGTGAAACACTTGCTAGATTGGAAATAGATGATGATTCTTTGAATTTGAGTTTAGAGAAAAGTTGAAGTATTAGAGAAAAGAGGAGGTGAAATGAATGGATGGGAGTGAGATTGACCACTTTGACCCAATCAAAACTTTGGTCATTTGGCAACATTGGTCCCTCAAGTTTAAAGCGGGTGCGTGAATTACCTAAACGAGATAATTTAAAAATGCGTATTAACGGAAAATATTATAATTATATAACAAACTTTAAAATAATTAAACGGAAGGTAAACGGAAAAAGGCGGGATGTTACATTACCTACTCCTTAAAAGAAATTTCGTCCCGAAATTTAAGTAGGTGTAGTAGTCGTTGTTTCTTCCTCGAGACCTTGCGTTTCCGTATCCACGAATAAATGAGGGTACTTTCTTTGCATTTGATCTTGTCTTTCCCAAGTAAACTCGGATCCCCTTTTGGCATTCCAACGAACCTTAACGATCGGGATTCTACTTTGTTTTAGCATCTTGACGGAGGTGTCCACGACTTCAACCGGTTCCTCCACAAAATGAAGTTTGTCATCAATAGTAAGTTCCTCGAGAGGAATGAAGACATCGGGTTCAGCAAGGCACTTCTTCAAGTTGGATACATGGAAAATAGGATGAATGGAGCTCAATTGAGGAGAAAGATCTAAACGATAAGCAACAGTTCCAACACACTCCAATATTTCGAAAGGACCAATATACCGCGGATTTAACTTCTCGCGTTTCCCGAAATGGATTACACCTTTCCAAGGTGCGACTTTTAACATTAGGTGATCACCGACTTGAAATTCAAGGTCGTTGCGTCTTTTGTCGGTATAGCTCTTTTGGCAACTACGGGCCGTCCGAAGCCTATCTCGGATTTGAACGATCTTCTCGGTTGTTTCATGAATAAGTTCAGGTCCAGTGATTTATATGTCGCCTACTTTGGCGCAACAAAGAGGAGAACGACATTTTCGGCCATACAAAGCTTCGAAAGGTACGGCGTTGATACTCGCGTGGTAACTATTGTTGTAAGAGAATTCGGCGAGAGGCAAGTGCTTGTCCCAAGCATTTCTGAAATCGATAACACAAGCTCGTAGCATGTCTTCTAAGATTTGAATTGTGCGTTCGCTTTGTCCATCGGTTTGTGGATGATATGCAGTGCACATGTCTAAACGCGTTCCCAAAGTTTCTTGCAAAGTACGCCAAAATCTAGAAACAAAACGGCCATCTCGGTCGGAAATAATCGATAAAGGCACACCGTGACGGGCAACGATCTCTTTAATGTAAAGTTGTGCAAGTTTTTTCATGTTGTCGGTTTCCTTCATGGCTAGGAAGTGCGCGAATTTGGTGAGATGATCAACAATAACCCAAATAGTATCATAACCGCCCACCGTCTTTGGTAGTTTGGCGATAAAATCCATCATTATCCTTTCCCACTTCCATTGCGGGATTTCGGGTTGTTGAAGTAGTCTGGACAGTCTTTGATGTTCGGCTTTGACTTTGGAGCAAGTTAGGCACCTTCCAACATAAGTAGCAACGTCCCTTTTAATGTTCGACCACCAATATTGTTCTTTGAGGTCGTGGTACATCTTATTGGCACCGGGGTGAATCGAATATCTTGACTTATGGGCTTCGTCTAGAATAAGGCTTCGCAAGTCCCCATAACTAGGCACCCAAATTCTTCCGGCGAAATATCGGAGTTCGGTCTCCTTAACTTCGGATCGAGAGGTGAGGACGTTCAAGTGTTCAAGAGAGATGTTTTCATCCTTGAGAGCCTCGTCTTGGGCTACATGAATTTGACTACTGAGATTGGCGTGAATGGTGATGTTTAAAGCTCGAACACGAAGAGGCACCGCTCTTTCCTTTCGACTTAAGGCATCAGCTACTACGTTTGCCTTCCCGGGATGGTAACGAAGCTCGCAATCGTAATCGTTCAAAGTTTCAATCCACCGTCGTTGTCTCATTTTTAGTTGTTTTTGATTGAAAATTGTATGAAGGCTTTTGTGATCGGTGAAGATAGTACTCTTGGTTCCATAAATATAGTGTCTCCACATTTTGAGTGCAAAGACAACGGCTCCGAGTTCGAGATCATGTGTCGTGTAGTTCTGTTCATGAATTTTCAATTGGTGAGAGGCATAAGCAATGACTTTCTTTCGTTGCATCAATATACACCCAAAACCATGTTTTGAGGCATCGCAATATACAACAAAATCATCATTGCCTTTGGGAAGTGACAAGATAGGAGCGGTGGTTAGTTTTGTCTTCAAGATTTGAAACGCGGATTCTTGCTCGGTCGCCCAAATGAATTTCTTTCCCTTGTGGGTTAACGCGGTTATAGGATGTACAACCAAAGAGAAATCCTTGATGAATCTACTATAGTATCCGACGAGACCCAAGAATTGAAAAATATGAGTAGGAGTAGTAGGAGTCTCCCGTTTACTAATGGCTTTAATTTTTGCGGGATCGAATTTAATACCTTGATCACTTACAACATGACCAAGAAATGGAACTTCCTTCAACCAAAATTCGCACTTGGAGAATTTGGCATAGAGTCGTTCTTGTCTCAAGAGTTCAAGCACGAGTCGAAGGTGTTGTTCGTTTTCTTCTTCGCTTTTAGAATAGACCAAGATGTCATCGATGAACACAATAACGAATTTATCAAGATACAGTTTGCACACGCGGTTCATAAGATCCATGAACACCGCCGGTGAGTTAGTGAGACCAAATGGCATTACAAGAAATTCATAACTACCATAACGAGTCTGGAGAGCAGTTTTGGAGACATCTTCCCCCTTAACCCTTAATTGATGATAACCCGAGCGGAGATCGATTTTCGAATATACACGAGATCCTTGTAATTAATCAAAGAGGTCATCGATGAGTGGAAGAGGATATCAGTTCTTAACCGTCAATTTGTTTAGTTTACGATAGTTGATATACATTCGTAGGTATCCATCTTTCTTCTTAACGAATAAAATCGGAGTGCCCCATGGTTAATGGCTAGGTTGGATAAAACCACGGTCAAGTAGTTCTTGGATTTGACTTTGCAATTCTTGCATTTCGGATGGAGCAAGTCTATATAGTGCACGTGCTACGGGTGCGGCTCCCGGAATAAGATTGATTTGGAATTCAACCGGTCGATGAGGTGGAAGTCCCGGCAATTCGTCAGGAAATACATCGAAAAAGTCACTAACAATTGGCATATCATCGATATGCTTCTCATCGATCTTGACTTTCTTAACATGGGCTAAAATCGCGAAACAACCTTTACGAAGGTATTTTTCAAATTTAAGGCACGAGACGAGGTTGAGTTCGGTGCAACTCTTATCGCCATATACAATCAAGGGTTCACCATTCTCGATAGGAATTTGTATCGCTTTAAGATCACAAAGAATGTGGGATTTCGTTTTGGCTAGCCAATCCATACTAATGATTACATCAAATCTCCCTAGTTCTTTAGGTATCAAGTCAATTTCAAACTCTTTACCCATTAAGTTTAACGTACACCCCCGATAAAATTTGTCGGCACTCAATAGTTTCCCATTGGCCACTTCAATGGTATAAGTGGTATCTAGTGGAAGTGGTGGAGTGCTAAAAAAATGAGTCAACGTCTTGGATACAAAACTCTTGTCGGCACCCGAATCGAATAAACAAGTAACATAAGTGTTGTTGAGAAGAAACGTACCCGTGACTAGTTCATTGTCATCTCGGGTTTCCTCGGTGTTAATGTTGAAAGCTCGACCGCGCGTATTAGGGTTATCTTTCTTCTTTGGGCATGCATTTCTATAATGACCCGTTTGGCCACATTCGTAACAAGTGACCGTCTTTGGTGCATTGGGCCCCTTTCAAGCGACGGGGGCGGCACTTTTACATTCGTTGGCCTTATAACCAATGCCTTGGCACCGATGGCAAATTAGCTTTCCACATTCACCAAAGTGATGCTTCTTGCATTTGTTGCAAAGAGGTAGGTTTCCGGCATAACCTTTCTTGCCGTCGGAGGTGAAAGGCTTCTTGGCAAAGTTATTGTTGCTTGATTGGGGAGCTTCCCATTTTCTTTTGTTGTTACCCGACTTATCCTCGACTTTAGGTGCAGGCACTACAATTTTGTCCACCATTTCAATCAATTTGCGGGCCATATTCAAAGATTCTTGATGATTAGTGGGTTTGGATGACATTACTTCGTGTTTGATGCTCTTTGGAAGACCATCCATGTAAAGTTCAACCCTTAAAGACTCGGGGTTCACAAGGTTTGGGCACATCAAGGCTAGTTCGGAAAATCGTTGATTATGGGCCTTTAGATCGTTTCCGACCGCTTTTAAAGTTCTTAGCTCTTGTTCGAGCCTTCGGGTTTCTTCGCGAGGAAAATATTTGACGATCATCTTTTCCCTTAAATCAGCCCAAAAGAGGGCGTGAGCTTCATCGGTACCCACCAATTGCACATAGGTGTTCAACCAAGTGAGAGCGACACCGACGAAAGTGTGAGTGGAGTATTTGACCTTGTCTTGGTCCCGACAACCGCTTATGCTAAAGACGGCTTCTGTTTCCTTAAACCATCGGGTGAGCACAATCGGTCCTCCGGTTCCATCGAAAGTGTGAGGTTTGCACCCCATGAAAGCTTTATAGGAGCATCCCTCGTTTGAATTTCCGGCTTCATTGTTGTTGTTGTTGTGGTTGTTGTTATTATTATTGTTGTTGGATAAGTGACCAGCCATGGCCGTATCCACGGCGGTGGATATCATTCGTTGTAGACCTTGTTCAGGTGTTTCATGGCATGGTACACAGCGAGGAGGCATTGTTCCTTCAAAACACATGAATACCGTTGATTAGTATTTTCAATAATACTAATCATGATATGGAATAAGGACAGAGAGAAAATTTTCCTTGACTCGCCTTAAATTTTTTTATGTCATAATGTCAGAACGTTCATATGAGTCACCGTAATATAATCCTGGAAATTATATTACCCTGATTCATATGTGCATTCGACATTATTTCATATAGTCAAGGTGGCATGTCAATCAAATTAAACAACGTGAGATTAAAATGAAATAAGAGTAGATATGAGTAGAAACGTTCGAGTATAAATGTACAAGTAATCAAGTAATTCCTACTTCAAGTCTATATGCCGGTTATAGTCTAGACTCACTAATGTACCCTATAACTCGAGGTTGATACCAATGAACTCTAAATCCCTACAACCAACGCTCTGATACGTGGTCATAAGTCTTTAAAATAATGTTTGACCAAAATATGTCGCATTCATTTCAAATGTAAAGGTTGTTTCAAAGTTTACAAGAATGGTTCAACCATTAGTTACATTACAAAGTTATAAGTACAAGTGAAACCTATGCGACACAATTTAAAAGTAGCCAAAAGACACTCCATGTATGCATATATACTCGACATCCAATGCAAGTATCAAAATAATGAGCGGAAGCATGTATCACATATCGTTAAAAGACCTGAGAAAAACATATAAATCTGTCAACGAAAACGTTGGTGAAATCATAGGTTTAAGTAAGTAAGTAAGTAAGTAAGTAAGTAAGTAAGTAAGTAAGTAAGTAAGTACAAATGAACCACAAGATTTGTATCATTGAATAATAGTAAACCATTCTAAAATTTATTATCACGAGCACCCAATTATCAAGGCTTAACTTTCCATCCATAGAACCTCATCACAATAGTGTTAGAACATACACTGTTTCTCGAAAATATATTTCATCCGAATAACGGTAGCGAACCGTCCGAATGAGGGTTTGTCAAACCCATATGGCCATACAACATAAGTTCTCGCTTACACCCGGCAAGTGTAACTAATGATAATCGAATTGAGGATTTTTGTTCTAACTCGTATGTAGAATGTTTGTTTTTGTACTTGTGTTCACTTTGTAAAATGAAACGTTTATGTTTTCTCATCCCAATGTAAGTTTAAAAGAGTAAAAGTGGGACTATGATCTCACCTTGAGTGCACGAGAAAATAAAGTACTTCACAAGTAACGTGTGCAAGAACGAGTGCTAGTCTTGACCTAAACAAGTAGGTTGTATCAATAACGGTAAACACGGTTGGTCAAAGATGTTCAATTAGTCCTATGGCTCGTTACGACTCAATTAATGTAGCATGTGAATCAAATTGTCAAGTTTCATGCAAGATTCAAGTATAAAATTATGTTAGAAACGATCGCATAAGTATTCGGTTAAGTTTGATTAAAAGTCAAACTTGGTCAAACTTGGTCAAAGTCAAAGTCAACGGGGTCGGGTCGGGTATCCGACAATTTTTCTATGAAAGATAAGCATATATAAGTATGTTGGCCAAGTTTCATGTTAATCGGACATGTATAGCATAGCGGGAATTAAACGAAATAAAAAATAAAAAAATTTGGACAGCAGCCTTCAGATGCGCCGCATCTGCAAGTGATGCGCCGCATTAGTAGCAGATGCGCCGCATCCAAGGCAGATGCGCCGCATCCCTACCTGATTCAGTGAAACTACTTCAAAATTTTACAAGTCTCGGACCAAACTTCAATTTATCATAACTAATGAACCGTAAACACCTAAAACGCATACCATACATCGTTGGAAAGGTAATTTAATGAGGAATACAACTAAACACTTTTCATCACACAAAAATATTATTTACAATAACCGAATCCTCGTCAATTGATCATTAAAGGTTCATTATCAAGATTTCAAGTTCGTAAAACGTATTTTATAATTCGGGAATCCAATTTACACATACGATATGCAGTTTCGAAGGTATTTAAACATACATTGCAACTAAACACTTACTAACAACATTAATAAGCATTCAATGCATCAAAAGTTCATTTTAAAGTTCATCAAACCCTAACCAAAATCATGAATTCAACTATTTTGTAAATGAAGCTTTTCTAAATCAATCTACACATCAAATTGAAGCTAATGATGCTAGTAACACATTTAATACATGAACTTTAACATTTAAACAACATTTAATCATACAAAATTCAAGATTAAGCACACCCAGTTTTCATATTCAAGCTAGTTCCTCAAAGCAACATATCGAGCAAACTAAACACATATTCATTTTAGACTTGAGCCATAGACACTAATTAACACTTTTATAAGTCAAAATTAGAAAGAACACAAAATCTAGTGACTTTAGAAAGGTGCCCAAACTTGATGAAATCGGTATGGAATTGAAGAGGAAGATGCAAGGATTCCAAATATGTAATTTGTTTTGTGAAACACTTGCTAGATTGGAAATAGATGACGATTCTTTGAATTTGAGTTTGAGAGAAAAGTTGAAGTATTAGAGAAAAGAGGAGGTGAAATGAATGGATGAGAGTGAGATTGACCACTTTGACCTAGTCAAAACTTTGGTTATTTGGCAACATTGGTCCCTCAAGTTTAAAGCGGGTGCGTGAATTACCTAAACGAGATAATTTAAAAACGTGTATTAACGGAAAATGTTATAATTATATAACGGACTTTAAAATAATTAAACGAAAGGTAAACGGAAAAAGGCGGGATGTTACAACCGTAACGCATTCTAAAAGTAGACTTTGGGATATCATCCTCCTTCAGTCGCATTTGATGATAACCGGATCGTAAATCAATCTTCGAATAAATAGACGAACCTTGCAGTTGATCAAATAAGTCATCAATTATCGATAGTGGGTAACGGTTCTTGATGGTAAGTTTGTTCAACTCTCGGTAGTCGATGCATAACCTGAATGTACCATCTTTCTTTTTGACAAACAAAATAGGAGCTCCCCACGGTGATGTGCTTGGTCGAATGAAACCACGCTCTAAAAGTTCTTGTAATTGGCTTTGTAATTCCTTCATATCGCTGGGTGCGAGTCTGTAAGGAGCACGAGCTATTGGTGCAGCTCCTAGTACCAGATCTATTTGGAATTCAACGGATCGATGTGGAGGTAGTCCCGGTAATTCTTTTAGAAATACATAGAGAAATTCTTTTGCAACAGGAACATCACTGATGTTCTTCTCTTCGGGTTTGACTTTCTCAATGTGTGCTAGAATGACATAGCAACCTTTTCTTATTAGCTTTTACGCCTTCAAGCTACTAATAAGATTTAACTTCGCGTTACTCTTTTCTCCGTACACCATTAAGAGTTTTCCCTTTTCGCGCATAATGTGAATCGCATTTTTGTAACAAATGACCTCTGCTCTCTCCATTTTCAACCAGTCCATGCAGATTATCACATCGAAACTTCCTAATTCTACTGGTATCAAGTTAATCTTAAACGTTTCGTCAACCAGTTTAATTTTTCGGTTCCGGCATATTTTATCGGCTTTAATTAATTTACCGTTTGCTAATTTGAGTAAAAATTTATTATCCAAAGGCGTTAATGGACAATTTAATTTGGCACAAAAATCTCTACTCATATAGCTTCTATCCGCACCCGAATCAAATAAAACATAAGCAGGTTTATCGTCAATAAGAAACGTACTCGTAACAAGCTCCGGGTCTTTCTGCGCTTCTACCACATTAATGTTGAAGACTCTTCCTCTGCCTTGACCATTATTATTCCCCTGGTTTGGATACATACTTTTGTAATGGCCCTCTTCCTCGGCATTTTCTGTTCCTTTAACCCCTGGTCCGTAAACTTCACACTTTGCCACACTATGCCCCTTTCTATTACACCTGGTACATGATACCGAACAGTAAGTAGTCGGATGGTACCCTTCACACCTTTTGCACGGAATTTTCTAATTTTTGTTTCCATTGTTGTTATTGAAATGGTTGTTGTTGCGATTGTTATTGTTGTTGGGACGGTTGTTTTAGTTGTTGTTGGGATTGCAATTGTTGTTGCGATTGATGTGGCAATTGTTGTAGTTGTTGTTGCGATGGTGGTTGTGATTATTGTTGTTGTTGTTGTATTGGTGCCCCTTGTCACTGTTTTCTTCCCACTTTCTCTTGACTTGTTTCAATTTGGCCTCTTCGGCCAACTGCTCTATAATTCTTCCCTCAATCTGGTTTATGAGTTTGTGAGCCATTAGACTTGCCTTTTGTATGGAGGTTGGCTAGTTTGAACTCACATCCTCCTAAATCCTTTCTGGTAACCCTTTTACAAATGCGTCGATCTGCTCCTCTTCATCTTCGAACACTCTTGGACACAATAGGCACAACTCTGTGAATCGTCGTTCATATGTGGTAATATCGAATCCTTACGTTCGTAATCCTCTAAGCTCTACCTTGTGCTTATTAACCTCATTTCTGGGACGGTACTGCTCATTCATCATGTGTTTGAATGCTGACCACGGTAGTGCGTAAGCAGCAGCATCTTGTCCCACCTAATCGAGGTAGGTGTTCCACCATGTTAACGCAGTACCTGTGAAGGTATGCGTAGCGTACTTTACCCTGTCTTCTTCAGTACATTTACTTATGGCAAACACTGATTCGAATTTCTCGGTCCACCATTTTAATCCGATTGGTCCTTCGGTTCCATCGAATTCCAGAGGTTTACAGGCAGTGAATTCCTTGTAGGAGCATCCTACACGATTTCTTGTGGAATTAGTTCCACTGCTAGATCCAGAGTTATTGTTGTTATTTTGCATTGCAGCCTGCACTGTGGCTATGTTTGCAGCAAGAAAGGTACAGAATTCGTCTTCGCTCATATTCATGTTGTGTCGAGTAGTCGGTGCCATTTCCTTCAAAAATCGTCAAAAGAATTAAGTTAATCATATAGAATATTAGGAGTAGTCAATAGTATTTCGTAGCATAATATGAACTTATTTATAAAAGCTTTTTCTTCATATTACCGTTTTATAATTTTTAATTAGGGTAGTACCTACCCGTTAAGTTCATACTTAGTAGCTAATATACAATTCAACTACTACAATTTTATACGAAAAACTGATTACAATAATGCTTCGTGTTCAAACTTTGATACAATATTTTACAATCATACAATACCGCTATTTTACATACAACATGAAATATAGCACACGATAACTATAATACAAGGCAGCTATTAAGAAAAATTCTAGTTAGACTCAAATTGTTCAGTAAAGGCAGTAAAGAAACGTAGTTCATAGGACCAGAAGCAAGTCATGCATTCGGGTTTCACCAATACTGTTTCCTATCCTTGGTCAAGTGGGGAATAACCGTTATGGCCTGTGGTAAGACAGCACGTTGTAACGTCGTCAAAAGGACGGGGGTTACGTAATATCCAACAGTTCTGTAACAAGTCAAAAACCTTATCTCTCACCTCAATTACTAAGTCCGTTACCAGTGGGAATGTTCTATTAAGAAGTTGTAACCCAGTTTTCTTCTTCTCATTTAGATGAGAGGCAAACATAAATAACCCATAAACGTAACATGCTTCCTTAAGTTACATGTTCGAAGCCTTTTCTAATGAATGAAGTCCTGTATTGGGATATTCGAAGTCAAAATAGGCCTTCAACCCGTAGCGAAAAATTGCATTAGGGTTTCAAGAACACATAGCCTTACAGAAAATATGGGCCAACTTAGGGTGTCCCCAGTGTGAGATAGCCCATCTATCGAAGGAAAGGCTTCTATAAACCAAGGCATGCTTGGAATGCCTTTCGAATGCTTTGAAAAATAATTTCGTCATAAACAATTGGACTGATGAATCCTGGCAGACTCTAGACAAGATTTCATCAAGCATTTCCTGTGGTAGGTCTTCTAAAATATTCGGTCATTTATCCTTAATGTCCATTTGTAATTTTATACTATAAAAGAAATGAAAATTAGATATGTAAAAGATGATATAATAACATTACAAGCAATTTTACATAAAGCATAAAAGTACAAGCACACTACAATACATATTTTACATGGCATGGTAAGAGTAAATGGCTGCAACTCTTTATTCAGACTCACTTGTTTCTTCCTCCTCGAACTCGGTTCGTTTTACTAATTTCCTAGGGATAAATGGTGGTCCAATACTAATACGAGCAGTCCTTTTCACAAATGGTCTGGAAAAAATCTGGTTTCCTAGATGTTCTCGGACTATAGTTAAAGTTTAAGAAATACGGGTGTTTACGGTATATTCCATTAGGGTATTACATCATAACATAGGGTTCATCGGGTTTCTCTATTTTTATAGATTTTCCCTTATTGTTTTCTTTTTCCTTATTAAATTAGGCCGGGGTAATTTCTATCACATCATCGGAATCCTCCCCGGGATCCGAATCATCAGAAAATTGATAATCGTCCCAATATTATTCTTCCTCAGCGGAGACACCACAAACTATTTTTAACTTTGGTCCATTGGTTGAGGATTTTCTTTTATTTAACTGTTTTTCTGTGGTTTTTAACATTTCCTCCCAGGATCTTCTTCTTCCGGTTCTTCTTCTTCTTCCGGTTCCTCTTCTTCCGGTTCCTCTTCTTCTTCCAAAATTTGTGAATCTTCCCAAAATACATTCGACTCTTCATTGTTATTAGGTGAGTCGGTGGGATTGGTGCTAGAAGTAGACATCTATCACACATTAACTAACACATTAGTAAAATACCACATAATATTTAGATGTAAAAATATACAGTTTCCAACAAAAAGTGTTAAGCAATCGTTTTTAAAGATAACACAGTCGAAGTCTAGACTCACTAATGCATCTTAACAAACTAGATAAGATGCACTAATGCAAATTTCTGATTCTCTAAGACCAACGCTCGGATACCCACTAAAATGCCCCGTTCATATCGATTATAAACGTTTCATATTAATTGGTTTCATTGCGAGGTTTTGACCTCTATATGAGACATTTTTCAAATACTACATTCATTTTTAAAACACACCATAACCTTTATTCTATCGACAAAGGTTTTGAAGACATAACATAGATTATCAAGTAATGATAATCTAAAATATAACGTTTACACATGACCATTACATAATGTTTTACAATAATAATATGTTACAACAAAATAAGTTCTCGAATGTAGTTTTTAAACAATATCAAACAAACATGCTGACTCCCATTTCTTGTCTTTAATTAGCATGTAACAGCGGAAGCTCTTAATAATTACCTGAGAATAAAGATGCTTTAAACGTCAAAAAAATGTTGGTGAGTTATAGGTTTAATCTATATCATAAATCATAATAATAATAGGCTACAAGATTTCAAATATTTAACCGCACACATTTCTCGTGTACAAAACAAGATACACATAACCTGTGTATAAAAATTATCAACATGGTGAACACCTGGTAACTGACATTAACAAAGTGCATCTAGAATATCCCCATCATTCCGGGACTCTCATCGGACATGATAAAATCGAAGTACTAAAGCATCTGTAACCCGGATGGGGTTTGTTAGGCCCAATAGATCTATCTTTAGGATTCGCGTCAAATAGGGTTTCTGTTCCCTAATTTTTAGATTACCAGACTAAAAAGGGTGATATTCGGTATAATAATCCAACCATAGAATGTAGTTTCAATTACTTGTGCCTATTTTGTAAAACATTTATAAAACTGCATGTATTCTCATCCCGAAAATATTCGATAGTAAAAATGGGACTATAACTCACTTTCACAGATTTTCGATTCGTCGAAAATTAAACTTGGCCACGGGTCGATTCACGAACCTATAACAAATATATACATATACATCAAAGTATGATAGAAATATATTCACATCATAATTTATTACGTGTTGACGATTTAAATTGTCAAGTTAGCATTCCAACATTAGTAGTCCAATAGTCTGATAGTCCGATAGTCCAATAATATATATATATATATATATATATATATATATATATATATATATATATATATATATATATATATATAGTGTTAGAATTAACTAACACTATTATATATTGTCTTAATATAATTAAGCACATAGTATGTATATTATCTGAATCTCCCACAACCCATTGTATACATGTCTCAGACTCGATCACAACCCATGGTATATGTATTAGTTTAAAATCAACCTCGACCCATTATATGCTAACTCGAGCATTACCGCATATAGTGTCTTATGGGTTATTCAAAATAATATATATAGATGATGTCAATATGATTTGTCAAAACATTGTATACGTGTCTATGGAAATCAAGTCATATATATACATGGTGTCTTACGATTTTTATTAAGACTATAATATATTGTCGTAGAATTAACCACAACTACTATTAATTGTATATCTTACTAGGAACGGATCAATACATGTATAAATACATGTAGAATATAGGTAAAGTTAGATAGGATAAGGTTAGTATAGATTTGTTAGAAAAATTCACGTAGCTAAAACAAGCAAATCTATCCAATTTTGTTTTACCCATAACTTCTTCATTACAAATCGGATTTAAGTGAATCAAATTTCCATGGTTTCACATCGAACCAAAATTTATTAATCTAAACATAAAAAGTATAGGTTTATAGTTGGAAATATAGGTTACAAGTCATTTTTAAAAGAGGTAGTCATTTCCGTCGAAAGAACGACATCTTGATGACCATTTTAAAAAACATAATTCTATTTTGAGTTTAACCAAGATTTTTAGATATAGTATTATGTTCATATGAAAAATCATTTTATAGTATTATGTTCATATGAAAAATCATTTTCCCATAAGAACAACTTTTAAATCAAATATTTTGATAGTTTTTAGTTATCCAACCTAAAACAGCCCCCGGTTTCACTACGACGGCGTATGTCCAGTTTTACGGTGTTCTTCGTGTTTCCAAGTTTTAAATCATTAAGTTAACATATCATATAGATATAAAACATGTGTTAGGTTGTTTTTAGAAGTCAAGTTATAAGGATTAACTTTGTTTGCGAATAAGTTTAAAATTAACTAAACTATGTTCTAGTGATTATAATTTGTATTCTTCGAATATGATAGTTATATATATATGAATCGAATAATGTTATGAACATCATTACTACCTCAAGTATAGTAGGTAAACCTACTGGAAATGATGAAATAATAACTTGAGCTTCAAGAGATCTTTGATGGCCTGGAAGTTCTTGAAGTAGAATCATGACACGAAAACAAGTTCAAGTGAGATTACTACTTGAATTAAGATAATTATAGTTATAGAAATCAAATCAAAGTTTGAATATAAATATTACCTTGAATTGGAAAGATAACCTACTTTAAATAACATAGGTTTCTTGATCTTAGATGATTACTTGGAATGGATTTGAAAGCTTGGAAGTAATCTAGTAAACTTAAAAAGTGTTTTTGATGTGTTCTTGAGTAGTTATTTTGTATGGTGATCAAAGGTTGGATTTATGAGCTAGATTGATGTAGGTTTTGATGAAGATGATGAAGAACACTTAAAACATCAAGAGAGAACTTGAGAGAGATGTGTTTAATGAATGGAAGTTGCAAAATGAATGTGTTTGAGGTGTATGATATTCACGTGAATATCCATTAGCATATAAGGTTCCATTAGTTTGTTGTTTTTTTAGATATTTTATGCTAGTTGCCAAATAATGGTTATCACATATCTTGATGACTCATTAAGGCTGCTAAGAGCTGCATTGAAGTATATATACCAATATTATATACATCTAGAAGCTTGGTATAATACGAGTACGAATACTGAATGAATACGAGTAGAATTGTTGATGAAAATGAATGGGAATGTAATCTTAACCATTTTTGTTAAGTAAGAGTGTTTTGATATAAGTCTTGAAGTTTTTAAAAAGTGTATTAATACATCTTAATACACTACATATATATATATATACATTTTAATTGAGTCGTTAACTCATCCTTAGTCGTTATATGTATGTGTTGTTTTGAAACCTTTAAGTTAATGATCTCATTAAATGTAATTAATCCCATTGTTATTATACTAAATGAGATGTTAAATTGTTATGTTTATCATGATAACATAGTGTGTTAATATATCTTAATACGATATATAAATATTAAGATGTTGTTACAACGATAATCGTTACATATATATAGTGTTTCGAAATCCTTAAGTTAGTAGTCTCAATTTTATGTATATAGTTCAATGTTAATATACTTAATGAGATACTTCATTATCATTTCATCATGTTAAATATATATATAGGTTCATATATATATATTATCATGTCATTTACAAGTTATAACGTTCGTGAATCATCGAACAAATTAGGTGGTCAATAGTTTGCATAACAATCCGTTTCAATTAATCAAGTCTTACAAGTTTGATTGCTTAACATGTTGGAAACATTAATCATGTAAATATAAATCTTATATAATATATAATCATGGAAAAGTCTGGGTCATGACAAGAGAGATGCGTGCGACCATCGCCAAACTATCGACAGATAAGTGTGGATCTCGTCGGATGGGTACAATGTATGATATCGGATAGAAGAAAGGATGTGTCGGAAGAATTCTTAGTGGTCTAAGTAGGTTAAACCATCCTAAAGGTTCACTAATAAGGAAGACCATTTTAAGCTTTTTAATTAACCTAAATTAAGCTAATATTATCTAACCTAACTACGGTAAACTATTAACTTCTGACAAAGCTAATCTTAGTCAAAAGGGTCTCTTAAAAACTAACTAATCTAAACAGACACCAAATCGTACTACCGCTTCCCGGCAGCGGCCCCAAAAGTTTACTACTCCTATGATATGCCCGAATCGGACGGTTTATTTATGCGGTGTTGTTAGGTCGCAAAACGTCAATTCAAGATATCAACAGAAGAAGCTGATTGTTTAATTTATATATGATGGGCCTAAATATATTATTCCTTCCTATGGGTTGGCAAGGTCAAATATGACCTAGGGTCGTTCCTTGAGTGGTCGAATTTGAAACAGATCTTATTCAGATAAATTAGTAATTAAGATTGGGTTTGTACACAATTTTAGTATCCAAGACTATTGGCCATGTACACCTTGTGTGGAGAGGCAGGATCCTTTTGGTTCCAATAAATTGGTGACTGTTCGGAAAATCTAACAACCAAGTCCAACCAGTTTATTCTAGACACCACTTTTTACGGAATATCAAATTATGTAAAGGCGATAGTTGGATTGATTTGATTTATAATTGTATTTAAAATATTAAAGCAATATAATTAAAATAAGCTAGCTATCATGCAACAGCTAAGGACATAGAAGACGTGGTTCATCATGATTTAAGATAACGTAGTGTCGGGATGATTGCGAGACACTCATTGGATAGATACACCTTGGTGTAAACACTAGATTCCCTACTAATTTATTTCTAGATTAGCATGTCTTAAGGAACTAGGCTATCATGATTCTGGTTGGATGGACTATGCTTAACTCCCGACCCTTTATCCGATTTCAGGATATAAGCGGCCCACCTTGGATGCAATGCATACCTTGGGCGCATGAATAAAGTAGCATAGCCATAAATATATAGTATCCAACCTTTCTTAACACCTTAGTGTATCACCCAAGTGAGTGGTTATTATTGTGTTACGAATTCCTTTCTGTCAATGGTTAGGTAAAATCTAAGGGTTTTTAAACATATTAGAACTTCTGATAGTTCTCAGTCATCCTTAAAGATTTATAAGCTTAGTTTGTATTGTAGTGTGTTAAATTCTCATTTATGATTTAAACCAGCCCTTACTTAAATCTACCCAATAAATCCCTTAGTTATCCACCATGTATAAGACTTATAGTGGTTCCATAGCTTCTGACCTTGACCAAGCTGTTGCAATAGTATTCCCTCGAGTCTTATACTCTTGACCAATGTCTTGATCTGGTCCTACGATAATTCCCCATGTACTTTACAGTATTTTCGATGGGTTGATACCTTGACCAATGTATAAACACAGATAATTAATTACCTTATAATTGTCGACTTTATAAAAGGTTTTAATCACGTTTATTAGTGGAAGGACGATAATAACGAGGTTTAATAAACAGAAAGCGAGTACAAAACGATAATCATCCCTAACTAACATTATTAAGTCATGGCAAACAATCAAGAATTATTCACACATCATGGCAACAAGCATTTCTAATATTAATAAATTACAAACATCAAACAAGAATATTATAATAAACTAATAAAAGAAAGGATAGATATTACCGAATAATGTCAGCAGAATAACACTTTATTTCTTCATAATAGCTATAGTGTTACAATGCTAGATAGCTTCTACTACTAACTACATACTAATCTCATATTGATCACTAGAGAGCGACAATAGAGAGATAATTATTTTCCTAATCTCTGTACTTTTCTCTCTCTAGAATATAGAGAGAGAAAGTAGAGAGACAACTAATCTCCTATGAAGGTGACATGGTGATGCTTAAGTTTTCGCCGTGAAAGGGTGTTATTCGGTTTCGAAAACGGGGAAAGTTAGCTCCTCAGTTTATTGGACCTTTTAAAATGTTGGCTCTTGTCTTTGAAGTTGCTTATAGACTAGAGTTGCCCGAAGAGCTTGCGGGGATTCATAACACATTCCATGTTTTCCATCTCCTTAAGTGTCTTGCGGATGACTCGACTTGGGTGCCATTAGATGAGATCGCTCTAAATAACAAGCTAGAATATGTTGAAGAGCTGATAGCCATTCTTGATGAAAAGGTTAAAATGTTGCGTAACAAAGAAGTGAGGACTTTTAAGGTCCAATGGCGTCATCGAAAGGGTTCCGAGTTTACGTGGGAATCCGAAGAGTTTTTTTTTTTTTTTTTTTTTTGTATCTTCTTGCTTGTCATGCGGCTTGGATTGCGGGGACGCAATCCGAGTCAAGCGGGGGAGAGTTGTAAGACCCAAGTACGGAATGTGCATTTTGTAAGTAAAATAAAAAGCGGGCGGCTTCTGTTTCATCATGGGGCAGCGGCGCGGCCCTTTAGGGCGTGGCGTGGCTAGCGTTAGTTGGGGATTCCTTGGTTTATTTAAATTGAAAAGGGGCATTTTGGTATTTTACATGGTGAATGAATTTAAGGCCACAAGATCAGTTTGGTGTGCCTCTTTACTCCCTTTTCATCTACTTTCACCTTTCCACTTAAATTCTAGAGAGAGAGAAAGTTTTAGTATGAGAAAGCTCAATCCTAGAAGGAAGAAGCTTGTTTCAGGTTTAAGCTCGAGTATTAAAGTTGTTCATTTAACCTCTAGCTACGTCTTGATTGTGTTGGTAAGTCTTAACTCCGTGTTTTAAGTTTAATTTGTTTTATGGCTAGGGGTTGTTCATTTAAGGCTTGTAAGACCCATTTGGGGGTTAAATGGGTGAATTTGGGTTAAATTGGTGTATAGAAACCCTAAGGTTTGTAATCTAGGGTTTGGTCTTGTGATTTGGTGTTTGTAAGTGTTAATTGTGTTGTTAAATCGCTAATACACTTGTATGTTGGTGTAAGATTTTTAATGGGTTCAAGTTTGACCAAATCACAAGTCTTGATGTTAAAATGGGTCAAATGGGTAATAGTTGACCTAGTTGGGTAAGATGGGTATGAAATACCCTAAGTTTGTGTTTAATTGGTGTTATGGGACTTTAATTACTAGCCTTTAGTGATTTATGATAAGTCTTGATCTTAATTAGGCAGTTTTGGTGTAAATTGGTCATTTAATGCAAATGGGTCATTAAATGCTCTAGTGGTATATGTTGGTGTCTAGTCCACCTAGTATGGTGTATTGAATGTGTACTTAATGTATTAGGTACTTCACGTTGAAGCTTGCGAATTGCATAATCATCACCTAGGCGTTAAGGTGAGTGGGATATTCATGCATGTATGTATATAGTATATCTATTTGTATGCTATGGCATGATCCACGGAGCCAGAAGTGCCATAGTATGTGTGAGTGTGCTATGATGTGAACCACAGAGCTAGTGGCATCATGGTACGTGTATGGTGATGTGAACCATGGAGCCGGTGGCATTAAAGTGTGAACCATGGAGCCGGTAGCATTATAAAATGAGGTGTGAACCATGAAGCTGGTAACACCAAAGTGTAAACCAAGGAGCTAATAGCACTATAAAAGAGTATGACCCAAATGCATAGTGACGTGAACCAAGGAACCGGTAGCGTCATAGTATTACGTATGGTGTGAACCACGGAGCCGATAGCACCATGAAGCGTGTATGGTTAACCATATAGTTTGTGCATATATTGTAGGGTAGCATATTATATTTTGGAGTATATGCTATCGTTTATGCTAGTTGGGGTAATGGAGGTTATTACCTTTATACTTGGAGTTCGTATGCTAATATTATATTGCTAGCATGTTTGTGGTATGTGGGTTGGTGATTGCAAGCAGGTATATTATATATGCATGTGTATACTTATTGCATTCACTAAGTGTTTTGCTTACCCCTCTCGTTGTTTACATTTTTAGGCTCCGTCGTGGATAAAGGCAAGGGTATTTGCTTGGACTAGCGGTCTCCTTAATGTTTATGCTAGTGTATTGCTTTTGAAGTTCGACCTAGGTTTGGGTAGTTTAATCCCACACGCCATGCTCGGGTTTTTGTTTGGTATTTAAACTTGCGGGTCGAAACTCATATTTTTGAATTGTAATTTGTAAATGATGCCCGGTGGTCATTTACTCGAATGGGAATCTTAAAACTTGTAAAACTTAATTTAGTTATGTGGCGGGAGCCTTTTGATATAATGTTTGTTGTTTAACATGAAATTCGGGACATGTGTAAATTAGTAAAAGTCAGAATCTGTCCCAGCGTGGGGCAGCACCGCGGCCCTAAAGGGCACGCCGTGGGAATCAGTGTATTTTGTTAACAGGAGATTTGGCAAGGCTGTCCTTCAGCAAAACTTGTGAGCCATGCCGCAGTCAAGTATGGGCGTGCCGCGCCTAGTAGCTGACAGCACTGTTAAAAAAAATGTTTTGCGATGTTATTGGGTTGAGTCGTTACAAGCGACTATAGAGAGATGTTTTAGAGAGATAAGTGAAGAAGGTGTGTGTTGAAATGGTGAGATGTGCCACCTATTTATAAGAAAGACTTGATGGCAAAGTTGTAAATAAGTGGGCTTCGTGACCAAGCAAAGCATCTTGAGAACTTGGTGGCCAAGGTGACCTTGGAGACCAAGTATAACTTGGAGAGCAAGAACATTCTAGATTATTCCAAGCATTTAATCAACATGGACTTGAATTTTGCCTACAAACGGCTGGCAGGCCGTTTGGCATGCCGTTTGGCAAGCCGTTTACAGAGTCCATTTGACCAGGTGGCCCGTTTGCTTTGCCCATTTACTGTGCCCGTTTGCCTTAGCCGTGTGGAAGGACATTTGCCATAGTGGCAGGCTGTTTGACAAGCCATTTGGCCTTCCTGGTCTATTGAATTCACTAGATCGTAACTTGATTTCTTGTCTTTTACCGTTTTCGCTCTAGAATCTTCGTTTTAGCTCCGATTCTAACGATTCTTGCGCCCACGCGTTCGTAATTAAATATCCTATAATAAGATATTAAGTAAATAAACGTTTTCAAAATTTATAAAATAAGTTATTTAAACGCGAGTTAATCGTCTTAGCCGGTTTTGCTCGTTTTTCCTCGTTTTTCATCCGTTTTTAGTGATTCTTGAAACATAGCCTTTGTAATAACATAATCTACCAAATGAAGCAAATAAATTCATATTTAGATGATAAATTCGATTACTTTATCATAAATGGGGCTAATATCGGGGGTAAAAACGTGACTATTTAGCCGATATCAGTGTACTAATTATTGTCATGTACTTGTTATGCTTATAATGTCTATTACGCTATTACTCTTTTACTTTCGATATTGGTTCAAGGAGGAGCCATACTATTGATACGCATGAACAATTGATAAGCTTGTACAATTTAAGGGGGAGCATTATTCTAGGGCGCGCGTAGTTCCAGGGAGAGCTAACCTTTTTGCTACGACAAAAGGGGGAGAAAGTGTATGGTAAGTGATGTTAACACTTATGTAGACTTACATAACTAAACACTTACTCATATGTTTGTCATCATCAAAAAGGGGAAGAATGTTGGTTAAGAATCCAATCATAATAATCAAAAGTTAATCACTTTGTTTTGATGATGACACAAAAGAAATAAGTGCTTGATCATATATAAGACCACATAAGTTCATAATCCTACACTACCTCTAGCAAAAGACCAATACATAAATAATTAAAAGTCCCTTTTTGAACTAGTAAGACAAATACATACTAATGATGATCATTAAAAGTCCCAACAAAAGAGTTGCTCTCCCATAACTTTTATGTATCATTTTTATGTATGTGTTATTGTGAACTAGTAAGTTGTTGATGTAATAATCTCCAAGTAAGTTCCAACTAGATTCAAACAAGTTCATTTGAGATGCAAAAATATTCCAAAGGGTAAGATACTTCCATTAGCAAAGTGACAAGTAATTAAGAAAGGTTGATGAAGTTTTGGAAGATAATACTTTGTCGAAAGACAAAATTCTGCAATTACCCTATTAAGTAATCAATAACAAATGATCAAAGCTTGAAGACTTTCTTCTTTTATGGACATGTCAACTTCCACACTTATGTTCAAAACAAAAGGGGTAATGGGGATGATTTTAGAGATAATTGGCTTTTAGTTGCAGCCATCCAACAAGGGAAATGACAAAGTTCAAAGGACAAAAACAGATATAAGAATCAGATGTCAGAGGTACACGGTCAAACCACGGTCGACCGTGCAGTGAGCCGTACAGCTTCCAGGCAGATTTCTCTTTCCTATAAAAGCCAAGCCTTGAAGCATTTGAAAGCTCACCTCTTGCACTCATATTTTCTTATATTTTTTGATATCATTCATATAATTCATTGTAATCTTTTAGAGTGATTCTAGCAAGAGTACTTATAAGCTTTAGTTGTAAGTTTACTTGTAGACTATCTTCTTAAAGGGATCTAGAAGGTAGTTTTGTTTTCACTAGGATAGCGCATTAGGATCTTGTGGTAATAGCTTTAGGTGTTTGTGAAGTCTTCAAAGGGATGTAAGGGTTCACAAGTTGCGGCTTATCAAAGTACTAGTGTTGTATCCGGACACTCCACCGAGTTTGGAGTATCATAGTGAAGAAAAATATCAATTCGTAGAATTGAGGAGTGGATTAAGGAAGATTAGTTAACATCTTCCTGAACAACTATATATCATTGTGTTTGTTCCCTCTTCCTTTATCTCCATGATTACATACACATATACATCTATTTTATAAGTATTGTTTGAGAACAAACATTTAAGGTCACACTATATCAAGTTCAAGTTCAAGAAAACGTAAAGAAATTTTTAAAAATCAACTAAGTAACTATTCATCCCCTTCTAGTTACTTACAAGATGTATCTGATGCATGTTAGTTGCTGTTTGATGCATGTTAACTACTTTTCATGCATCAGATGTACGTTAACAAAAAAAATGACTTTTGATTAGTGAAAAATAGTGTTTATGGTTTAGTAATTAGGGTTTAGAGATTAGGGTTTAGAAATTAGAGTTTAGGGTTTAGAAATTAGGGTTTAAAACGAGTTTTTAATACGAACAGTTTAAAGTTTAGGGTTTAGGGTTTAGTGTTTTGGGTTTACGGACTAAACCCTAAACTCTAAATCGGGCTAAATCCTAAAAAAAACTCAAAAAAACCTCAAAACACGTTAACATACAGCACATGCATTTTAAGCTCCTATTGAAAAAAAATTAAAAAATTTATGAATCTACACAATGTCAGTTAATCACGAAATTTTTTTATTTTTTTTTAAATAGGAGCTCTAATGTAAAAGATATAAAAATCAAATTTTACTTATCCCCTTATTCCAAAAATGTCACTTATCCCTTGATCTCTGACTCAAGTCACTTATATATATATATATATATATATATATATATATATATATATATATATATATATATATATATATATATATATATATATATATATATATATATATATATATATATATATATATATATAAACTAAAACATTATAATAAATATAAAAAGTCAAATATAATGGTATATGACATGTTTGGACCTATTTGACCCAATTGCCCCATTACTCATTTCGACATGTTACCCAAACCGACCCAACCTGAACCATTTGCACACGTTTGACCCATGACCCATTTCAACCCAAAACCGTTTGACCCATTACCGAACCGACCCAACCTGACTCGTTTGTCAGGCTTAGCCAATAATTATTGTTTAAGGACAAAACATAATTCAAACCACTGACTCAAGTCGTGAAAACTTTCACCAAAATAGTAATGGTTCTGACAAGGTGACCGAACGTTAAGGCCACCTACAATTTAGCATACAAGATCGAGTGGCCGAAGATATGAAGGATTCATATGTCATATAACATAGCTAAAAGCCTTAGAGTATGTGATTTTCGTACAGGTTCTTATTCAGTCACTCGTATAATTGTTACGTAAAGACGTTGTCTGTCTTGGAGATTTAGGGTCTTATATTTATAAGCTAGCATAGAGCCTAGATACATGCAATCCTTTCCATAATCAACTTTCATTAATTAAGGAAACCCAATCAGGATTGATCTTATCCTTGGCCAATAAGTCAAACACAAGACAAGACCAAGTTAAAGGCCACAGGGGCACCCCCATATGTGCGCCTATACCCTTATCCACAAATGACATGTGGCATGGATGATAAATATGTTGTTCAACATGCATAGGTACGCACATAGTTAAGTCCCCAATGAAATGTCCCATTCATATCGATTATAAACATTTCATATTAATTGGTTTCGTTGCGAGGTTTTGACCTCTATATGAGGCATTTTTCAAAGATTGCATTCGATTTTTAAAACAATCATAACCTTTACTTTATCGATAAAGGTTTAAAAGACATAGCGTAGATTACCAAATAATGGTAATCTAAAGTACAACATTTACATACGACCATTACATAATGGGTTACGATAATATATTACAACAATTTATTTTCCGAATGCAGTTTTTCTTTAAACATTACCATACAAGCATGCTGACTCTAAATCTTGTCCCTAATTTAGCATGCAACAGCGGAAGCTCTTAATAATCACCTGAGAATAAACATGCTTAAAACGTCAACAAAAATATTGGTGAGTTATAGGTTTAGCCTATATGTATATCAATTTGTAATAATAGACCACAAGATTTCACTTTTCATAAACATCCATCTCATATCAGGCATTTCGCAAACTGCATAGAGATAAAAATCATTCATATGGTGAACACCTGGTAACCGACATTAACAAGATGCATATAGAATATCCCCATCATTCCAGGACACCCATCGGACATGATAAACTCGAAGTACTAAAGCATTCCAAATTTCAGAATGGAGGTTGTTAGTTCCCGTAGATCTACCTTTAGGATTCGTGTCAATTAGGGGCCAGTTGAAATGTCCCGTTCTTATTGATTAAAAACGTTCCATATTAATTGATTTCGTTGCGAGGTTTTGACCTCTATATGAGACGTTTTTCAAAGACTGCATTCATTTTTAAAACAAACCATAACCTTTATTTCATAAATAAAGGTTTAAAAAGCTTTACGTAGATTATCAAATAATGATAATCTAAAATATCCTGTTTACACACGACCATTACATAATGGTTTACAATACAAATATGTTACATCGAAATCAGTTTCTTGAATGCAGTTTTTACACAATATCATACAAACATGGACTCCAAATCTTGTCCTTATTTTAGTATGCAACAGCGGAAGCTCTTAGTATTCACCTGAGAATAAACATGCTTTAAATGTCAACAAAAATGTTGGTGAGTTATAGGTTTAACCTATATATATCAAATCGTAACAATAGACCACAAGATTTCATATTTCAATACACATCCCATACATAGAGATAAAAATCATTCATATGGTGAACACCTGGTAACCGACATTAACAAGATGCATATATATAAGAATATCCCCATCATTCCGGGAAACCCTTAGATATGATATAAATTTCGAAGTACTAAAGCATCCGGTACTTTGGATGGGGTTTGTTAGGCCCAATAGATCTATCTTTAGGATTCGCGTCAATTAGGGTGTCTGTTCCCTAATTCTTAGATTACCAGACTTAATAAAAAGGGGCATATTCGATTTCGATAATTCAACCATAGAATGTAGTTTCATGTACTTGTGTCTATTTTGTAAATCATTTATAAAACCTGCATGTATTCTCATCCCAAAAATATTAGATTTTAAAAGTGGGACTATAACTCACTTTCACAGCTATTTACTTCGTCGGGAAGTAAGACTTGGCCACTGGTTGATTCACGAACCTATAACAATATATACATATATATCAAAGTATGTTTAAAATATATTTACAACACTTTTAATATATTTTAATGTTTTAAATTTATTAAGTCAGCTGTCCTCGTTAGTAACCTACAACTAGTTGTCCACAGTTAGATGTACAGAAATAAATCGATAAATATTATCTTGAATCAATCCACGACCCAGTGTATACGTATCTCAGTATTGATCACAACTCAAATTATATATATTTTGGAATCAACCTCAACCCTGTATAGCTAACTCCAACATTCACATATAGAGTGTCTATGGTTGTTCCGAAATATATATAGATGTGTCGACATGATAGGTTGAAACATTGTATACGTGTCTATGGTATCTCAAGATTACATAATATACAATACAAGTTGATTAAGTTATGGTTGGAATAGATTTGTTACCAATTTTCACGTAGCTAAAATGAGAAAAATTATCCAATCTTGTTTTACCCATAACCTCTTCATTTTAAATCCGTTTTGAGTGAATCAAATTGCTATGGTTTCATATTGAACTCTATTTTATGAATCTAAACAGAAAAGTATAGGTTTATAGTCGGAAAAATAAGTTACAAGTCATTTTTGTAAAGGTAGTCATTTCATTCGAAAGAACGACGTCTAGATGACCATTTTAGAAAACATACTTCCACTTTGAGTTTAACCATAATTTTTGGATATAGTTTCATGTTCATAATAAAAATCATTTTCTCAGAATAACAATTTTTAAATCAAAGTTTATCATAGTTTTTAATTAACTAACCCAAAACAGCCCGCGGTGTTACTACGACGGCGTAAATCCGGTTTTACGGTGTTTTTCGTGTTTCCAGGTTTTAAATCATTAAGTTAGCATATCATATAGATATAGAACATGTGTGTAGTTAATTTTAAAAGTCAAGTTAGAAGGATTAACTTTTGTTTGCGAACAAGTTTAGAATTAACTAAACTATGTTCTAATGATTACGAGTTTAAATCTTCGAATAAGATAGTTTTATATATATGAATCGAATGATGTTATGAACATCATTACTACCTCAAGTTTAGTAGGTAAACCTACTGGAAGTGACAAGAAATGATCTAGCTTCAAAGGATCTTGGATGGCTTGAAAGTTCTTGAAGTAGGATCATGACACAAAAACAAGTTCAAGTAAGATTTTTACTCGAATTAAGATAGTTTATAGTTATAGAAATTGAATCAAAGTTTGAATATGAATATTACCTTGAATAAGAAAGATAACCTACTGTATATAACAAAGGTTTCTTGATCTTAGATGATTACTTGGAATGGATTAGAAAGCTTGGAAGTAAATTAGTAAACTTGAAGGGATTTTTGAAGTGTTCTTGAAGTGTTCTTCCTATGATGATTATAGCTTGATTCTTGAAGTGATTTTTGATGAAGATGATGATTAAATACTGGAAAAATACGTTCATAATAGTGTGTGTGTGTGTGTTGAGAGAGAATTAGAAAGAGAATTGGAAGTGAAATAGAGTGAATGATGAGTGGTAATTGGTGAGTGGTGAGTGGGGTTAAAAGGAGTTCTAGTTAGTTGACTAGCTCATGGTAGAAGTTAAAATTGATTAGTCATACATGACATAATCAAGAGTGGAATCCCATGCTAGTTCCTATTGGTATATACTCATAGTAAGTACGTTTTGAAGCTGTGTATAATACGGGTAAGAATACGACTAGAATTCTTGATGAAAGAAAAGAATGGAAAAGTAACTGTAACCATTTTCGTTAAGTATGAGTGTTTTGATATATGTCTTGAAGTCTTCCAAAAGTATTTTAATACATCTAAATACACTACATGTATATACATTTTAACTGAGTCGTTAAGTCATCGTTAGTCGTTACATGTAAGTGTTGTTTTGAAACCTTTAAGTTAACGATCTCAATTAAAGTTGTTAACCCATTATTTATTATATCTAATGAGATGTTAAATTATTATATTATCATGATATTATGATATATTAATATATCTTAATATGATATATATACATTTAAATGTCGTTACAACGATAATCGTTACATATATGTCTCGTTTCGAAATCCTTAAGTTAGTAGTCTTGTTTATATGTATATAATGAAAGGACCCGTTCATATACATTATAAACGATTCACAATAGTTGATTATATTGCGAGGTATTTGACCTCTATATGATACATTTTACAAACATTGCATTCGTTTTTAAAAGACAATCTTTCTTTACATCGAAAATTGACAGGCATGCATACCATTTCATAATATCCACTATCCAACTATAAATTGATTTAATAATAATCTTTGATGAACTCAATGACTCGAATGCAACGTTCTTCGAAATATGCTATGAAAGACTCCAAGTAATATCTTTAAAATGAGCAAATGCACAGCGGAAGATTTCTTTAACACCTGAGAATAAACATGCTTTAAAGTGTCAACCAAAAGGTTGGTGAGTTCATTAGTTTATCATAATTATTTATTTCCATCATTTTAATAGACCACGAGAATTTCATTTCCAGTTCTCATAAATATACGTCCCATGCATAGAGACAAAAATAATCATTCATATGGTGAACACCTGGTAACCGACATTAACTAGATACATATAAGAATATCCCCTATCATTCCGGGATCCTCCTTCGGACATGATATAAATTTCGAAGTACTAAAGCATCCGGTACTTTGGATGGGGTTTGTTAGGCCCAATCGATCTATCTTTAGGATTCGCGTCAATTAGGGTGTCTGTTCCCTAATTATTAGATTACCAGACTTTAATAAAAAGGGGCATATTCGATTTCGATAATTCAACCATAGAATGTAGTTTCAATTACTTGTGTCTATTTCGTCAAACATTTATAAAAGCGCATGTATTCTCAGTCCCAAAAATATAAAGGGTAAAAAGGCAAATGAAACTCACCATACTGTATTTCGTAGTAAAAATACATATAACGTCATTGAACAAGTGCAAGGTTGGCCTCGGATTCACGAACCTAAATTAATTATATATATTTATGTGTTGGTCAATATTTATCTAACAAATTAGGTCAAGTCATAGTGTACCACAATCCTAATGCTCGAGACTAATATGCAAAAGTCAACAAAAGTAAATTTGACTCAAAATAATTTCCAAAAATCTATACATGATTAATATATATTTTAAATATCGTTGTTTTATATTTTTAAATATTTTTAAAAGATTTATTAGAGTAAATAATATAATTTATTTATTAATAAAAAAAATTTTATATTAAATTTATATAATAAAATATACTTTTATATATATTTAAGTAATAAAATTTATAGGGTTTATTTAATATCATAAAGATAATATGATAGGTATTATTAAAGTAAGTTATTACACGTAGTAAAATATGTTTGTATCACATATTTATTTGATAAAATAATATCTATAATGATAGTAAGTAAAAGTTGTATTATTTTGTAATAATAATTATTATTATAAAAATATCAATATTTATAATTATAATTACTAAGATGATATTATGATAAAACGATAATTCTAATTATGATAACTTTAATATTTACGATAATTTTTAATATTATCTTTAAAATAATAATTCTATTTAAAATAATAATAATAATAATGATATTTTATAGTAACAATGACATTTCTATTAAAATGATAATTTTTGTTAAAATGATAGTTTTAATACTAACGATACTTTTAATAATAATAGTAATGATAAAAATAATAAGAACGATAATTTTATCTAAATCAATATCTTATAATATTTTAATTTCATCATGAAACTCTTACCCATTATTTCCTAATCGTTTCGTTTAATAGCTTTTAATCGTCTTTTATATCGTGTTCATAATAATGATAATAATAGTAATCAAAATAATTAGGTGTTACAAATATTTGTTTTAATTACACTAATATTAATAATGATAGTTACTATAACATTATTAACGATAATACTAATAATTATCTTAATGATAATATAGTAATAATAATAATAACAATAACAATAACTATTTTTAAATAATGATATATATATTAATAATGCTAATAATAATAATAATAATACCAATAATAATAATAATAATAATTGGATAATAATAATAATACTAATTATAACTTTAACGATAATAACGATAGTAATAAAAAAAATAACAATTTTTAATGATAAATCCCTTTTATTGATAAAGATAATAATAATGATAATAATAAGATAAAACTAGAACGACGATAAAAACGACGATAATAATAATCATTTTAATAAAAATATCGAAAATTCAATTAATTATAACTTCTAATCCGTTCATCAAAACCATTCGATATCTAAAGGAAAAGTTCTTAATTTTTCGCTAGCTTTCTAAGGACATGCATATCTTATACCTTATCTCAACCGCAAGTGCAACTAATTCAAGATTCAACCTAACCTGTCTAAGGGCAATATCAAAAGTACAAGCATGCATAATCCTAAATACTCGAGCACTAGTCAGGGATACACTATTAGTATGTAAAAGTTCAATTATGAGTACTCACGTATCAATATTGAGATTCAATATTGCAGGAAAGGTACGTAGACGCAACGGAAATGATAAACACTATATTGACCTCATGAGCATACCCATGAACCATACTCATTCACCTCCATAGCTATAACCCATAATTTCCTTAATCCTATCCCACTCGAAAAACAATTTCGAAATCACTCGGACAGCACTCCGTCGTAATATTTTATGTATACTAATAATATCTTGAAATAATACGGAGTAAATATATATATATATATATGTAAATCGATTGAGAGAGTTTAGAGAAAAATATTTTCAAGTTTCTATGAAATAATGAAACCTATTGAATTCTATTTATAATAGATTTTTGAATTATTAAAGTGAATTATTAAAGTATGAATTATTAAAGTGAATTATTAAAGTATGAATTATTAAAGTATGAATTATTAAAGTGAATTATTAAAGTTAAAGTAAAGTAAAAATAAAGTAAAGGTAAAGTTTAAGTATAGTAAAAGTATAAAACTACATAATACGTATAATACGCGTATAAATATATATAATATTAATTTAAATCATTATATATATTTAATAAAATAAAATATAAATATCGTTATCTTTATCATACTAGCTAAGTAATTAGTTGTCAAAAGTGGTTCTAGATATTTATAAAAGTTATATACGTTTTAATAATAAAGTTCTTTTTAAACTGAAAACGTTTTTGTACGTTTGAAACTAAATAGATCAATCGAGTCTTTATGAGATTCAATCTTCCACTATCCTTTGTCTAGTTCTCAATGATTAACAATTTGTTCTTATTTATAAATCACTTTACCATTTTCCGAATATTGTTAAAATAGAAAGATTTCTCAAATCAACGTGGGCCTTTCAACAGAGACTTATAATCATAATTCAATATATCTGATAATTCAATCATTTGATCTTATCTTCTAATTCCATTGATAAACATTTTGAAACAGATACAATCATATAAAGTATTTAATCTAATATTTTGTTTACGTTTCAAGTTATAATATATATACACATATACATATATAATCATATTCGTTTAATGGTTCGTGAATCGTTGGAACTTGGTCGAGGTTGAATGAATGTATGAACATAGTTTAAAATTCTTGAAATTTAACTTAACAAATATTGCTTATCGTGTCGGAAACATATAAAGATTAAAGTTTAAATTTGTTTGGAAATTTCCGGGTTGTCACATATAACTCATTGTTAATATACTTATGGAGATACTTACTTATCATAATCTCATGTTAACCATATGTATATCCATATATATATCGTCATGTCATTTTTACAAGTTTTAACGTTCGTGAATCGCCGGTCAACTTGGGTGGTCAATTGTCTATATGAAACATATTTCAATTAATCAAGTCTTAACAAGTTTGATTGCTTAACATGTTGGAAACATTTAATCATGTAAATATCAATCTCAATTAATATATATAAACATGGAAAAGTTCTGGTCACTACAGTACCTACTCGTTAAATAAATTTCGTCCCGAAATTTTAAGCTGTTGAAGGTGTTGACGAATCTTCTGGAAATAGATGCGGGTATTTCTTCTTCATCTGATCTTCACGCTCCCAGGTGAACTCGGGTCCTCTACGAGCATTCCATCGAACCTTAACAATTGGTATCTTGTTTTGCTTAAGTCTTTTAACCTCACGATCCATTATTTCGACGGGTTCTTCGATGAATTGGAGTTTTTCGTTGATTTGGATTTCATCTAACGGAATAGTGAGATATTCTTTAGCAAAACATTTTTTCAAATTCGAGACGTGGAAAGTGTTATGTACAGCCGCGAGTTGTTGAGGTAACTCAAGTCGGTAAGCTACTGGTCCGACACGATCAATAATCTTGAATGGTCCAATATACCTTGGATTTAATTTCCCTCGTTTACCAAATCGAACAACGCCTTTCCAAGGTGCAACTTTAAGCATGACCATCTCTCCAATTTCAAATTCTATATCTTTTCTTTTAATGTCAGCGTAGCTCTTTTGTCTACTTTGGGCGGTTTTCAACCGTTGTTGAATTTGGATGATCTTCTCGGTAGTTTCTTGTATAATCTCTGGACCCGTAATCTGTCTATCCCCCACTTCATTCCAACAAATTGGAGACCTACACTTTCTACCATAAAGTGCTTCAAACGGCGCCATCTCAATGCTTGAATGGTAGCTGTTGTTGTAGGAAAATTCTGCTAATGGTAGATGTCGATCCCAACTGTTTCCGAAATCAATAACACATGCTCGTAGCATGTCTTCAAGCGTTTGTATCGTCCTTTCGCTCTGCCCATCAGTTTGTGGATGATAGGCAGTACTCATGTCTAGACGAGTTCCTAATGCTTGCTGTAATGTCTGCCAGAATCTTGAAATAAATCTGCCATCCCTATCAGAGATAATAGAGATTGGTATTCCATGTCTGGAGACGACTTCCTTCAAATACAGTCATGCTAACTTCTCCATCTTGTCATCTTCTCTTATTGGCAGGAAATGTGCTGATTTGGTGAGACGATCAACTATTATGTAGTGACCCGAACTTTTCCATGTTTATATATATTAATTGAGATTGATATTTACATGATTAAATGTTTCCAACATGTTAAGCAATCAAACTTGTTAAGACTTGATTAATTGAAATATGTTTCATATAGACAATTGACCACCCAAGTTGACCGGTTATTCACGAACATTAAAACTTGTAAAAACTATATGATGACATATATATGGATATATATATATAGTTAACATGATACTATGATAAGTAAACATATCATTAAGTATATTAACAATGAACTACATATGTAAAAACAAGACTACTAACTTAATGATTTTTAAACGAGACATATATGTAACGATTATCGTTGTAAAGACATTTAATGTATATATATATCATATTAAGAGATATTCATACATGATAATATCATGATAATATAATAATTTAAAATATAATTTGATATTATAAACATTGGGTTAACAATATTTAACAAGATCGTTAACCTAAAGGTTTCAAAACAACACTTACATGTAACGACTAACGATGACTTAACGACTCAGTTAAAATGTATATACATGTAGTGTTTTAATATGTATTTATACACTTTTGAAAGACTTCAATACACTTATCAAAATACTTCTACTTAACAAAAATGCTTAAAATTACATCCTCGTTCAGTTTCATCAACAATTCTACTCGTATGCACCCGTATTCGTACTCATACAATACACAGCTTTTAGATGTATGTACTATTGGTATATACACTCCAATGATCAGCTCTTAGCAGCCCATGTGAGTCACCTAACAAATGTGGGAACCATCATTTGGCAACTAGCATGAAATATCTTATAAAATTACAAAAATATGAGTAATCATTCATGACTTATTTACATGAAAACAAAATTACATATCTTTTATATCTAATCCATACACCAACGACCAAAAATACCTACAAACACTTTCATTCTTCAATTTTCTTCATCTAATTGATCTCTCTCAAGTTCTATCTTCAAGTTCTAAGTGTTCTTCATATATTCTACAAGTTCTAGTTACATAAAATCAAGAATACTTTCAAGTTTGATAGCTCACTTCCAATCTTGTAAGGTGATCATCCAACCTCAAGAAATCTTTGTTTCTTACAGTAGGTTATCATTCTAATACAAGGTAATAATCATATTCAAACTTTGGTTCAATTTCTATAACTATAACAATCTTATTTCAAGTGATGATCTTACTTGAACTTGTTTTCGTGTCATGATTCTGCTTCAAGAACTTCGAGCCATCCAAGGATCCGTTGAAGCTAGATCCATTTTTCTATTTTTCAGTAGGTTTATCCAAGGAACTTAAGGTAGTAATGATGTTCATAACATCATTCGATTCATACATATAAAGCTATCTTATTCGAAGGTTTAAACTTGTAATCACTAGAACAAAGTTTAGTTAATTCTAAACTTGTTCGCAAACAAAAGTTAATCCTTCTAACTTGACTTTTAAAATCAACTAAACACATGTTCTATATCTATATGATATGCTAACTTAATGATTTAAAACCTGGAAACACGAAAAACACCGTAAAACCGGATTTACGCCGTCGTAGTAACACCGCGGGCTGTTTTGGGTTAGTTAATTAAAAACTATGATAAACTTTGATTTAAAAGTTGTTATTCTGGAAAAATGATTTTTATTATGAACATGAAACTATATCCAAAAATTATGGTTAAACTCAAAGTGGAAGTATGTTTTCTAAAATGGTCATCTAGACGTCGTTCTTTCGACTGAAATGACTACCTTTAAAAAAATGACTTGTAACTTATTTTTCTGACTATAAACCTATATTTTTTCTGCTTAGATTCATAAAATAGAGTTCAATATGAAACCATAGCAATTTGATTCACTCAAAACGGATTTAAAATGAAGAAGTTATGGGTAAAACAAGATTGGATAATTTTTCTCATTTTAGCTACGTGAAAATTGGTAACAAATCTATTCCAACCATAACTTAATCAACTTGTATTGTATATTATATAATCTTGAGATACCATAGACACGTATACAATGTTTCGACCTATCATGTCGACACATCTATATATATTTCGGAACAACCATAGACACTCTATATGTGAATGTTGGAGTTAGCTATACAGGGTTGAGGTTGATTCCAAAATATATATAGTTTGAGTTGTGATCAATACTGAGATACGTATACACTGGGTCGTGGATTAATTCAAGATAATATTTATCGATTTATTTCTGTACATCTAACTGTGGACAACTAGTTGTAGGTTACTAACGAGGACAGCTGACTTAATAAACTTAAAACATCAAAATATATTAAAAGTGTTGTAAATATATTTTGAACATACTTTGATATATATGTATATATTGTTATAGGTTCGTGAATCAACCAGTGGCCAAGTCTTACTTCCCGACGAAGTAAAAATCTGTGAAAGTGAGTTATAGTCCCACTTTTAAAATCTAATATTTTTGGGATGAGAATACATGCAGGTTTTATAAATGATTTACAAAATAGACACAAGTACGTGAAACTACATTCTATGGTTGAATTATCGAAATCGAATATGCCCCTTTTTATTAAGTCTGGTAATCTAAGAATTAGGGAACAGACACCCTAATTGACGCGAATCCTAAAGATAGATCTATTGGGCTTAACAAACCCCATCCAAAGTACCGGATGCTTTAGTACTTCGAAATTTATATCATATCCGAAGGGTGTCCCGGAATGATGCGGATATTCTTATATATGCATCTTGTTAATGTCGGTTACCAGGTGTTCACCATATGAATGATTTTTATCTCTATGTATGGGATGTGTATTGAAATATGAAATCTTGTGGTCTATTATTATGATTTGAAATATATAGGTTAAACCTATAACTCACCAACATTTTTGTTGACGTTTTAAGCATGTTTATTCTCAGATGATTATTAAGAGCTTCCGCTGTCGCATACTTAAATAAGGACAAGATTTGGAGTCCATGCTTGTATGATATTGTATAAAAACTGCATTCAAGAAACTTATTTTGTTGTAACATATTTGTATTGTAAACCATTATGTAATGGTTGTGTGTAAACGGGATATTTTAGATTATCATTATTTGATAATCTACGTAAAGCTTTTTAAACCTTTATTGATGAAATAAAGGTTATGGTTTGTTTTAAAATGAATGCAGTCTTTGAAAAACGTCTCATATAGAGGTCAAAACCTCGCAACGAAATCAATTAATATGGAACTTTTTTAATCAATAAGAACGGGACATTTCAGTTGGTATCAGAGCTGGTATAACGCCGTCCATGTGTGGCGGGTTAGTCGTAAAGGAGGTTCTCACAGTGTTACCTGTGACGAAGCATTGGCTCTTACTCCTTGCGATCCCTTACGAGGGTTGGCAGTAGCCGAGAGGTAGGCCCTAAAATCAGTATCTGAGGTACACTCAGTGGTCACCAGGCAGTTAGCTGGGAAGGCACTGGGCAGGACGGTGGATGTCCCCACTGTAATTTCAGTTGGTATCCGAGCGTTGGTCTTAGAGAACCAGAATTTTGCATTAGTGTATCTTATCGAGTTTGTTAGGATGCATTAGTGAGTCTGGACTTCGACCGTGTTTACTTGAAAAATGATTGCTTAACAAATTTTGTTGGAAACTATATATTTTTAACATGTGAATATTATGTGATATATTAATCTCTTAACGCATTTGATATTATGTGATAGATGTCTACCTCTAGAACAAGTCCCATTGACTCACCTAATAATAATGAAGAGTTAAATGTAAATTGGAATGATTCGTGGACTGATTCACAAGTTCCCGAAGAGGAACCGGAAGAAGAGTCGGAACCGGAAGAAGAATCGGAACCGGAAGAAGAATCGGAACCGGATGAAGAAGTAGAACCGGTGGGGGAAATAATAAAACGGTTAAGTAAAAGAAAATCATCAACCAACCGACCAAGGTTAATTATGGTCAATGGTGTTTCCGCCAAGGAAGCAAAATATTGGGAGGATTACCAATTCTCCGATGAATCGGATTCCGACGAGAATTCCGATGATGTTATAGAAATTACCCCAACTGAATTTAAAAAGGCAAAAGAAAATAATAAGGGAAAGGGCATAAAAATAGAGAAATCAAATTCCAACCCCGATGAACTTTATATGTATCGTCAACCCCCGAAGTCCTTAAGTTGTAACAATGACCCGGGAACCTCTAAACCACCAGGTTTTTCTAAACCAATGTGGAAAACGACGGCTCTTATTAGGGGAACATCATATATCCCTAGAAACTTGGCAAAACGAACCAAAACCGAAGAAGAAGAAGCAAGCGAGTCGGAATAAGATAGTTGTATTCGTGTGGTGTAATATATGTAATATAGTGTGCTTATGCTTTATGATATATGTAAAAATTGCTTGTATTAATAAGTATTTTTTTTATGAATCTAACTCTTGTCTATTTTACAGTATAAAAATACAAAATGGATAGACAACCCAATATTTTAAGAGACCTACCCGGAGACATGATTGATGAAATGTTGTCTAGAGTCGGTCAGAATTCTTCGGTACAACTATTTAAGGCGAGATCAGTTTGTAAGACATTCGAAGAACGTTCCAAGAATGCCTTGGTTTATAAAAGGCTTTCGTTCGAAAGATGGGGGATATCACATTGGGAAATCCATAAGTTACGATGTGTTTACTTTGACGCATATATTGCGGGGAACCCAAATGCTATTTTACGCAATGGGTTAAGAAATTATTTTGACTCAATATATCCGAATATTGGACTTCGTGATTTAGAAAAAGCGACTAACATGCAACATAAAGAAGCATGTTATGCTTACGGATTAGTAATGTTCGCTTCTCACCAAAGTGAGAACAAGAACATCGGGCTACAACTATTAAACAAAACGTTCCCACAAGTGACGGAGTCGGTAATTGGGGTAAGAAATGAGGTTTTTAGATTGTTACGGGACTGTTGGACATTACGTAACCCTCGTCCCTTTGACGACGTTACAACACGATGTCTTATCAACGGCCATAACGGTTATGTTCCACAAGACCAAGGTGGGAAGTAATCCTAGTAAAACCAGAATGCATGACTTGTTTCTGGACGTATGAATTACGTGTCTTTATTGCCTTTGCTGAACGACTTGTAACATCCCGCATTTTTCCGTTAAATTATTTTAACGCCCGTCTTTTTATTTTGATAATATCCTTCGTAACTAAATTCGTATCCTCCGTTAGCTAACATTCTTAATATTTTTCCGTTATTGGATTTTAACATCCTCCGTTAATACGCGTTTTAAAATATTCCGTTTAGGTAATTCCCGCACCCGACTACAAACTCGAGGGACTAAAATTGACACGGGGCAAACTAGTTGACTAGGTCAACTAGTCCACCCCAATCACCACCATTCAACCATCCCCCTCTTTCTCTCTAGCAAGAACACACACACATTTACCAAATTCATTCAATCATCATCTAAATTCGATCTAGGAGGCTTACAACAAAATCAATTACATATTTGTGATCCTCTCTTCATCCTCTTCATTTTGGTACCAACTTCATCTCGTTTGGGTAACATTTCTAAAACTCTAGATTTCTCTAAATTCGTGTTTTTGACTTGAAATGGTGTTAGTTAGTGTCTATGGCTCATTGTGATGTCGTGTATATGATTATTATGCTCGATCTCGTTGTTTTAGTGTAACTAGCATGAACTTGAATTTTGGTGTGTTGTTCTTGAATTTTGGATGATCATATGTTGTTAGATGTTAAAAGTTCATGTTCTAATTGTGTTCCTAGTATCACTAGCTTCAATTTGATGTGTAGGTTGCATGAGAAAACTCCATAAACTTGATTAGTGATTTTTGGTGAATTTGGGTTAGGGTTTGATAAGCTTGAAATGAATAGATGATACATTGAATATCATGAATTATTGTTAGTAAGTAGTTAGTTGTATTGTATGCTCGATTACCTACAAAACGGTGTGTTGTATGTATGCATTAAATGCCCGAATCATAAATGTGCACTTATCAAATTCGAGTATTGAATGTGTGCATTAATCGATCATTTATTTTGGAAAGCCGATTGTTACAAAAAATGTTTTTGATTGTTGAAATATACTTAGTTGTGTTCTTTGTCAAATTACCTTTCCAACGATATAAGGTGCGAGTTCTAAGAGTTAGCGGTTTGTAATTTATGCTTGAATGAGTTTTGATTTGGGACTTGAACAATTGAGACTGACCAGGTACCAGCGCACGGCCAATGCCGCGGCGTGGCCAGCTTATGTCGCGGCGCGACATAAGCCGTGGTCAGGTTCTGACCACCATGTCCAAATTACGAAAAATGTTTGGCATACTATGGACCTCCGATTCACATGAAACTTGTTCTAACATGCTCATATATGATTAAAAACCTCAGAAAAATAATTTGGGACCCGACCCGAATGTGTTGACTTTTTTGTTGACTTTGACCCGACCTAAGTTGACTTTTAATCAAACTTAACCAGATATTTGTGCAATCGTTCTAACATGTTTTTATACTTGTACCTTGCATGAAACATGACAATTTGATTCACATGCTATTATGATCGAGTCTTAACGAGCCATAAGACTAATTGAACATCTTTGACCTATCGTGTTTACCGTTATTGATACAACCTATTGTTTAGGTCAAGACTAGCATTGTTCTTTGCACACGTTTACTTGTTGAAGTACTTTACTACTCGTGCACTCAAGGTGAGATCATAGTCCCACTTTTACTCTTTTGAACTTACATTTGGGATGAGAAAACATAAACATTTCTTTACTAAGTGAACACAAGTACAGGAAAACAAACATTCTACATATGAGTTTAGAACAAAATCCTCAATTCGATTATCATTAGTTACACTTGCCGGGTGTAAGCGAGAACTTATGTTGTATGGATCCATATGGGTTTGACAAACCCTCATTCAAACGGTTCGCTACCGTTTACGAATGAAATATATTTTCGAGAAACAGTGTATGTTCTAGCACTAAGTGATGGGGTTCAATGGGAGAAATGTTAAGCATTGATAATTGGGTGCTCGTGAAACAAATTTTGGAATGGTTAACTATTAATTTGATGTTGCAAATCTTGTGGTTCAATCTACTTATTTACTCACTTACTTACTTAAACCTATGATTTCACCAACGTTTTCGTTGACAGATTTCTATGTTTTTCTCAGGTCTTTGAACGATATGTGTTACATGCTTCCGCTCATTATTTTGATACTTGCATTGGATGTCGAGTATATATGCATACATGGAGCGTCTTTTGGCTACTTTTAAATTGTGTCGCATAAGTTTCAATTGTACTTAAAACTTTGTATCGTAACTTGTGGTGGAACTATTCTTGTAAACTTTGAACAATCTTTACATTTGAAATGAATGCGACATATCTTTTGGTCAAACGTTGTTTTAAAGACTTATGACCACGTAACGGGACCTAAGTAGACGGCTCCGTCAATGACGATTTTGTCGGGTCGCTACAGATGGTATCAGAGTGTTGGTTGTAGGGATTTAGAGTTCATTGGTGTCAACCCCGAGTCATAGGGTACATTAGTGAGTCTAGACTACAACCGGCATATAGACTTGGAGTAGGAATTACTTGACTACTTGTGCATTTATACTCGATCTCTTCTATTCACATCTAACTCTTATTCTACCTTAATCTCACGTGGTTGATTTGATTGACTTGCCACCTTGACTATATGAAATGATGTCGAATGCACATATGAATCAGGGTAATATAATTTCCGGGATTATATTACGGTGACTCCTATGAACATTCCGACATTATGACATAAAGAATTTAAGGCGAGTCAAGGAAAAATTTCCTCTTTATCTTGATTTCCATATCACGATTAGTATTATTGATAATACTAAACAACGGTATTCTTGTGTCATGAAGGAACAATGGCTCACCAAGGTCAACCCAATACTCCTTCCGAAACTCTCGAACAAGCTCTTCAACGAATGATAACCACCGCCGTGGGTGCGGCCGTGGCCGATCACTTTTCCAACAACAATAATCATGGAGCTGGTAATTCAAACGAGGGGTGCTCCTACGAGAACTTCATGGGGTGCAAACCTCCCACTTTCGATGGAACCGAGGGGCCGGTTACTCTCGCCAGATGGTTTGAACAAACGGAAGCCGTTTTTAACATAAGCGGTTGTCGGGACCAAGATAAGGTCAAGTTTTTCACCCTCACTCTCACCGGTATTGCTTTCTCATGGTGGAACACGTATGTACAATCAGTGGGTATCGATGAAGCCCACGCACTCTCTTGGACCGAATTAAGAGAAAGAATGATCACCGAATACTTTCCGCGCGACGAAACTCGAAGGCTCGAACAGGGGCTAAGAAATTTACAAACGGTCCAGAATGACCTCGAAGCTTATAATCAACGGTTTGCTGAACTAGTCTTAATGTGTCCAAACCTCATGACTCTCGAGTCCCTAAGAGTTGAACTTTACATGGATGGCCTTCCGAAGAGCATTCAACACAGGGTAATGTCATCCAAACCCGCCAACCTACAAGAGGCTTTAACGATGGCTCGCCAATCTATAGAAACGGTGGATGAAATTGAAGCACCGGCACCAACGGCCGAGGACCAACCGGGTAACAACAAAAGAAAATGGGAAGCCTCTCAATCCAGCAACTACAACAGCAACAACTTTGCCAAGGAACTTTTCACCTCCGTCGGCAAGAAAAGTTATGCTGGAACTCGACCTTTTTGCAACAAATGCCACAAGCATCACTTTGGTGAATGTGGCAAGCTAATTTGCCACCGGTGCCAGGGAAGTGGTCATATTGCCAAATATTGTGGAAGTACCGCCCCCGTCAGTCAAAAGGGACCCAACACACAAAAGTCAGGTGTTTGTTTCGAATGTGGCCAACCGGGTCATTTTAGGAATGCATGTCCAACGAAGAAAGCCAACCCCAACACACGCGGCCGAACTTCCAACATTAGCACCGAGGATGCTCGAGACGACATGAACTAGTCACGGGTACGTTTCTTCTTAACAACTCCTATACTACATGTTTATTCGATTCGGATGTCGATAAATGTTTTGTATCCAAGGCTTTGGAGCCTACTATTTGCACTCCACCACCCCCTAGATATTACTTAGGCCATTCAAGTGACCAACGGAAAACTATTGCGTACCGACAAATTTATCGGAGAGTGTACGTCAAACTTATTGGGTAGGTAATTTGAACTTTGATTTGACATCTATAGAACTAGGGAGCCCAAAACCTATACGCTAAGAAGGGAATGTTTTCCCCACATATATGTGATTTTAGTGAACTAAATAATTTCCGTTTAAGAACCGATATCCTCTTCCCCGTATCAACAACCTCTTGAACCGTTACACGGATCTCGCGTATATTCTAAAATCGACCTTCATTCTGGTTATCATCAATTGAGGGTTAAGGTAGAAGATGTCTCCTAAACCGTTTTCCGAACTCGCTACGATAGTTATAAATTTCTTTTAGTGCCGTTCAGTTTATCTAAGGCTCCGCCCGTATTCATAGACCTCCGGAACCGCGTATGCAAATAAATCCGTTACCGTACTTATAATTTTAAGCTATTCAAGCGGAAAGGAAAAACGAACAACGTCTCCGTCTTACGCTCGAACTCTTGAGAAAAGAGCAACTCTATGCCGAATTCTCCAAGTGAGAATTTTGGTTAAACGAAGTCCAAATTCTAAACCATATTGTTAGTGGTCTAGGTATTACAGTAGATCTCACAAAAAAAAAAAAAAAAATTTATTGAATTAATTAATTAATTTTGGAGAAACCCTCACGACTCCGACTTGTATTCGTAAAATTTTGGATCTCGCGATTATTACCAAAGATTAATTTTCGATTTTTCCCGTATCGCTCGTCCTCTAACCTCGTTAACGTGTGGCACAAAATGGAACTCAAATATAGAATACTTCTACGTGAACGCCTGAAAGGCAACCCCTCTCGACTCGAAATCAAGGAAGCTGAAATTTGTTATTTTACACGGAGAATTTGAATACTTATTTATGGATCCGATCAATCTTCTCGTCATCGCGTATCACGATACATAGCTCTGCTATTTCACTATTACCGTCTGATATTACTGAGACCAAAGATAACACACAATCCAAGGATACCCCTTTCTTCTTTGACTTAACGTCCTTGTGCTTCTGTTATACGGACAACTACTACTCAACCCCGAGCTATACAACTACGTGTACTATCTCGTTTCCCACCAAGTCTCAACATTTGGCCACTAGATGCGCGATATGGCTACCTCAAAATGTGAACTCATCCTATTCTAAGTTCTCATTTCACTCCTATCTTTTCGCTCGTACTTCTGTATACGGAAACCTTTTTATATAATTTCTCAATGGAGAGAGAGACTCTTCACGTGTTACTAGTATTCGCCACGAGGGTGACTAGCCCTTACGAACATTTTTCAGTAGCCGACAAGAAACCTGTTCCAACAAACGCTTTCGAACCCTAACTAACTTGTCCAAGCATATCTTAAGAAATTATATTCCAACACGGTGTATCATTTTCAATTATCCCGGATCGAAAATACTCGTTACACATCTTGTTTACAAGAAGCCTTCGGAACACGTTTAGACGTGAGTACTGCGTATCTTCCACAAATAGACGAGCTAAGCAAACGAACAATTTACATCTTGGAAAGACATGTTATAAACTTGTATTGTCGCCTTTAGTTGATCCCTCTTACAACAGTAGTTACCACTCGCGTGTTAACGCGCACTTTTCGAAACTTTATATAACCACAAATGTTGTTCTCCTATTCGTTGGACCGAAGTAGGTGACAAGCAAATCATCAGATCAGAAATCATTCAAGAAACAACCTTTGAGATAGTTTAAGTCCGAGAAGGGCTCAAGACGGCCCGTGGTCGCCAAAGGAGTTATACCAATGTTAGATGAAAATCTCTCAAATTTAAAGTCAGTAACCGTGTAATATTGAAAACCACACCTTGGAAAGGTGTAATCCGTTTCGGGAAATCGAGGAAATTTATATTCGCAATATTGATCCTTTTGAAATCTTGGGGCGTCTTGGAACCGCTTTCTACCGTTTAGAACCTCCGACCCAATTAAGTTTCCGTTTAACTTACGTTCCATGTAACAAACTTAGATACGTGTCCTGCGGAACAGGAACGTGCTATCCTTCTAGATAAACTTACTATTGATGATAACTCCTCTTCGTAGAAAGACCGGTTGAAATTGTGGATCGTAAAACCAAGCCTTAATACAACATAAAACCCCGACTGTCCAAATTCGTGGGAATGCCCAAGGACGTATCTTCACTTATTCATAGCATTGACAATGCAAGGTCTCGAGTAAGAGGCATCGACTATTACTTCCAACTGAATTTCGGGACGAAATTTCTTTTAAGGTGTGGATAATGTAACATCCCGCATTTTTCCGTTAAATTATTTTAACGCCCGTCTTTTTATTTTGATAATATCCTTCGTAACTAAATTCGTATCCTCCGTTAGCTAACATTCTTAATATTTTTCCGTTATTGGATTTTAACATCCTCCGTTAATACGCGTTTTAAAATATTCCGTTTAGGTAATTCCCGCACCCGACTACAAACTCGAGGGACTAAAATTGACACGGGGCAAACTAGTTGACTAGGTCAACTAGTCCACCCCAATCACCACCATTCAACCATCCCCCTCTTTCTCTCTAGCAAGAACACACACACATTTACCAAATTCATTCAATCATCATCTAAATTCGATCTAGGAGGCTTACAACAAAATCAATTACATATTCGTGATCCTCTCTTCATCCTCTTCATTTTGGTACCAACTTCATCTCGTTTGGGTAACATTTCTAAAACTCTAGATTTCTCTAAATTCGTGTTTTTGACTTGAAATGGTGTTAGTTAGTGTCTATGGCTCATTGTGATGTCGTGTATATGATTATTATGCTCGATCTCGTTGTTTTAGTGTAACTAGCATGAACTTGAATTTTGGTGTGTTGTTCTTGAATTTTGGATGATCATATGTTGTTAGATGTTAAAAGTTCATGTTCTAATTGTGTTCCTAGTATCACTAGCTTCAATTTGATGTGTAGGTTGCATGAGAAAACTCCATAAACTTGATTAGTGATTTTTGGTGAATTTGGGTTAGGGTTTGATAAGCTTGAAATGAATAGATGATACATTGAATGCCATGAATTATTGTTAGTAAGTAGTTAGTTGTATTGTATGCTCGATTACCTACAAAACGGCGTGTTGTATGTATGCATTAAATGCCCGAATCATAAATGTGCACTTATCAAATTCGAGTATTGAATATGTGCATTAATCGATCATTTATTTTGGAAAGCCGATTGTTACAAAAAATGTTTTTGGTTGGTGAAATATACTTAGTTGTGTTCTTTGTCAAATTACCTTTCCAACGATATAAGGTGCGAGTTCTAAGAGTTAGCGGTTTGTAATTTATGCTTGAAAGAGTTTTGATTTGGGACTTGAACAATTGAGACTGACCAGGTACCAGCGCACGGCCAATGCCGCGGCGCGGCCAGCTTATGTCGCGGCGCGACATAAGCCGTGGTCAGGTTCTGACCACCATGTCCAAATTACGAAAAATGTTTGGCATACTATGGACCTCCGATTCACATAAAACTTGTTCTAACATGCTCATATATGATTAAAAACCTCAGAAAAATAGTTCGGGACCCGACCCGAATGTGTTGACTTTTTTGTTGACTTTGACCCGACCTAAGTTGACTTTTAATCAAACTTAACCAGATATTTGTGCAATCGTTCTAACATGTTTTTATACTAGTACCTTGCATGAAACATGACAATTTGATTCACATGCTATTATGATAGAGTCTTAACGAGCCATAGGACTAATTGAACATCTTTGACCTATCGTGTTTACCGTCATTGATACAACCTATTGTTTAGGTCAAGACTAGCATTGTTCTTTGCACACGTTTACTTGTTGAAGTACTTTACTACTCGTGCACTCAAGGTGAGATCATAGTCCCACTTTTACTCTTTTGAACTTACATTTGGGATGAGAAAACATAAACATTTCTTTACTAAGTGAACACAAGTACAGGAAAACAAACATTCTACATACGAGTTTAGAACAAAATCCTCAATTCGATTATCATTAGTTACACTTGCCGGGTGTAAGCGAGAACTTATGTTGTATGGATCCATATGGGTTTGACAAACCCTCATTCAAATGGTTCGCTACCGTTTACGAATGAAATATATTTTCGAGAAACAGTGTATGTTCTAGCACTAAGTGATGGGGTTCAATGGGAGAAATGTTAAGCATTGATAATTGGGTGCTCGTGAAACAAATTTTGGAATGGTTAACTATTAATTTGATGTTGCAAATCTTGTGGTTCAATCTACTTATTTACTCACTTACTTACTTAAACCTATGATTTCACCAACGTTTTCGTTGACAGATTTCTATGTTTTTCTCAGGTCTTTGAACGATATGTGTTACATGCTTCCGCTCATTATTTTGATACTTGCATTGGATGTCGAGTATATATGCATACATGGAGCGTCTTTTGGCTACTTTTAAATTGTGTCGCATAAGTTTCAATTGTACTTAAAACTTTGTATCGTAACTTGTGGTGGAACTATTCTTGTAAACTTTGAACAATCTTTACATTTGAAATGAATGCGACATATCTTTTGGTCAAACATTGTTTTAAAGACTTATGACCACGTAACGGGACCTAAGTAGACGGCGCCGTCAATGACGATTTTGTCGGGTCGCTACACGACTTGTGTACTAGCTAGAATTATCTTCACAACCATCTTGTATCAAATTTATTGTGTGCTATATTTCATGCTATATGTAAAATAAGCGGTATTGTAAGTTTGTAAAATATTGTGTAAAAGTTTGAACGCGAAATATTATTATAATCAGTTTTTCATATAGAATTGTAGTAGTTGAATTATATATTAGCTACTAAGTATGAACTTAACGGGTAGGTACTACCCGAATTTAAACTTATAAAACGCTAATATGAAGAAAAAGCTTTTATAAATGAGTTCATATTATGCTACGAAATACTATTAACTACTCTTAATATTCTGTATGATTAACTTGTTCCATTTGACTATTTTGAATGAAATGGCACCGACTACTCGACACACCGTGAATATGAATGAAGAGGAATTCCGTACTTTTCTAGCTTCAAACATAGCCGCAGTACAGGCTGCGCTACATACCAACAATAACCTTGGATCTAGCAGTACAGGAAATCGTGTAGGATGCACCTACAAAGAATTCACTGCCTGCAAACCTTTGGAATTTGATGGAACCGAAGGACCGATCGGATTGAAACGGTGGACCGAGAAGGTCGAATCGGTGTTTGCCATAAGTAAGTGTACTGAAGAGGACAAAGTGAAGTACGCTACGCATACCTTCATAGGTTCTGCGTTAACATGGTGGAATACCTATCTAGAGCAAGTGGGACAAGACGATGCGTACGCACTACCGTGGTCAGCATTCAAGCACTTGATGAACGAGAAGTACCGTCCCAGAACCGAGGTCAATAAGCTCAAGACAGAACTTAGAGGGTTACGAACCCAAGGATTTGATATTACCACGTACGAAAGACAATTCACAGAATTGTGCCTATTGTGTCCGGGAGCATTCGAAGATGAGGAAGAGAAGATCGACGCGTTTGTGAAAGGATTACCGGAAAGAATCCAAGAAGATATAAGTTCACACGAGCCCGCCTCCATACAACAGGCATGTAGAATGGCTCACAAACTAGTGAACCAGATTGAAGAAAGAATTAAAGAACAGACTGCTGAAGAGGCCAATGTGAAGCAAGTCAAAAGAAAGTGGAAGAAAAACGGTGATAAGAATCACCAATACAACAACAACAGCAATTACAACAATAATCGCAACAATTATCCCAACAATCGCAACATCAATCGCAACTACAACAAATGGCCCAACAACAACAACTACAACAATCATCCCAACAACAATAATAACCGCAACAACAACAACAATCAGAAGCAGCTATGCCAAAGGTGTGAAAAGTATCACTCGGGGTTCTGCACCAAATTTTGCAACAAGTGTAAAAGAAATGGTCATAGCGCGGTGAAGTGTGAGGTCTACGGACCAGGGGTTAATAGAACGAAAGGAACAAATGGTGTCGGAACGAGTAATGGCGGAGCAAGTAGTGTCGGAGCAAGTTATGCCAATGTAGCTTGTTATAAATGTGGAAAACCGGGCCACATTATTAGAAATTGCCCGAACCAGGAGAACACGAATGGACAAGGCCACGGAAGAGTTTTCAATATTAATGCGGCAGAGGCACAGGAAGACCCGGAGCTTGTTACGGGTACGTTTCTTATTGACAATAAACCTGCTTACGTTTTATTTGATTCGGGTGTGGATAGAAGCTATATGAGTAGAGATTTTTGTGCTAAATTAAGTTGTCCATTGACGCCTTTGGATAGTAAATTTTTACTCGAATTAGCAAATGGTAAATTAATTTCAGCAGATAATATATGTCGGAATCGAGAAATTAAACTGGTTAGCGAAACATTTAAGATTGATTTGATACCAGTAGAGTTAGGGAGTTTTGATGTGATAATCGGTATGGACTGGTTGAAAGAAGTGAAAGCAGAGATCGTTTGTTACAAAAATGCAATTCGCATTATACGAGAAAAAGGAAAACCCTTAATGGTGTACGGAGAAAAGGGCAACACGAAGCTACATCTTATTAGTAATTTGAAGGCACAAAAACTAATAAGAAAAGGTTGCTATGCTATTCTAGCACACGTCGAGAAAGTACAAACTGAAGAAAAGAGCATCAATGATGTTCCCATTGCAAAAGAATTTCCCGATGTATTTCCAAAAGAATTACCGGGATTACCCCCACATCGATCCATTGAATTTCAAATAGATCTTGTACCAGGAGCTGCACCAATAGCTCGTGCTCCTTACAGACTCGCACCCAGCGAGATGAAAGAACTGCAAAGCCAATTACAAGAACTTTTAGAGCGTGGTTTCATTCGACCAAGCACATCACCGTGGGGAGCTCCTGTTTTGTTTGTCAAGAAGAAAGATGGTACATTCAGGTTGTGTATCGACTACCGAGAGTTGAACAAACTTACCATCAAGAACCGCTACCCACTACCTAGAATCGACGACTTATTTGATCAACTACAAGGCTCGTCTGTTTATTCAAAGATTGACTTACATTCCGGGTATCATCAAATGCGGGTGAAAGAAGATGATATTCCAAAGACTGCTTTCAGAACACGTTACGGTCATTACGAGTTTATGGTCATGCCGTTTGGTTTAACTAATGCACCAGCTGTGTTCATGGACCTTATGAACCGAGTGTGTGGACCATACCTTGACAAGTTTGTCATTGTTTTCATTGATGACATACTTATTTACTCAAAGAATGACCAAGAACACGGTGAACATTTGAGAAAGGTGTTAGAAGTATTGAGGAAGGAAGAATTGTATGCTAAGTTTTCAAAGTGTGCATTTTGGTTGGAAGAAGTTCAATTCCTCGGTCACATAGTGAACAAAGAAGGTATTAAGGTGGATCCGGCAAAGATAGAAACTGTTGAAAAGTGGGAAACCCCGAAAACTCCGAAACACATACGCCAGTTTTTAGGACTAGCCGGTTACTACAGAAGGTTCATCCAAGACTTTTCCAGAATAGCAAAACCCTTGACTGCATTAACGCTTAAAGGGAAGAAATTTGAATGGAATGATGAACAAGAGAAAGCGTTTCAGTTATTGAAGAAACAGCTAACTACGGCACATATATTGTCATTGCCTGAAGGGAATGATGATTTTGTGATTTATTGTGACGCATCAAAGCAAGGTCTCGGTTGTGTATTAATGCAACGAACGAAGGTGATTGCTTATGCGTCTAGACAATTGAAGATTCACGAACAAAATTATACGACGCATGATTTGGAATTAGGCGCGGTTGTTTTTGCATTAAAGACTTGGAGGCACTACTTATATGGGGTCAAAAGTATTATATATACCGACCACAAAAGTCTTCAACACATATTTAATCAGAAACAACTGAATATGAGGCAGCGTAGGTGGATTGAATTGTTGAATGATTATGACTTTGAGATTCGTTACCACCCGGGGAAGGCAAATGTGGTAGCCGATGCCTTGAGCAGGAAGGACAGAGAACCCATTCGAGTAAAATCTATGAATATAATGATTCATAATAACCTTACTACTCAAATAAAGGAGGCTCAACAAGGAGTTTTAAAAGAGGGAAATTTAAAGGATGAAATACCCAAAGGATCGGAGAAGCATCTTAATATTCATGAAGACGGAACCCGGTATAGGGCTGAAAGGATTTGGGTACCAAAATTTGGAGATATAAGAGAAATGGTACTTAGAGAAGCTCATAAAACCAGATACTCAATACATCCTGGAACGGGGAAGATGTACAAGGATCTCAAGAAACATTTTTGGTGGCCGGGTATGAAAGCCGATGTTGCTAAATACGTAGGAGAATGTTTGACGTGTTCTAAGGTCAAAGCTGAGCATCGGAAACCATCAGGTCTACTTCAACAACCCGAAATCCCGGAATGGAAATGGGAAAACATTACCATGGATTTCATCACTAAATTGCCAAGGACTGCAAGTGGTTTTGATACTATTTGGGTAATAGTTGATCGTCTCACCAAATCAGCACACTTCCTGCCAATAAGAGAAGATGACAAGATGGAGAAGTTAGCACGACTGTATTTGAAGAAAGTCGTCTCCAGACATGGAATACCAATCTCTATTATCTCTGATAGAGATGGTAGATTTATTTCAAGAATCTGGCAGACATTACAGCAAGCATTAGGAACTCGTCTAGACATGGGTACTGCCTATCATCCACAAACTGATGGGCAGAGCGAAAGGACGATACAAACGCTTGAAGACATGCTACGAGCATGTGTTATTGATTTCGGAAACAGTTGGGATCGACATCTACCGTTAGCAGAATTTTTCTACAACAACAGCTACCATTCAAGCATTGAGATGGCGCCGTTTGAAGCACTTTATGGTAGAAAGTGCAGGTCTCCGATTTGTTGGAGTGAAGTGGGGGATAGACAGATTACGGTTCCGGAGATTATACAAGAAACTACCGAGAAGATCATCCAAATTCAACAACGGTTGAAAACCGCCCAAAGTCGACAAAAGAGCTACGCTGACATTAAAAGAAAAGATATAGAATTTGAAATTGGAGAGATGGTCATGCTTAAAGTTGCACCTTGGAAAGGCGTCGTTCGATTTGGTAAACGAGGGAAATTAAATCCAAGGTATATTGGACCATTCAAGATTATTGATCGTGTCGGACCAGTAGCTTACCGACTTGAATTACCTCAACAACTCGCGGCTGTACATAACACTTTCCACGTCTCGAATTTGAAGAAATGTTTTGCTAAAGAAGATCTCACTATTCCGTTAGATGAAATCCAAATCAACGAAAAACTCCAATTCATCGAAGAACCCGTCGAAATAATGGATCGTGAGGTTAAAAGACTTAAGCAAAACAAGATACCAATTGTTAAGGTTCGATGGAATGCTCATAGAGGACCCGAGTTCACCTGGGAGCGTGAAGATCAGATGAAGAAGAAATACCTGCATCTATTTCCAGAAGATTCGTCAACACCTTCAACAGCTTAAAATTTCGGGACGAAATTTATTTAACGGGTAGGTACTGTAGTGACCCGAACTTTTCCATGTTTATATATATTAATTGAGATCGATATTTACATGATTAAATGTTTCCAACATGTTAAGCAATCAAACTTGTTAAGACTTGATTAATTGAAATATGTTTCATATAGACAATTGACCACCCAAGTTGACCGGTTATTCACGAACGTTAAAACTTGTAAAAACTATATGATGACATATATATGGATATATATATAGTTAACATGATACTATGATAAGTAAACATATCATTAAGTATATTAACAATGAACTACATATGAAAAAACAAGACTACTAACTTAATGATTTTTAAACGAGACATATATGTAACGATTATCGTTGTAAAGACATTTAATGTATATATATCATATTAAGAGATATTCATACATGATAATATCATGATAATATAATAATTTAAAATATCATTTGATATTATAAACATTGGGTTAACAACATTTAACAAGATCGTTAACCTAAAGGTTTCAAAACAACACTTACATGTAACGACTAACGATGACTTAACGACTCAGTTAAAATGTATATACATGTAGTGTTTTAATATGTATTTATACACTTTTGAAAGACTTCAATACACTTATCAAAATACTTCTACTTAACAAAAATGCTTAAAATTACATCCTCGTTCAGTTTCATCAACAATTCTACTCGTATGCACCCGTATTCGTACTCGTACAATACACAGCTTTTAGATGTATGTACTATTGGTATATACACTCCAATGATCAGCTATTAGCAGCCCATGTGAGTCACTTAACACATGTGGGAACCATCATTTGGCAACTAGCATGAAATATCTCATAAAATTACAAAAATATGAGTTATCATTCATGACTTATTTACATGAAAACAAAATTACATATCCTTTATATCTAATCCATACACCAACGACCAAAAACACCTACAAACACTTTCATTCTTCAATTTTCTTCATCTAATTGATCTCTCTCAAGTTCTATCTTCAAGTTCTAAGTGTTCTTCATATATTCTACAAGTTCTAGTTACATAAAATCAAGAATACTTTCAAGTTTGCTAGCTCGCTTCCAATCTTATAAGGTGATCATCCAACCTCAAGAAATCTTTGTTTCTTACAGTAGGTTATCATTCTAATACAAGGTAATAATCATATTCAAACTTTGGTTCAATTTCTATAACTATAACAATCTTATTTCAAGTGATGATCTTACTTGAACTTGTTTTCGTGTCATGATTCTGCTTCAAGAACTTCGAGCCATCCAAGGATCCGTTGAAGCTAGATCCATTTTTCTCTTTTTCAGTAGGTTTATCCAAGGAAATTAAGATAGTAATGATGTTCATAACATCATTTGATTCATACATATAAAGCTATCTTATTCGAAGGTTTAAACTTGTAATCACTAGAACAAAGTTTAGTTAATTCTAAACTTGTTCGCAAACAAAAGTTAATCCTTCTAAATTGACTTTTAAAATCAACTAAACACATATTCAATATCTATATGATATGCTAACTTAATGATTTAAAACCTGGAAACACGAAAAACACCGTAAAACCGGATTTACGCCGTCGTAGTAACACCGCGGGCTGTTTTGGGTTAGTTAATTAAAAACTATGATAAACTTTGATTTAAAAGTTGTTATTCTGAGAAAATGATTTTTATTATGAACAAGAAACTATATCCAAAAATTATGGTTAAACTCAAAGTGGAAGTATGTTTTCTAAAATGGTCATCTAGACGTCGTTCTTTCGACTGAAATGACTACCTTTACAAAAACGACTTGTAACTTATTTTTCTGACTATAAACCTATACTTTTTTTGTATAGATTCATAAAATATAGTTCAATATGAAACCATAGCAATTTGATTCACTCAAAACGGATTTAAAATGAAGAAGTTATGGGTAAAACAAGATTGGATAATTTTTCTCATTTTAGCTACGTGAAAATTGGTAACAAATCTATTCCAACCATAACTTAATCAACTTGTATTGTATATTATGTAATCTTGAGATACCATAGACACGTATACAATGTTTTGACCTATCATGTCGACACATCTATATATATTTCGGAACAACCATAGACACTCTATATGTGAATGTTGGAGTTAGCTATACAGGGTTGAGGTTGATTCCAAAATATATATAGTTTGAGTTGTGATCAATACTGAGATACGTATACACTGGGTCGTGGATTGATTCAAGATAATATTTATCGATTTATTTCTGTACATCTAACTGTGGACAACTAGTTGTAGGTTACTAACGAGAACAGCTGACTTAATAAACTTAAAACATCAAAATATATTAAAAGTGTTGTAAATATATTTTGAACATACTTTGATATATATGTATATATTGTTATAGGTTCGTGAATTAACCAGTGGCCAAGTCTTACTTCCCGACGAAGTAAAAATCTGTGAAAGTGAGTTATAGTCCCACTTTTAAAATCTAATATTTTTGGGATGAGAATACATGTAGGTTTTATAAATGATTTACAAAATAGACACAAGTACGTGAAACTACATTCTATGGTTGAATTATCGAAATCGAATATGCCCTTTTTATTAAGTCTGGTAATCTAAGAATTAGGGAACAGACACCCTAATTGACGTGAATCCTAAAGATAGATCTATTGGGCTTAACAAACCCCATCCAAAGTACCGGATGCTTTAGTACTTCGAAATTTATATCATATCCGAAGGGTGTCCCGGAATGATGGGGATATTCTTATATATGCATCTTGTTAATGTCGGTTACCAGGTGTTCACCATATGAATGATTTTTATCTCTATGTATGGGATGTGTATTGAAATATGAAATCTTGTGGTCTATTATTATGATTTGAAATATATAGGTTAAACCTATAACTCACCAACATTTTTGTTGACGTTTTAAGCATTTTTATTCTCAGGTGATTATTAAGAGCTTCTACTGTCGCATACTTAAATAAGGACGAGATTTGGAGTCCATGCTTGTATGATATTGTATAAAAACTGCATTCAAGAAACTTATTTTGTTGTAACATATTTGTATTGTAAACCATTATGTAATGGTTGTGTGTAAACAGGATATTTTAGATTATCATTATTTGATAATCTACGTAAAGCTTTTTAAACCTTTATTGATGAAATAAAGGTTATGGTTTGTTTTAAAATGAATGCAGTCTTTGAAAAACGTCTCATATAGAGGTCAAAACCTCACAACGAAATCAATTAATATGGAACGTTTTTAATCAATAAGAACGGGAGATTTCATATTACCCAAATAGTATCAAAACCACTTGCAGTCCTTGGCAATTTAGTGATGAAATCCATGGTAATGTTTTCCCATTTCCATTCCGGGATTTCGGGTTGTTGAAGTAGACCTGATGGTTTCTGATGCTCAGCTTTGACCTTAGAACACGTCAAACATTCTCCTACGTATTTAGCAACATCGGCTTTCATACCCGGCCACCAAAAATATTTCCTGAGATCCTTGTACATCTTCCCCGTTCCAGGATGTATTGAGTATCTGGTTTTATGAGCTTCTCTAAGTACCATTTCTCTCATATCTCCAAATTTTGGTACCCAAATCCTTTCAGCCCTATACCGGGTTCCGTCTTCCCGAATATTAAGATGTTTCTCTGATCCTTTGGGTATTTCATCCTTTAAATTTACCTCTTTTAAAACTCCTTGTTGCGCCTCCTTTATTTGAGTAGTAAGGTTATTATGAATCATTATATTCATAGATTTTACTCGAATGGGTTCTCTGTCCTTCCTGCTCAAGGCATCGGCTACCACATTTGCCTTCCCCGGGTGGTAACGAATCTCAAAGTCGTAATCATTCAATAATTCAATCCACCTACGCTGCCTCATATTCAGTTGTTTCTGATTAAATATGTGTTGAAGACTTTTGTGGTCGGTATATATAATACTTTTGACCCCATATAAGTAGTGCCTCCAAGTCTTTAATGCAAAAACAACCGCGCCTAATTCAAAATCATGCGTCGTATAATTTTGTTCGTGAATCTTCAATTGTCTAGATGCATAAGCAATCACCTTCGTTCGTTGCATTAATACACAACCGAGACCTTGCTTTGATGCGTCACAATAAATCACAAAATCATCATTCCCTTCAGGCAATGACAATATAGGTGCCGTAGTTAGCTTTTTCTTCAATAACTGAAACGCTTTTTCTTGTTCATCATTCCATTCAAATTTCTTCCCTTTATGCGTTAATGTAGTCAAGGGTTTTGCTATTCTGGAAAAGTCTTGGATGTACCTTCTGTAGTAACCAGCTAGTCCTAAAAATTGGCGTATGTGTTTCGAAGTTTTCGGGGTTTCCCACTTTTCAACAGTTTCTATCTTTGCCGGATCCACCTTAATACCTTCTTTGTTCACTATGTGACCGAGGAATTGAACTTCTTCCAACCAAAATGCACACTTTGAAAACTTAGCGTACAATTCTTCCTTCCTCAATACTTCTAACACCTTTCTCAAATGTTCACCGTGTTCTTGGTCATTCTTTGAGTAAATAAGTATGTCATCAATGAAAACAATGACAAACTTGTCAAGGTATGGTCCACACACTCGGTTCATAAGGTCCATGAACACAGCTGGTGCGTTAGTTAAACCAAACGGCATGACCATAAACTCGTAATGACCGTAACATGTTCTGAAAGCAGTCTTTGGAATATCATCTTCTTTCACCCGCATTTGATGATATCCGGAACGTAAGTCAATCTTTGAATAAACAGACGAGCCTTGTAGTTGATCAAATAAGTCGTCGATTCTTGGTAGTGGGTAGCGGTTCTTGATGGTAAGTTTGTTCAACTCTCGGTAGTCGATACACAACCTGAATGTACCATCTTTCTTCTTGACAAACAAAACAGGAGCTCCCCACGGTGATGTGCTTGGTCGAATGAAACCACGCTCTAAAAGTTCTTGTAATTGGCTTTGCAGTTCTTTCATCTCGCTGGGTGCGAGTCTGTAAGGAGCACGAGCTATTGGTGCAGCTCCTGGTACAAGATCTATTTGAAATTCAACGGATCGCTGTGGGGGTAATCCCGGTAATTCTTTCGGAAATACATCGGAAATTCTTTTGCAATGGGAACATCATTGATGCTCTTTTCTTCAGTTTGTACTTTCTCGACGTGTGCTAGAACAGCATAGCAACCTTTTCTTATTAGTTTTTGTGCCTTCAAATTACTAATAATATGTAGCTTCGTGTTGCCCTTTTCTCCGTACACCATTAAGGGTTTTCCTTTTTCTCGTATAATGCGAATTGCATTTTTGTAACAAATGATCTCTGCTTTCACTTCTTTCAACCAGTCCATACCGATTATCACATCAAAACTCCCTAACTCTACTGGTATCAAATCAATCTTAAATGTTTCGCTAACCAGTTTAATTTCTCGATTCTGACATATATTATCTGCTGAAATTAATTTACCATTTGCTAATTCTAGTAAAAATTTACTATCCAAAGGCGTCAATGGACAACTTAATTTAGCACAAAAATCTCTACTCATATAGCTTCTATCCGCACCCGAATCAAATAAAACGTAAGCAGATTTATTGTCAATAAGAAATGTACCCGTAACAAGCTCCGGGTCTTCCTGTGCCTCTGCCGCATTAATATTGAAAACTCTTCCGCAGCCTTGTCCATTCGTGTTCTCCTGGTTCGGGCAATTTCTAATAATGTGGCCCGGTTTTCCACATTTATAACAAACTACATTGGCATAACTTGCTCCGACACTACTTGCTCCGCCATTACTCGTTCCGACACCATTTGTTCCTTTCGTTCTATTAACCCCTGGTCCGTAGACCTCACACTTCGCCGCGCTATGACCATTTCTTTTACACTTGTCGCAAAATTTGGTGCAGAACCCCGAGTGATACTTTTCACACCTTTGGTATAGCTGCTTCTGATTGTTGTTGTTGTTGCGGTTATTATTGTTGTTGGGATGATTGTTGTAGTTGCTGTTGTTGTTGTTGTTGTTGTTGTTGTTGTTGTTGTTGTTGTTGTTGGGCCGTTTGTTGTAGTTGCGATTGATGTTGCGATTGTTGGGATAATTGTTGCGATTATTGTTGTAATTGCTGTTGTTGTTGTATTGGTGATTCTTATCACCGTTTTCCTCCCACTTTCTTTTGACTTGCTTCACATTGGCCTCTTCAGCAGTCTGTTCTTTAATTCTTTCTTCAATCTGGTTCACTAGTTTGTGAGCCATTCTACATGCCTGTTGTATGGAGGCGGGCTCGTGTGAACTTATATCTTCTTGGATTCTTTCTGGTAATCCTTTCACAAACGCGTCGATCTTCTCTTCCTCATCTTCGAATGCTCCCAGACACAATAGGCACAATTCTGTGAATCGTCTTTTGTACGTGGTAATATCAAATCCTTGGGTTCGTAACCCTCTAATTTCTGTCTTGAGCTTATTGACCTCGGTTCTGGGACGGTACTTCTCGTTCATCAAGTGCTTGAATGCTGACCACGGTAGTGCGTACGCATCATCTTGTCCCACTTGATCTGGATAGGTATTCCACCATGTTAACGCAGAACCTGTGAAGGTATGCGTAGCGTACTTCACTTTGTCCTCTTCAGTACACTTACTTATGGCAAACACCGATTCGACCTTCTCGGTCCACCGTTTTAATCCGATCGGTCCTTCGGTTCCATCAAATTCCAAAGGTTTGCAGGCGGTGAATTCTTTGTAGGTGCATCCTACACGATTTCCTGTACTGCTAGATCCAAGGTTATTGTTGGTATGTAGCGCAGCCTGTACTGCGGCTATGTGTGAAGCTAGAAAAGTACGGAATTCCTCTTCATTCATATTCACGGTGTGTCGAGTAGTCGGTGCCATTTCCTTCAAAATTATCAAATGGAACAAGTTAATCATACAGAATATTAAGAGTAGTTAATAGTATTTCGTAGCATAATATGAACTCATTTATAAAAGCTTTTTCTTCATATTAGCGTTTTATAAGTTTAAATTCGGGTAGTACCTACCCGTTAAGTTCATACTTAGTAGCTAATATACAATTCAACTACTACAATTCTATATGAAAAACTGATTATAATAATATTTCGCGTTCAAACTTTTATACAATATTTTACAAACTTACAATACCGCTTATTTTACATAAAACATGAAATATAGCACACAATAACTTTGATACAAGATAGTTTTGAAGATAATTCTAGCTAGTACACAAGTCGTTCAGCAAAGGCAATAAAGACATGTAATTCATACGTCCAGAAACAAGTCATGCATTCTGGTTTTACTAGGACTACTTCCCATCCTTGGTCTTGTGGAACATAACCGTTATGGCCGTTGATAAGACAGCGTGTTGTAACGTCGTCAAAGGGACGAGGGTTACGTAATGACCAACAGTCTCGTAATAACCTAAAAACCTCATTTCTTACCCCAATTACCGACTCCGTCACTTGTGGGAACGTTTTGTTTAATAGTTGTAGCCCGATGTTCTTGTTCTCACTTTGGTGAGAAGCGAACATTACTAACCCGTAAGCATAACATGCTTCTTTATGTTGCATGTTAGCCGTTTTTTCTAAATCACGAAGTCCTATATTCGGATATACTGAGTCAAAATAATTTCTTAACCCGTTGCATAAAATAGCATTTGGGTTCCCCGCAATATATGCGTCAAAGTAAACACATCGTAACTTATGGATTTCCCAATGTGATATCCCCCATCTTTCGAACGAAAGCCTTTTATAAACCAAGGCATTCTTGGAACGTTCTTCGAATGTCTTACAAACTGATCTCGCCTTAAATAGTTGTGCCGAGGAATTCTGACCGACTCTAGACAAGATTTCATCAATCATGTCTCCGGGTAGGTCTCTTAAAATATTGGGTTGTCTATCCATTTTGTGTTTTTATACTGTAAAATAGACAAGAGTTAGATTCATAAAAAAATACTTATTAATACAATCAATTTTTACATATATCATAAAGTATAAGCACACTATATTACATATATTACACCACACGAATACAACTATCTTATTCCGACTCGCTTGTTTCTTCTTGTTCGGTTTTGGTTCGTTTTACCAAGTTTCTAGGGATATATGATGTTCCCCTAATACGAGCCGTCGTTGTGCACATTGGTTTAGAAAAACCTGGTGGTTTAGAGGTTCCCGGGTCATTGTTACAACTTAAGGACTTCGGGGGTTGACGATACATATAAAGTTCATCGGGGTTGGAATTAGATTTCTCTATTTTTATGCCCTTTTCCTTATTATTTTCTTTTGCCTTTTTAAATTCAGTTGGGGTAATTTCTATAACATCATCGGAATTCTCGTCGGAATCCGATTCATCGGAGAATTGGTAATCCTCCCAATATTTTGCTTCCTTGGCGGAAACACCATTGACCATAATTAACCTTGGTCGGTTGGTTGAGGATTCTCTTTTACTTAACCGTTTTATTATTTCTCCCACCGGTTCTATTTCTTCTTCCGGTTCCGATTCTTCTTCCGGTTCCGATTCTTCTTCCGGTTCCGGTTCATCTTCGGGAACTTGTGAATCAGTCCACGAATCATTCCAATTTACATTTGACTCTTCATTATTATTAGGTGAGTCAATGGGACTTTTTCTAGAGGTAGACATCTATCACATAATATCAAACACGTTAAGAGATTAATATATCACATAATATTCATATGTTAAAAATATATAGTTTCCAACAAAAATGTTAAGCAATCATTTTTAAAGAAAACACGGTCGAAGTCTAGACTCACTAATGCATCCTAACAAACTCGATAAGACACACTAATGCAAATTTTCTGGTTCTCTAAGACCAACGCTCGGATACAAACTGAAATGTCCCGTTCTTATTGATTAAAAACGTTCCATATTAATTGATTTCGTTGCGAGGTTTTGACCTCTATATGAGACGTTTTTCAAAGACTGCATTCATTTTTAAAACAAACCATAACCTTTATTTCATAAATAAAGGTTTAAAAAGCTTTACGTAGATTAGCAAATAATGATAATCTAAAATATCCTGTTTACACACGACCATTACATAATGGTTTACAATACAAATATGTTACATCGAAATCAGTTTCTTGAATGCAGTTTTTACACAATATCATACAAACATGGACTTCAAATCTTGTCCTTATTTTAGTATGCAACAGCGAAAGCTCTTAGTATTCACCTGAGAATAAACATGCTTTAAATGTCAACAAAAATGTTGGTGAGTTATAGGTTTAACCTATATATATCAAATCGTAACAATAGACCACAAGATTTCATATTTCAATACACATCCCATACATAGAGATAAAAATCATTCATATGGTGAACACCTGGTAACCAACATTAACAAGATGCATATATATAAGAATATCCCCATCATTCCGGGACACCCTTCGGATATGATATAAATTTCGAAGTACTAAAGCATCCGGTACTTTGGATGGGGTTTGTTAGGCCCAATAGATCTATCTTTAGGATTCGCGTCAATTAGGGTGTCTGTTCCCTAATTCTTAGATTACCAGACTTAATAAAAAGGGACATATTCGATTTCGATAATTCAACCATAGAATGTAGTTTCACGTACTTGTGTCTATTTTGTAAATCATTTATAAAACCTGCATGTATTCTCATCCCAAAAATATTAGATTTTAAAAGTGGGACTATAACTCATTTTCACAGATTTTTACTTCGTCGGGAAGTAAGATTTGGCCACTGGTTGATTCACGAACCTATAACAATATATACATATATATCAAAGTGTGTTTAAAATATATTTACAATACTTTTAATATATTTTGATGTTTTAAGTTTATTAAGTCAGCTGTCCTCGTTAGTAACCTACAACTAGTTGTCCACAGTTAGATGTACAGAAATAAATTGATAAATATTATCTTGAATCAATCCACGACCCAGTGTATATGTATCTCAGTATTGATCACAACTCAAACTATATATATTTTGGAATCAACCTCAACCCTGTATAGCTAACTCCAACATTCACATATAGAGTGTCTATGGTTGTTCCGAAATATATATAGATGTGTCGACATGATAGGTCAAAACATTGTATACGTGTCTATGGTATCTCAAGATTACATAATATACAATACAAGTTGATTAAGTTATGGTTGGAATAGATTTGTTACCAATTTTCACGTAGCTAAAATGAGAAAAATTATCCAATCTTGTTTTACCCATAACTTCTTCATTTTAAATCCGTTTTGAGTGAATCAAATTGCTATGGTTTCATATTGAACTCTATTTTATGAATCTAAACAGAAAAGTATAGGTTTATAGTCGGAAAAATAAGTTACAAGTCGTTTTTATAAAGGTAGTCATTTCAGTCGAAAGAACGACGTCTAGATGACCATTTTAGAAAACATACTTCCACTTTGAGTTTAACCATAATTTTTGGATATAGTTTCATGTTCATAATAAAAATCATTTTCTCAGAATAACAACTTTTAAATCAAAGTTTATTATAGTTTTTAATTAACTAACCCAAAACAGCCCGCGGTGTTACTACGACGGCGTAAATCCGGTTTTACGGTATTTTTCGTGTTTCCAGGTTTTAAATCATTAAGTTAGCATATCATATAGATATAGAACATGTGTGTAGTTAATTTTAAAAGTCAAGTTAGAAGGATTAACTTTTGTTTGCGAACTAGTTTAGAATTAACTAAACTATGTTCTAGTGATTACGAGTTTAAATCTTCGAATAAGATAGTTTTATATATATGAATCGAATGATGTTATGAACATCATTACTACCTCAAGTTTAGTAGGTAAACCTACTGGAAGTGACAAGAAATGATCTAGCTTCAAAGGATCTTAGATGGCTTGAAAGTTCTTGAAGTAGGATCATGACACAAAAACAAGTTCAAGTAAGATTTTTACTCGAATTAAGATAGTTTATAGTTATAGAAATTGAATCAAAGTTTGAATATGAATATTACCTTGAATAAGAAAGATAACCTACTATATATAACAAAGGTTTCTTGATCTTAGATGATTACTTGGAATGGATTAGAAAGCTTGGAAGTAAATTAGTAAACTTGAAGGGATTTTTGAAGTGTTCTTGAAGTGTTCTTCCTATGATGATTATAGCTTGATTCTTGAAGTGATTTTTGATGAAGATGATGATTAACTACGGGACAAATACGTTCATAATAGTGTGTGTGTGTGTTGAGAGAGAATTAGAAAGAGAATTGGAAGTGAAATGGAGTGAATGATGAGTGGTAATTGGTGAGTGGGGTTAAAAGGAGTTCTAGTTAGTTGACTAGCTCATGGTAGAAGTTAAAATTGATTAGTCATACATGACATAATCAAGAGTGGAATCCCATGCTAGTCCCTATTGGTATATACTCATAGTAAGTATACTCATAGTAAGTACGTTTTGAAGCTGTGTATAATACAGGTAAGAATACGACTAGAATTCTTGATGAAAGAAAAGAATGGAAAAGTAACTGTAACCATTTTCGTTAAGTATGAGTGTTTTGATATATGTCTTGAAGTCTTCCAAAAGTATTTTAATACATCTAAATACACTACATGTATATACATTTTAACTAAGTCGTTAAGTCATCGTTAGTCGTTACATGTAAGTGTTGTTTTGAAACCTTTAAGTTAACGATCTCAATTAATGTTGTTAACCCATTGTTTATTATATCTAATGAGATGTTAAATTATTATATTATCATGATATTATGATATATTAATATATCTTAATATGATATATATACATTTAAATGTCGTTACAACGATAATCGTTACATATATGTCTCGTTTCGAAATCCTTAAGTTAGTAGTCTTGTTTATATGTATATAACTCATTGTTAATATACTTATGGAGATAATTACTTATCATAATCTCATGTTAACCATATGTATATCCATATATATATATCGTCATGTCATTTTTACAAGTTTTAACGTTCGTGAATCGCCGGTCAACTTGGGTGGTCAATTGTCTATATGAAACATATTTCAATTAATCAAGTCTTAACAAGTTTGATTGCTTAACATGTTGGAAACATTTAATCATGTAAATATCAATCTCAATTAATATATATAAACATGGAAAAGTTCAGGTCACTACACCAGTTCCCTAATTCTTAGGCTACCAAGCTAAAAGGGGCATATTCGATTTCGATCATTCAACCATAAAATGTAGTTTCACGTACTTGTGTCTATTTTGTAAAACATTTATAAAACTACATGTATTCTCATCCCAAAAATATTAGATTTTAAAAGTGGGACTATAACTCACTTTCACAGATTTTTACTTCGTCAGAATTTAAGACTTGGCCACGGATCGATTCACGAACCTATAACAAATATATACATATATATCAAAGTATGATTGAAATATATTCACAACATTTTTTATTACGTTTTAATGATTTAAGTTTATTAAATTAGCGGTCCAACGTTAGTAATCTACAATTAGTTGTCCATAGTTAAATGTGGAAATAAATCAATATATATTATCTCAAATCAATCCACGACCCAGTGTCTACAAGTCTCAGACTCGATCACAACTTAAAGTATATATATTATTTTGAAATCAACCTCAACCCTGTATAGCTAACTCAAGCATTACTGCATATAGAGTGTCTATGGTTGTTCCAAATAATATATATATATGGGTCGATATGATATGTCAAAACATTGTATAAGTGTCTATGGTCTATAAGGGTTACATAATATGTTAGAGTACATGTATAATATAATATAAGTTAGTTAAGTTATGGTTAGAATAGATTTGTTACAAATTTCACGTAGCTACAACAAGCAAAAATATCCAATTTTTTTTACCCATAACTTCTTCGTTTTAAATCCGTTTTGAGTGATTCAAGTTGCTATGGTTTCATAATGAACTGAAATTCATGAAACTAAACAAAAAAAGAATAAGTTTATAGTCGGAAATACACGTTACAAGTTATTTTTGTACGAGGTAGTCATTTCAGTCGAAAGAACAACGTCTTGATGACCATTTTGAAAAACATACTTCCACTTTGAGTTTAACCATAATTTTTGGATATAGTTTCATGTTCATAAGAAAATTATTTTCCCAGAAGGATAACTTTTAAATCAAAGTTTATCATAGTTTTTCATTATCTAACCCAAAACAGCCCCCGGTTTTACTACGACGGCGTATGTTCGATTTTACGGTGTTCTTCGTGTTTTCAGGTTTTAAATCATTAAGTTAGCATATCATATAGATACAGAACATGTGTTTAGTTGATTTTAAAAGTCAAGTTAGAAGGATTAATTTTGTTTGCGAACAAGTTTAGAATTAACTAAATTATGTTCTAGTTATTACAAGTTTAAATCTTCGAATAAGATAGTTATATATATGAATCGAATGATGTTATGAACATCATTACTACCTCAAGTTTAGTAGGTAAACCTACTGGAAGTGACAAGAAATGATTTAGCTTCAAAAGATCTTGGATGACTTGAAAGTTCTTGAAGTAGAATCATGACACGAAAACAAATTCAAGTAAGATTCCTACTCGAATTAAGATTGTTATAGTTATAGAAATTGAATCGAAGTTGGAATATGAGTATTACCTTGAATTAGAATGATAACCTACTGTAAATAACAGAGGTTTCTTGATCTTAGATGATTACTTAGAATGGATTAGAAAGCTTGAAAGTAGACTTACAAACTTGAAAGTGTTCTTGAAGTTTACTTGAGTAGTTGTTTTGAAAGTTAAACTAGGTTAGGATTTATAAACTAGATTGAGCTAGATTTTGTTGAAGATGATGAAGAACACTTAGAACACCAAGAGAGAACTTGAGAGAGATAAGTTTGATGCATGAAAGTTGAAAAATGAAAGTGTTATGGTTGGTGAAGAAAAACGTAATCCTACCCTTGAATATAAGGTTCCATTAGTTTGTATTTTTGTTAGATATTTCATGCTAGTTGCCAAATGATGGTTCCCACATATTTAGGTTACTCATTAAGGCTGCTAAGAGCTGATCATTGAAGTATATATATCAATAGTATATATATTTAGAAGTTGTGTATTGTACGAGTACGTATACGAATTGAATACGAGTAAATAGTGTTACTGTAGCAAATAGTTTTTACTGTAGCAAATAGTTTTTTACTGTAGCGAATATAGCGAATAGTATTTTGCTGTAGCAAAGCGAAAATTTACTGTAGCAATAGTGTTTGCTGTAGCAAATAGTGTTTTACCGTAGCAAATAGTGCTTTACTGTAGCAAATAGTGTTTTAGTTGTACATCTTTGATTTAATTATATTTCTTCTTATATATATATATATATATATATATATATATATATATATATATATATATATATATATATATATATATATAAACTTACATCATAAAAAATAAAACGATTATATAATTATCACAAGTTATGACGTTCGTGAATAATCAGGCAAACGGGGTGGTCAATTGTCTACATAATCTCATTTCAATTAATCAAGTCTTAACAAGTTTGATTGCTTAACATGTTAGAAAAATTTAATCATGCAAATATTGTGACGACCCGGAAATTTCCGACCAAATTTAAACTTAATCTTTATATGTTTCCAGCACGATAAGCAAAGTTTGTTAGGTTGAGTCTCAAAAATTTTGAACTGTTTATTCAATTGACCTTTGACTGTTCCTGACGATTCACGAACTGTTACTTGCAAATAAATAGATACATATATATTTAAATTTATAAATATATATAATAAGTTGAAATATAATTTGAAATAATATACGCTTTAATTGTTAGAAATAATTATGTAAAAATAACCTAAGATATAATAAAATAAATATATATATATACATATAAATTATATAAAATATATATATGTGATTTAGAATTTATTTAGCAAACGACACTAACACTTGTTTGTCATTCGATCGATATTAAATAAGTTTAAACCAAATTTAATGGCTGCTTCACCGTTGATCACTGTTTATGATTATTATTATTATTATTATATTATTTGTATTAACCCGAAATGGGTGAAATTTACGCGAATTACATATGAGATAAATTACAATATTTTTTACCTAAAGAAGAAGGTATGTGGCTAGTTTAGTAACTGTCACTAGTTAAGAGTGACTGATAGTAAAGCGTGTCAAGAATAATCTTTTAAAGACTCCAACATCCACCGTCCAAGCGTTTATCACCATTCATCAGGACTTTCTAGCCATTAATTATTAATTCTCATTATTACTAATTACTCCGTAATATTATTACTACTCAATTCAGTGTAATTGGTAAATAAAAATATCCAACAAAATGTCACATGCCCAACAGGCCAATGGTGACTTAAAATAATTAAAGTGTCCTTTCTTTATCCATTACACCATAATTATCAAATCATGGTTCCGTCAATCAGGACATTCTTAGTTGGCAGTATCTATGTGCAAGTGTGTACTAAATTGATTCTTTTCTTCTCACTTGTAAAATCACCACCTTTCATTGTCTAGTATGTCTACTAGATATTTATATATATCCTATATACATATATGTCCACATACATCTGTTAAAACATCAAATATAACCAAAACCCCACTTCCCATTATCACTCTCTAAGTTTCTGTTAGACATCAACATCGGATGCTACTTTATTTATTTTCTTTTTCGTGATTTTCTGTCGACCATCAAGATGATATGCTGGAAAGTCTTTCTCGGTGTCAGGATGAGATTATAAATCAACTTACTTCTGTTTCCTTCTCTTACACCCATTTCAATTACCACCTTCCACCTTCATTAGGATCAACCATCACCGCCAACATTAAACGCCATAAACCACCATCTTGATTCACCTTCACACCATCATCAAATGAATTCAAAACCCCTATTGAAAAACGGTAGTTGTTGTTATGATTACAAACCGAGAACCTTTCACAATGTTGAACAACCACCACCATACGAACCACAATGAACCACCTTCTAACCGTCACCTTTTAATCACCACAAAGGCCAAACTGTTTCGACTTCTACTGCTATAGGTACCTTCTGTTTTTGCTTAAATTAAACACCACTCAACCGACACCACCTTCATCAAACCTCATGAATACCCACTCCATCTTCAACCATCATAATCAACTGTTGCTACCTTCGTTTCTATGCTGGTTCGATCAAACCCACAACAAACCCTATCAAACCAACTATTTTTCTCTTCTGTCATTCTTCTCTTTTTGTTTCTGTTAAGAACCGACTGCCACCACCTTGAAACCTCATTCGTTTGTACTATGGTATACCACTGTTATGGTTTCTGTTAACCGACGATGTGATGATAAAAAGATAGTGATGCGAGTAGGTAGTACATGATGATGATAAAGGTGATTAAAGTAATAATAGTGGTGTATCAAATAATGAAGATGGTGACTGTTTTGATAAAGATCATGGTATTTCTTTTTGTTTTGCTTTTTGCACGTTACTTCTATATTGGTGGCCAACCACACTAACTAGAAGACCCCACTTATGAAAATTGATGAGCAAGTGTCTCAGCTCTTCTATGTTGTAATGAACAGACGCAAAAACAAATAATGTAATATATTACGCCAAATGATTGAAGCCAAAATACACTTGAGTTATGACAAACGGCTCATCAGATAGATTAGTTGGGTTGCTGCAGTCCATTTAGTTTAATGGACTTTTATTTAGGCTAGTTTTATGTGGGTCGAGTTCCAAATTCATTTTCTGTTGGGCCATTTTAAAAACCCATTAGACTTCCGGTTTAGTTTCTGGCCATTCGTTATTACTGCTATTAATATTACTTGGTTCAACAATTCGCTAATTCTGTTGGGGAAATTACACGTGAGTGACGAGAAGTAGAAGACGACGTTTATTATTAGGATATTCACGTGTAAGGTTGAAAATGGCGAGTTAATGTTAATGAGGTGAGGATGATTATAATCACGATAATGAATATTATAAATGGGTAATAATTTGATGACGTGACTGTGAATGGCAGCGGTATAGATGAAATTGTTATTTATGATAGATATATGATGTAGATGATGAAGATGACGATTAGATTAGGATAATGATATTATGATCATAGTGATATACAATAAGGATGGTGATGTTGTTATGATAATAAATGATGATGACGGGAAGTAGTGGATGATGATCGCATATTTTTTTTAGATTAAACAACTGCTACCGTGTTTCATTAAATCATTGGGCTTAGATGACACAATTTGGGCTTATAGATCTATTAAGCATGATTTTATATGTTGGGCCGAAGTCTTTTAATTGTTGTTGGGACATTAATTACTAGATTGACTTGTGAGGCAATTTAGGTCATGAATTGGTTTGCACTATTGGGTCGAGATCCGGTTATGATTGGGCCGAATTACATCTATTTTATGTTGGGTTGATAGTTGTAAAAGAAGAATAAAAACAGACAGTTAAAATGGTTATATAGTTTTAATCCGTGAATTAAAACAGAAAGATACATGGCAGTGTAATGGTTAAGGATATTATCGGGTTAGCGGGAGGTCGCTGGTTCAAACCCGGACTTGGACAAAAGTTTTTAAGGGCTACTTCTTTAAGGTAGTTTACTTGTTACTCATTTTTTTTATTATTATTGTTATTATTAATTACTATTGCGATTAGGATTATTACAAATATTAAAGATATAAATATTAGTATCATTATTATATAAAATTATCATTTTCATTTTTGTTATTAGTATTACCATTATTAATAAAATTATTATTATTATTATTAGTAAATCAATATTATCAAAACTATCACTCTAACAAAAAAATATTTTGTACATTAAATATACATATTACATATACTAGAATTATATTAATATTTCATATAACTACATATATAAAATAATTATATTATTTATATAAATACTTACATATAGCAAACTAATGATATTTTTATAATATAACTAAATGTATAGATATTAATTATTTTAAATATATATACGAAATAGATATATATAACATATAATTTAAAATATAATATAAGCATACCTTTTTAAATGGAATTTAGTATAAGTTCTATATAACTACAAATATATAAATAATATATAGTAATAGAGGAAATTATGTAAGTTCCATTATATGTGTTAATATATATAATTGATATAGGTTCGTGAATCCGAGGCCAACCCTGCATTATTTTTACTACAAAATATCGTATTGTGAGTTTTATTTGCTCCCTTTTTAAATGCTTTTTCAATATATATTTTTGGGACTGAGAATACATGCGTTGCTTTTATAAATGTTTTACGAAATAGATACAAGTAATCGAAACTACATTATATGGTTGAATGATCGAAGATGAATATGCCCCTTTTGCTTGGTAGCCTAAGAATTAGTAAACCAGTCCACTAATTGATGCGAATCCTAAAGATAGATCTATTGGGCCAACAAACCCCATCCGTTGTAGCGGATGCTTTAGTACTTCGATGTTTTTTTTATCATGTCTGATGAATGTCCCGAAATGATAGGGGATATTCTTATATGCATCTTGTTAATGTCAGTTACCAGGTGTTCAATCCATATGAATGAATTTTTATAGCAGTGAGCAAACCTGCACCTTGAAACGAAAATGAAATCTTGTGGTCTATTAAAATTATGGAAATGATTGACTATGATAAACTAATGAACTCACCAACCTTTTGGTTGACACTTTTAAGCATGTTTATTCTCATGTATGAAAGAAATCTTTCGCTGTGCATTTGCTCATTTTAGGGATATTACTTGGAGTCATTCATGACATATTTCAAAAGACGTTGCATTCGAATCATTGAGCTCATCAAGATCAATATTAAGTCATTCATAGTTTGGGTATACTATGAAAGGATATGCATATCTGTCAACTTTCGATGAAATGGAAGATTGTCTTTTAAAAATGAATACAATGTTTGTAAAATGTATCATATAGAGGTCAAGTACCTCGCAATGTAACCAGATGTTGAAGACTTTATCCAGATGGATTAGGACGGGTCTCTACAAATATAGTTTTTATTTAATATATAATCAAGGAAAATTTAGTGTCACTACAGTACCTACCCGTTAAATAAATTTCATCCCAAAATTTTAAGCAGTTGAAGGTGTTGACGCAACTTTTAGAAATAGGTGAGGGTATTTCAGCTTCATCTGATCTTCACGCTCGCAGGTGAACTCGGGTCCTCTACGAGCATTCCATCGAACCTTAACATGTGACGACCCGGAAATTTCCGACCAAATTTAAACCTAACCTTTATATGTTTCCGACACGATAAGCAGAATTTGTAATGATGAATCTTAAAAAGTTTGGAACTACATTCATGTAATCAATTACCCTTTGACCGTGTTCGACGATTCACGAACAATTATGTGTATATAGATATGTATATATAATATATAATATTAACTGAAAACATTAACAAAGTATTAGATATATGATACTTTACATGAACGTATTTGTTTCGATATATTTATCGACAGAATTAAGAGATAATATCAAATGATTGAATTATCAGATACATTATGATATGATTACGGGCCAATGTTATGAGGTCCACTGTGATTTAAGAAATCTATTCTTTTTGACAATATTTGGAAAATGGTAAAGTGATCTATAAGTAAGAACGTGGAGTGTAAATAACTTAGATGTTGGATATCGAAAAGTTAAGTAACACAACATTTTTCATTAAGATGATTTCATACGTTTATTAAACCTTTGGACTTTATCCCATGCTTCACCAACATACTGTAATTTAAAAACTTGAAACCTATTATGAATATATATAATTCTACTTTTCTAAAATGTTTTATGATATAACGATTTAAATATATTTATACGCGTATTATACGTACATAGTTTTATACTTTTACTATACCTTAACTTTAACTTTACCTTAACTTTAACTTTACTTTTACTTTACTTTTACTTTACTTTAACTTTAATAATTCACTTTAATAATTCACTTTAATAATTCATACTTTAACAATTCACTTTAATAATTCATACTTTAATAATTCACTTTAATAATTTATACTTTAATAATTCACTTTAATAATTCATACTTTAATAATTCACTTTAATAATTCAAAAATCTATTATAAATAGAATTCAATAGGTTTCATTATTTCATAGAAACTTGAAAATATATTTCTCTAAACTCTCTCAATCGAATTACATATATATATTTACTTAGTATTATTTCAAGATATTATTAGTATACATAAAATACTACGACGGAGTTATATTCTGACGATTTCAAAATAAGTTTTCAAAAGGGATAGAGCTAAGGAAATTATGGGTTATAGCTATGGAGGTTATGGGTATTGTTCGAGGGTATTGCTCGTGAGGTCAACCTAACGTTTATCATTTTCGTTGCGTCTACGTACTTTCCTGCAATATTGAATCACAATATTGATACGTGAGCATTCATATCTTATCTTTTATATATTAATAGTGTATCCCTGACTAGTGCTCGAGTATATATGATTATGCATGTTTGTATGCTTAGTTTCGTCGTTAAATAGTTTATGATAAATCACGAATTTGATACATATGCTACTGAGATAAGGTATATGATATGCATGTCGTTGAAAAGCTAAAGAAAAATTAATAACTTTTCATTTAGAAATCGTGTGGGTTCGATGAACGGATTAAAAGATATGGTCAACTGAATTATTATTAATTTTAATATTATTATTAAAACGATTATTATAATTGTTATCAGTTGATGTTATTACTAAAATTATCTTTATTACTAAAAACTAATATTTTTATTGAAACTATCATTTTATTATTTTTATCATTATTATTATTATTATCAATATTATTTTATCAAATAAATATGCGTACAAAGATATTTTTACCACACATAATATAATTACATTAATAATACATACCACTATATTTTTATGATATTAAGTGAATTTTATAAATTTTATTACTTGAGATATATATAAAAGTATATTTTTATCATATATGAATTTAAGTATAAATTTTTATTTATTAATAAATGACTTGTATTATTTAGTATAATAAGATCTGATAAATATATTTAAATATATAAAACAACTATATATAAGTTATATAATAAACATGTATAGATTTTGGAAGTCATTTTGGGTCAAGTTAACTTTTGCATGTCGGTCTCGAGCATTAGGATTGTGATACACTACGACTTGACCTAAATTGTTAGACAGATATTGACCAACATATAAATATATATACTTAATATAGGTTCGTGAATCCAAAACAAACCATGCACTTGTTCAGTGCCGTCATATACATAATTGCTACGAAATACAGTATTGTGAGTTTCATTACTCCCTTTTTATATATATTTTTGGGCTGAGAATACATGCACTGTTTTATAATTGTTTTGCGAAATGGACACAAGTACTAAAAACATATTCTACGTTGAGTTGTACCACTTTGCATATTTTTCCCTAATAGCTTGGTAAATACCATTTACATGCGGTATTGTAAACGCGAATCCTGTTGATAGATCTATCGGGCCTGACAACCCCAACCGGACTGGACGACCAGTATTCAACGGTTGCACAGTACTTCGTTTCAGTGACTACACTTGGTACAGTGTAGTGAGATTTCATAATAAAGGGAATATGCGACGTTGATTAAATGTTAAGTATGGTTACCAAGTGCTCAACCTCTTAGAATATTTTTATTAAAATGTTTATGTATATGAAATCTTGTGGTCTATTACTATTACGAAAATGGTTGATTATGATAAACTAATGAACTCACCAACCATTTGGTTGACACTTTAAAGCATGTTTATTCTCAGGTATTAAAGAAATCTTTCGCTGTGCATTAGCTAATTTTAAGGATATTACTTGGAGTCATTCATGACATACTTTGAAAGACGTTGCATTCGAGTCGTTGAGTTCATCAAGATTAATATTAAGTCAATTATAGTTGGATGTAATATGAAATGGTATGCATGCCGTCAATTTTAGATGTAAAGAAAGTTTGTCTTTTAAAAACGAATGAAATAACGTATCATATAGAGGTCAAATACCTCGCGATGTAATCAACTATTGTGAATCGTTTATAATGTATATTAACGGGTCCTTTCAGTTGGTATCAGAGCGGTGGTCTTAGCGAACCAGGTCTTGTATTAGTGTGTCTAACTGATAGTTGTTAAGATGCATTAGTGAGTCTGGACTTCGACCGTGTCTGCATATCAAAAAGTTTGCTTATCAATTCTAGTCGGAAATCATCTACTTATCATCCTTAGGAAATTACCTGCTTATCATCTTAAGTCTAGACGCGTTTTCCTGCATTTATTGCATAATAGTGTATAGACGGATTCTTATCTTAGCACATCTATTACTGTGAACTTTGACTAACATCTTTTCAAAGATTCTCCGTAATTTACGGAATTTTGGTATTATATATACATATGCAAATTATGTAATTGAAGAATACCAAATCTAAATTCTACAATCTATTTCATACCAAAAATTCTTTTCCTGATCCTACGAGATGGATCCCTCAACCAGTTCGAATTCCTCAGATTCCGACAGCTATTCTGATATGGATATCTACCTGAGCTCCGAAATTAGCATCACTGGAATGGATCAACCAATTTCCCATCATCTATTTTGGATGAATTGGGGATGGGTCCGTAGTCAACTCAACCATTGGATACAAGAAGAAGGTGATCCCTTCCATCCACCACATTGCCCTCTTGGCGATGAACCTGAAGCACTTACCGGCGAACCTGTTCGAGACACCATTTTCTCACTCATTGCTAGAGTATCTCATCATGATTATATACTATCCCATATTGCGAATCTTATTCATCCGCTCATTCCAACCGCCAATCATCCCGGTGTACTAGCAGAAATTAACGAACTTCGCGCCCGAGTAGTGGCTTTGGAATACATGGTGCAAGGATTACAAACACAATCAGCAGCACCAGCAGCATAACCAATACTGCCAGTAACATCCACATCACAAGCCTCAATACCACAAGCTTCAGCAGCATCACCAGCAGTTACCGACAGTATCATCAGCATCAACAATATCGTCAGCACCACCATCACCGTCAGTACTGTCAGCATCATCAGCACTAGCAGCACCTATAACATCACAAGTTCCGTCAGTTCAAGAATCACCGTGGACATCATCATTGATCAACAACGAGTATTTTGTATCAACGAGTTATGAAGTATTAACTCATTCTTCTGAAGAAATTATATATATATTTTATATATATGAATGCTGAAACTATAAAAATCTTTCGTACTAAGCTATTGAATATGAATTGAAAAAGGCTAGATACTACTCAGTTAAATTCATATTACTAATATGCTATGATGTACATCCTTTGTTAACAACCTAACCATCGTAACTACAATCTTTGATTCAATTAAATGAATTCGATTTCATAATAAACCAAGTGTATCATTCAATAACATGTTTGATTTTACACTTTCATCTTCAATGTACTCGAAATTTACTGGAAAACAACATTCGTATCTTGTGAAGTTAGCAAGAGTTCTATGAGCATCAGCATAATTCACTAAGGAAATATCTATAAGAATAAATATTGAAGTATTGATTACATTAGCGAAATACTCCGCGAAGATTATGTAATCTCTAATGTTTTAGAGATTATTCTTTACTAATCCAAGCCGAAAATCAAATGAGCTTAATATGATATTAACTCATTAAATCTGTATTACATCTGAAGAAAATATACATACATATATTTTCATAAAGACTGTAATGAAAAATTCTTGTTCAAAATATTATTTGTGACTTTTTTTTAACGGGTAGGTAATACCCGAGAGATATATAAATGCACAATTAATATATTACATTCTTCGATTCTAATTCAGTAAATCATCAACTATACTCCCAATTTTCACAACAGTATACCCTCTTTTATAAGAAATCAAAACAACCATACTCATTCAAATTCAATCACCTATTCTGATTTTTGAAATCTCATAATGCAACTCGAGATATAAGCAAAACCATCACTCTTAGATCCTTACATTTTTTTCACAGCTATACTTTGACTTCAAAACTGTGATAGAACATCACTTTTAATTGTAACACTAAAAAGGATACGAGAATCAATCGAGATTTATGACAAATTTATCCTTTGGATATTGACAATGACAAGCTGCATTTAAAACGCTTCAAAATTTTGGAAGACACTTCAAATAAGGAACAATTGAGATGATGATCCAATTACACATTACCCAAAGTCTTGTACCTGAAAAACTCTCAAACCCAAAGTCATAGTTTAAAACGTACCCGCGTTGAATTCTTTAGCATTTATTAGCAAAAACAACCTTACGATTCTTTTCAAAGTAGCCAGTTTTGTCACAGCTCCAACAAGTCAACTTCGACTTTTCAGTAAAACTAATTTTATTATAACTTCGATAAATACGCTGCCCTTTCACCATCGTTACTGGGGAACCTTTCATATCTCACCACATTAGCAGTAAACTTATCAACAACTTCATTAACCTTCGACTTAAACCTCTCCGAAAAGTCACTATACTTATTCATTGAAACTCCATCTCTTACTCATCCGCATCTTGCAACAAGAATTGCCATACCAATTACTGAAAATCAGCAATCAGTATTTTGAAATCTCGCAGCGTTTCTACTTCAAAAGTTATATATACATATAACGTCTATCTCCTAATCTTACACACTTCGAATGTGAAGTTTCTGAAAAACATCTCAAACTGTGAATTAGTTCTCGAAATGCTAATGAAGCAGCAGAAACTGTAAACGACTTTAACAGTCAAAAGTTTGATGACAAAGAATAATGTGTTGGTAAAGCCCAGAAAAAGAGAAGAGTTGGTACTGAACAATGGATTGAGCAGACCGTGAAGGAGACTAAGGACAAATACAAGGACCAAAGTCTGTATTTAAAGAATCTTGATGATTCTGTTTCTGACGAAGTCATTAACGAATACCTTGCTCCTGACTCTAAACCTTTGCAGACCTTATTCTTCATCATCATCTTATCTTAAATATTATAAGATATCTTCGTATCTCTCATTATACATATTCTCCATATTTCTGGAGATATTTTCACAACTAATCTTATCTGAGATCATTTATCTCTCTATAATATCTGCAACATAAAAGAAACTGTGTTGGTTTCTAAATTCTGAAAAAAATTCAAATATGAATGTTTTGAAGTAGTGTTGGGAACTGAAGCATGAGTTAGTATAATATAATGACACTTGATCAACGTGATTATATTACAGTAATTCATGCTGAGTTTCTAATGGAACGTGATGATTCACATAACATACCGTCATCATGTGCCATTTACACGACTCTTACATTCTACCAAATCTCCAAACATATTAAGAACATATCTTCTTGATAGTTCTATCTTTCCGGATATTCTGGTAATTTGCCAAATCAAGATCGTACCATTACGATTTCCTTCTTAGAACATTAACTATGTTCATCCAAAACTTTATACCTACTAATTCTGGACCATTATTCGCTTGACTTAATATAAAGTCCAATAACAACACATAAATTACAAACCGTGTATATCAATGTTTATCGCAACATAAAGACACGGTAGAATTAAAAACACTATAACCCCAAGGGCGAAGTAGAAGAAAACAGATTCCTCCAGTGGAAGTTGGAAAAGGAGAATGATTGTTGCTATAGTAAGGATAAGGACAAGGATTAGAACTGCATTAAGCATTTTTGCAATCTTTTGAAATTGGAATTGAGTATAGAAGTGCTAAAAACTAATGGAATGGAAAAGGTAAATATATAAGGGAAATATCAGACGTAGTAATCGGGACAGATCATCGCATTTAATTAAAGAGATCCTAATTTCCTTAAATCTCGAAGAAACAGATCTTATAGATTTCCAAGATTTTTTTTTTTTTTGAATCCCTTCAATTCCGGAATTCAACCATGACTACGTCAAAAATTATGACGAAACTTATTTTTCTCATTCCACTATTTTGTGATAGCTTCACTCATACGCTTCGAGTAATCGGATCATTTTATCCATATTACTCTATGGTAATAAAATCCTATCTATCAACACATATCCGTCATGAAAATATTTTTATGGTTAGCCATGACAACCTCGATCAAATTTCGGGACGAAATTTCTTTAACGGGTAGGTACTGTGACGACCCGGAAATTTCCGACCAAATTTAAACCTAACCTTTATATGTTTCTGACACGATAAGCAGAATTTGTAATGTTGAATCTCAAAAATTTTGGAACTACATTCATGTAATCAATTACCCTTTGACCGTGTTCGATGATTCACGAACAATTATGTGTATATAGATATGTATATATAATATATAATATTAACTGAAAACATTAACAAAGTATTAGATATATGATACTTTACATGAATGTATTTGTTTCGATATATTTATCGACAGAATTAAGAGATAATATCAAATGATTGAATTATCAGATACATTATGATATGATTACGGGCCAATGTTATGAGGTCCACTGTGATTTAAGAAATCTATTCTTTTTGACAATATTCGGAAAATGGTAAAGTGATCTATAAGTAAGAACGTGGAGTGTAAATAACTTAGATGTGGATATCGACAAGTTAAGTAACTCGACATTTTTCATTAAGATGATTTCATACATTTATTAAACCTTTGGACTTTATCCCATGCTTCACCAACAGATTGTAATTTAAAAACTTGAAATCTATTATGAATATATATAATTCTACTTTTCTAAAATGTTTTATGATATAACGATTTAAATATATTTATACGCGTATTATACGTACATAGTTTTATACTTTTACTATACTTTAACTTTAACTTTACCTTTACTTTACTTTTACTTTACTTTTACTTTACTTTAACTTTAATAATTCACTTTAATAATTCATACTTTAACAATTCACTTTAATAATTCATACTTTAATAATTCACTTTAATAATTCATACTTTAATAATTCACTTTAATAATTCATACTTTAATAATTCACTTTAATAATTCAAAAATCTATTATAAATAGGATTCAATATGTTTCATTATTTCATAGAAACTTGAAAATATATTTCTCTAAACTCTCTCAATCGAATTACATATATATATTTACTTAGTATTATTTCAAGATATTATTAGTATACATAAAATACTACGACGGAGTTATATTCAGACGATTTCAAAATAAGTTTTCAAACGGGATAGAGCTAAGGAAATTATGGGTTATAGCTATGGAGGTTATGGGTATTGTTTGAGGGTATTGCTCGTGAGGTCAACCTTATCATTTTCGTTGCGTCTACGTACTTTCCTGCAATATTGAATCACAATATTGATACGTGATTATTCATATCTTATCTTTTATATATTAATAGTTTATCCCTGACTAGTGCTCGAGACGGTCGGGTCCTAAAAAGTTCGAGACATTAGAGACTGGAGTCGAGACACACGTTGACCAAAATTGACTTTTGAATATATAAGTATATAAATATATATATATTTGTACATATTTTAAAGTCAAAAACTTTAATAGACTAATTTGTACTCATAATTTTTTTTTTGGGTAAAGAGTTTTACCCGGTAAATATTATTAAAAAATAATAATAAGAAGAAACAAGAAAGCGCAAATGACCTCAAGCGCATCAAGAGGCCCCACAGACAACCAAACAACCAAGCTAGAACCTAATACAGAAATAACTAGCAAAACCAAACACATATAACAGCCTGCATAATCACGGACACATTCTATAACCAGCCCAATTTCATACCAAACGTAGTTCTTTCCTTAGAAAAAGTTTTCGAAGCCATAAACTCAGCAGTCTTAGAAAAAGTTTTCGAAGCCATACACTCAGCAGTTTCATCTTTATCAGATTCAACATCGCTTTCTTCATCAATTAATCTAAAAGCGTCTTCATTCAAAGCATCTAACGCGTTTTGAGTCTTCACTTCTAAACTTTTACTTGTCACGACTTCCGACTTCTTTTTTTCACCCGGACCACTCTTATGCAAACCATTATTACAATCAGTATTCTTCTTTGGCCTATAAACCAATCTTTACTGTAGTTTACTTACACCAAAAGTAACCTTCTGCTTGTTATTACCATTTGTCACCTCTTTAGTCACCTTCTTTTAACTACCTGAAAATCAATTTGTGCCCATAATCGCTATCACTGTTAATATAATACATAAAACTCAAATTCAAATACGACAAATTTGACCGATTTTTCTGACTTTCTGGTTTTTTCGAATTTTTCAGAGAGTTTAACCTGATTTTTTCAACTTTGACCGGAATCTTGACCGTTGACTGTCACATTAGACGGTTTTCTTCGAGAGGGGACGAGCTAGTCATCAAACCGTCTCAACGGAAGTCACAATGGCTCGAGACGGGATGTTTTGTAACAGTGTACATATATATATATATATATATATATATATATATATATATATATATATATATATATATATATATATATATATATATATATGAGTTCGAAATATTTCAAAGACGGAAAAACTGTAAAAAAAAAACGGTCACCAACCACACCGTTAAACTCGAAATATTTTTATGAACAAACGGAAACTAACTACATTCAAAACGGATACTTTTTAAAAAACGCTAAACACAACGACATCCCGTGTCTTCCTGCTCGCCACGAGTTAAATTTTTTATGAACATGTATTTTTATGAACAAACGGTCCGTCTTTAACCGTTTTTTACTGTTTGTTCATAAAAATACATGTTCTTACTTAAAGTTGACCGTTTTATCCGTCTTTGACCTTTTTTCCGTCTTTGACCGTTTTTTCCGTCTTTAACTTACTGTTTTTTAGCGTTGTTGACCGTTTTTTAAGCGTTGACAGTCTTTTTTTCCGTTTCAAGGCCCGTTGCAACGATACTAAGGCAAATCCATTGAGGCGTCTGTTGCAGCGCCCGTTTCGGCCATTTTTTACAAAACTGTATATATATATATATATATATATATATATATATATATATATATATATATATATATATATATATATATATATATATATATATTGGTAGGATCAAGGGGGAAGTAACCAATCGGGGGGAAGCGCGGGAAGCAGTTTTTTTTTTCATTTTTAGAAAAAACTTTTTGGACGAACATTATAGATTGGATAAATGTTTTTATTTTGGCAAACATTATAAATGTTTTTTTTCATTTTTTGAAAAAACTTTGTTTACGAATATTATAGATTGGATGAAAATATGAACATTTAATAAAGATACTTTGTGATAAATGTTTTAATAAAGACACTTAGGTTACTTCCCCATTGATCCTGCCTATATATATATATATATATATATATATATATATATATATATATATATATATATATATATATATATATATATATATATATATATATATATATATATATATATATATTTTAGGTAGAGTATGTTGTTCCAAATTACTCTCAACTTTTGTGCATTTTAATTTAAAAGAGTAAATCATTAGATAATCGGAAAATGGATGAACATGGAAGAAGCATAAACCGGACATTGTGTATGTTTGGCAAAACTGGCTGTTAGCTGAAGTTGAAAGCTGGTAGCTGTTAACTGAAAACTGGTAGCTGTTAGCTGAAAGCTGGTAGCTGTTAACTGAAACTATTTAAACATACCTAAGGGTTTGGCAAAGTAGCTAGAGCAGTTAAAAAATGTTAAAATGACAAAAATGGACACGAGGAAAAAACACTTAATGTTAAATTAAAATGTATATGTTAATTTCGATTTTTAACGTTTTGGGATGTTATTTTCTTGTTGTTTGATTTTAAATTGTTAAATAAGGAAGAAGAACCTTGAACATTATATAATAATTCAATGAAAAGTACGATACCATTTATATAACACTAATGTAATAATATTTAATAGAATCAAATAGTGGGTATATATATATATATATATATATATATATATATATATATATATATATATATATATATATATATATATATATATATATATTATTGGATATAGCACAAAATGGATGGTCCAAGATAACTTATTGTTACTAAAACATGTGTATCGGCAGAGACATGTTAGCCCTGTGTTGACTATGTCAACCCATCCAGCCGCACCCCGTATGCCGCTGGAGCCTGGCGAAACAACATCACCAATAAACCCTACAGCATGTCAGGAACGAGAATCAAACCTGCATAGTTATTGTTACTATCTTTACATGCGTGGGGTCAAGGATCATTTGGGCCGGGTACCGTTGGACCACAGGTCCGTTGGTGTCCTAGATAACTTATAGTATTTACATAGGAGTATAGCTAATAATTTACATTGGACAACTGCAAATATATTGAAAGGATATCTATATAGTCATATAAAACTATAAAATGATGATGTCATCATTAAGCTAATTACCCCTTAATTTACATAATAATGATGTTATAATTATATATTAATTTAAATAAAGAATAATAGGAAATTTTTTATAAAAGAAAATACCAATCTCTCCTAAATTGTAATTTTAATTTTCTAAAAAAATTTTAAAAACATTTATTGGTACTAATAATTATTATTATTAATAAAAATATAAATATTCAACTTTGAGCGAACTTTTTTATTATTATTTACTTTTAATATAAAAATTATAATTATAATTATTAAATAATTCATATTTAAATATGGATTCTTTTTACGAAATTAATTACGTTACATATGTATGCGAAAATACATCTTTCTATATATTTGTAAAAACAATGACAAATTTGTTAGTCAAACGGGTTATTAAAATAAATGACTTCAGCATTTACATTCACTTAATACCTAAAACATGTCATTAAATTGTTTCGTTTAAACAAACCCGTGATTTCACGAGTCATTTTACTAGTTACAGTAATAAATATGCTAATAGCTTCTCCTAATATATATCAAACGCTACTCCATAAAATATATATATATATATATATATATATATATATATATATATATATATATATATATATATATATATTATATATATATATATATATATATATATCAAACGCTACTCCATAAAGCGTTTAGCTTTGAGCTTTTTTAATCCACAAAAAGCTTTAAGCTTGTTTCGCCAAACAAAGCTATTTGTTAAATAGGAGCTTTTTCTAAAAAAGCTAAAAGCTAAAATCTCCAAAAATGGCCATTAACTTCAAACATCATTCCAACCATGTTAATGCTTAGCATTAGTCGTTTTGTAAAGGGTTAAAACTATAAATAGACAATGGCGATTCTAGGATTAGAATTCAACGGAGTCCCGAAAATTTTCTTTTAGTACAAATTATATTTGAATATTATTTTAGTGGTTGTTTACCTTAAAAAAACTATAAATTCGAAAAATTTATGTGGACTGAGTAGTTAAATTTTGTACTGTCATATACAATTCAAAAGAAAACTATAAATTTGAAAAATATACATGGTCCTGTAGTTGAATTTAGTGGTACTCTATACAACTTAAAGAGTGTTTTCTACGTAAAAAAATTGAACTAGTGGTGTCCTGTGACCCACGGGCTATAACATAAACTCGCCTTTGCAAATAGGACATATACTTTCATTTTTATTCCTACTCTCACTGTAATTTATAAACTTTCAAAATGTGTACTCATGTCAACAAAACGTTACCCGCTACATGTTGTTATTGGTAAATTCATTACGTGACATTTTTTTTTAAAGATGGCATTGAATGAATATAATTAAAGGTGAAATATATAAATAATGTATATACTTTGATCATGCTAAAAACGAACATATATTTCATAGCATTATTCCTCAAGAAAGACAAGCTTTTAGTTGCAATTGTTCTATTTACAAGTGATATTCGTTTAAATAATAAAAGGTGAAGACAAAAGACAGATTCGACGAATTGAAGACGCAAACGACCAAAAAGCTCAAAAGTACAAAACACAATCTAAGAGGTTCTAATTATTGATAAGAAACGTCTCGAAATTACAAGAGTACAAGATTCAAAACGCAAAGTACAAAATATAAAATTGTACGCAAGGACGTTCGAAAATCCGGAACCGGGACCAGAGTCAACTCTCAACGCTCGACGCAAAGGACTAAAAATTACAAGTCAACTATGCACATAAATATAATATAATATTTAAATAATTCTTATAATTATTTAATATATTATATTTATATTTAAACCGTCGGTAAACAAAGAGCCAAACTCCTCTGAGCTGTAAAAGTAAACTCCGCGACTCGCGGAGTTTGAAGGCAAAATTGGCCGCGAGTCGCGGAGCCCCAAAATGAAAAACTGCCTATAAAGCCAACCGAATTCTGATCGCAAATCATCATCTTTTTCTTCTTCTTCTCATACATAAATTATATATATATATATATATTTATAATTTATATTTTAATTTTAATTATAATTCTAATAATAAGGGTATGTTAGCGAATGTTGTAAGGGTGTAAGTCGAAATTCTGTCCGTGTAACGCTACGCTATTTTTAATCATTGTAAGTTATGTTCAACCTTTTTACATTAATGTCTCGTAGCTAAGTTATTATTATACTTATTTAAAACGAAGTAATCATGATGTTGGGCTAATTACTAAAATTGGGTAATTGAGCTTTGTACCATAATTGGGGTTTGGACAAAAGAACGACACTTGTGGAAATTAGACTATGGGCTATTAATGGGCTTTATATTTGTTTAACTAAATGATAGTTTGTTAATGTTAATATAAAGATTTACAATTGGGCATCCCTATAAATTACCATATACACTCAATCGGACACGATGAGCGGGGTATTTATATGTACGAATAATCGTTCATTTAACCGGACACGGAAATGGATTAATAGTTAATAAACTTGTTGAAACAGGGGTGAATTACATTCAAGGGTAATTGGTGTAATTGTTAACAAAGTAGTAAAACCTTGGTTTACACGCAGTCGATAACCTGGTGTATTCATTAAACAAAGTATTAAAACCTTGTTACAATTCGAATCCCCAATTAGTTGGAATATTTAACTTCGGGTATAAGAATAATTTGACGAGGACACTCGCACTTTATATTTATGACTGATGGACTGTTATGGACAAAAACCAGACGGACATATTAAATAATCCAGGACAAAGGACAATTAACCCATGGGCATAAAACTAAAATCAACACGTCAAACATCATGATTACGGAAGTTTAAATAAACATAATTCTTTTATTTCATATTTAATTTCCTTTATTTTATATTTAATTGCACTTCTAATTATCGCATTTTTATTGTTATTTTATTTAATTGCACTTTTAATTATCGTACTCTTTAATTATCGCAAGTTTATTTTATCGCACTTTTATTATTCGAAATTTCATTATCGTTATTTACTTTACGCTTTAATTTAAGTCTTGTATTTATTTTTAATATTTTACATTTGGTTTTAACTGCGACTAAAGTTTTAAAATCGACAAACCGGTCATTAAACGGTAAAAACCCCCCTTTATAATAATAATATTACTTATATATATATTTGTATTTTTATAAAAGTAAACTAATATAGCGTTGAGCTTTGTTTAAAAAAGATTCCCTGTGGAACGAACCGGACTTACTAAAAACTACACTACTGTACGATTAGGTACACTGCCTATAAGTGTTGTAGCAAGGTTTAAGTATATCCATTCTATAAATAAATAAATATCTTGTGTAAAATTGTATCGTATTTAATAGTATTTCCTGCAAAAATCAAAAACTATTTTATATACACCCCGCTGCACATCAAGTATTTTTGGCGCAGCTGCCGGGGAACTCTCTTAAAAGCCGGAAGCGCAACACTAATATAAAAAAAAAATTAGTTAACTTTTATTAAAATTCGTTTTTGTAAAAATACGTTTTAATTATTCGAAAATATAAAAAGAAAAACAAAAATTTATGTATTTTTAGGAGTTTGATAAATATAAGTTTTATTTTGTAAAAATATGAGTTTTATTTAATTTATTTTATAAATATATTTTATAAATATAAAAAACCGAAAAAAAAAAGAAAAAAATATATATATATATAAATCTATTTTTTTTTATTGTTATAAAGTATTTTATTTTTATCTTAGTTATTAAAGATAAGTTTTATTTAGATTACATAAATATTTTAATAAGATAATATAAACAGAAAATATATAAAAAAAAAACGCGTAAATTAAAACTGCTCCAGAGTTGAATTTCTGAACCCCGCGACTCGCGGGGTTTGATGCAATAAATACCGCGACTCGCGGAGATTTTCTGACAGGCGACAAAACCCTAATTCAGCATTAATTACGGATAATTATTAATTATTATTATTATTTAACCCTAATTATTATTATTATTATTATTAGTTTTATTTTAACTTTTACTTTTTAATTAATTTGTATTTTTAGTTTAATTAATTTATTTAAATTGTAAAATTAATAGTTTTATTAAATAAATAATATAAAAATAATATTTTTATAAAAATTGTACTTTTTATAACTTTTTGTATATTTTTATATTTTGTCCCTTTTTAATCGTTGTAGCATAATATTTGTATTTTTAGCTCATATTTAATTTTAAACTTAGTTTTTGCCATAGTCATTTTTACTCCTAGATTTTTAGGCTTTGCCGTAAAATTCCTTAAGTGCTTTTTCTTTAGACTAAGATTTAGGTGCTTTAGAATTTTGCGACGCCTTTTTAAGTTTTAGTTTCTTCTTAAGTTATTTCCATTTGGGATTTAGTTTTTCCTGTAAGCTTTAATATTTTTAGACGACTTTTACCTATGTATCAATTATCATTCCAATTAGTAATTTCAATTTGCGATTATAATTTTAAGTTAGTTGTAGTAATAAGGTTAGGTTAGTCAAGTATTTTTAAGTTTTATAAGTTTCTTTTATTTTTTTCGTCACCTTTTATTTTTCAACCATTTTTCTTTTTCGACTTTTTTTTTTCGACGAACTCTTTTTCTTTCTTATTTCTCGCTATTCTAGTTTTTAGGACATAGATTTTTATTCTACTTCTTATCTAAATTTCTTAAAATTACGAAAATTTATTTTAAGTGGTTAAATTAATAGACATCAAAATTTTCTGGTTCGTAGTAATAGTTGGATTTGTACGTGGACCGGGTTATTGGAGCCAAACAGTCCTCAATTATATTGAGACCAAACGAATCCTGCCCCTCTGCTGCATCTTTTGGCTATTCGAAACGTGGGCAAAATCAGAAAAGTCTATTGATTGGATAACTTATTATAATTTTTCTTTCCTTTTTAAAACTAATAGGATATTCAGTGAATGCACCGAGCAAGACGTTCACCACCTTTTGTACGTTCACCACCTGTAACTAGATCAAGACATTTAGCAAATATTACCACCGTTGATTTCTCTTTAGAATCGTCATCCAGTTAACCAAGTACTTCAGTTCAAATTTCCGATAATCCATTTTTTGAACCCAACCTCACAATTGAGAATCCGGAGAATATTCAGGAATGGTTCGTAGATCCTGAACCACTAACAATTCCTCCGGAACCACCAATCATTCAAACAGAGATTGTTGAGGAACGAACCATTAAATCAGAATCATCTAGTGATACCGATTCAACAAATTCAATTATGGAGAATCTGGAACCTTTAAGTATGGAAGACCGAATGAGAGCTAAACGCACTGGCCAAGGTCACGCAATTACTCATCCAGACATTAATGCGCCAGATTATGAAATCAATGGACAAATTCTACACATGGTGACTAATCAATGCCAATTTAGTGGTGCGCCGAAGGAAGATCCAAATGAACATCTACGTACCTTTAATAGGATCTGCACACTATTTAAAATCCGAGAAGTGGAGGATGAACAGATATATCTCATGTTATTTCCCTGGACTTTAAAGGGAGAAGCCAAAGATTGGTTGGAATCGTTACCTGAAGGGGCGATTGATACATGGGACGTTGTAGTTGACAAATTTCTTAAACAATTCTTTCCTGCATCTAAAGCCGTAAGACTTCAAGCAGAAATTGTTACGTTCACACAAAAACCGAATGAAACTCTATATGAGGCGTGGACAAGATATGGAAAGTTGTTAAGAGGATGTCCGCAACATGGTTTAGACACCTGTCAAATAGTACAAATATTCTACCAAGGATGCGACATCACTACAAGAAAAGATATAGATATAGCAGCTGGTGGTTCTATTATGAAGAAAACCGAAACTGATGCTTACAAAATTATTGATAATACTGCTTCCCACTCACATGAGTGGCACCAAGAAAAAGACATCGTTAGATCATCTAAAGCAGCTAGAGCCGATTCTAGCCATGACTTAGATTCCATTTCCGCAAAGATAGATGCTGTGGAGAGACGAATGGAAAAGATGACTAAGGATATTCACTCAATACGAATTAGTTGTGAGCAGTGTGGAGGACCACATTTGACAAAAGATTGTCTCAATATTGAATTAACAATGGAACAAAGAGAGAATATTTCATACATAAACCAAAGGCCTGGAAATAATTATCAGAATAATTATCAACCGCCAAGACCGATTTACAATCAAAACCAGAATTATAACAGAAATATTCCATACAACAACCAACAAGGTCCTAGCAATCAACAAGTATCCAATAATACTTATAATCAGCAAAGACCTAATTTTCAAAACAAACCACCACAACAAACCGATGATAAAAAGCCGAATTTAGAAGATATGATGACAAAGCTAGTTGAAACTCAAACACAATTTTTCACATCTCAAAAAAAAACCAATGAACAAAATGCTCAAGCATTTAGAAATCAACAAGCTTCTATTCAAAATCTGAAACAAGAAGTGAGTAACCTAGCAAGGTTAATAGGTGAAAGAAAACCGGGAAGTCTACCTAGTGATACAAATGCTAACCCCCAGAATGAAACAGCTAAAGCCATTACCACAAGAAGTGGTACAACACTTAAACCACCTGAAATACCTGTAACTTCTGATAAAGCTATTCCTACTCCACAAGAACCACAACCTGATCAAGATAAGGAAAAAGAACCGGTAGTTGAAAAGGTTAATGAAGATAACATAGTTAAGGATAAACCTTATGTTAAACCATACCAACCACCACTTCCTTACCCAAGTAAAATGAAGAAAGAGAAACTTGAAGCCGAGCAATCCAAATTCTTGGATATGTTTAAACAGATAAATGTAAATCTTCCTTTCATTGATGTGATTTCAGGAATGCCTAGATATGCTAAATTCTTGAAAGATCTAATCTCAAATAGAAAGAAAATGGAAGAACTCTCGGCTGTTACTATGAATGCTAATTGTTCAGCAGTGCTGTTGAATAAGATACCAGAAAAATTATCTGATCCAGGAAGTTTCACAATTCCATGTTTTCTGGGTAGTCTTAGTTCAATAGAAGCATTGGCAGACTTAGGTGCTAGTATAAATCTAATGTCGTATTCACTATACACTAAACTAGACCTTGGAGAATTGAAACCAACCAGAATAAGCATACAACTAGCCGATAGATCAATAAAATATCCTAGAGGGATAATGGAGAACATGCTAGTTAAAGTTGGTACTTTAGTATTTCCAGTAGATTTTGTTGTTTTGGACATGGAAGAAGATTCTCAAGTTCCTCTCATATTAGGAAGACCATTCTTAAACACGGCTAAAGCAATGATAGACGTGTTCGGTAAGAAATTGACCCTAAGTATAGAGGATGAGAGTGTTACCTTTTCAGTTGATAGAGTAATGCAACAACCGCAATCTGCAGATGATACATGTTATTATATTCAAACTATAGATGCACATGCAGAATTATTAGAAGAATTTCCAGAATTACAAGGAACAGGAGAATGTTCTTTAGGAGAAGGTAATGAACCAATTGATGAAGCTGAAATGTTAGCTACACTTATAGCTAATGGATATGAACCAACAACAGAAGAAATTCAAATGCTAAAAGAAGAAGACAGATATCGATACAAATCATCGATAGAAGAACCTCCGAAATTAGAGTTAAAGCCACTTCCAAACCATTTGGAATACGCTTATTTACATGGTGAATCTGAATTACCTGTAATAATATCGTCTTCTCTTACTGAAAATGAGAAATCACAACTCATTTCTGTGTTGAAAGCTCATAAACCAGCCATTGCATGGAAGATTCATGATATTAAAGGAATAAGTCCTTCGTATTGCACACATAAAATCCTTATGGAAGAAGGTCATAAAACGTATGTGCAACGCCAACGAAGACTAAATCCTAATATGCAAGATGTAGTTAAGAAAGAGATTATTAAACTGCTAGATGAAGGTTTAATTTATCCAATCTCTGATAGTCCATGGGTAAGCCCAGTTCAATGCGTGCCTAAGAAGGGTGGCATGACTGTCATTACAAATGAGAAAAATGAGCTTATTCCTACTAGGACTGTAACAGGATGGCGTGTGTGTATTGATTATAGAAAATTAAATGACGCCACCAGAAAAGATCACTTTCCCTTACCTTTCATAGATCAAATGTTGGAAAGATTAGCCGGAAATAGTTACTATTGTTTTCTAGATGGATTTTCCGGATATTTTCAAATTCCAATAGCACCCGAAGATCAAGAGAAAACCACATTCACGTGCCCTTATGGTACTTTTGCTTACAAACGCATGCCATTTGGACTTTGAAACGCCCCTGCAACCTTTCAAAGGTGTATGATGGCGATTTTTCACGACATGATAGAAGAATGCATGGAAGTATTCATGGATGACTTTTCAGTCTTCGGTGATACATTTAAATCATGTCTAGTTAATCTGGAACGAATGCTAATTAGATGCGAAAAATCAAATCTAGTACTTAATTGGGAGAAATGCCATTTCATGGTTAAAGAAGGCATCGTTCTTGGACATAAAATTTCAAAAGAAGGAATTGAAGTGGATAGAGCTAAAGTAGATGTAATTGCTAAACTTCCACATCCCACCAATGTTAGAGGAGTTAGGAGTTTTCTAGGGCATGCCGGTTTTTACCGACGTTTCATAAAAGATTTTTCTAAAATTGCCACTCCTATGAATAAACTCCTAGAAAAGGATGCTCCATTCATCTTTTCAGATGAGTGTATCAAATCTTTTAATATTCTTAAAGAGAAACTCACTAATGCACCGATCATGATAACACCAAATTGGAATCTACCATTTGAACTAATGTGCGATGCAAGTGATTTTGCAATGGGAGCCGTTTTAGGACAAAGGATTGAAAAACGATTTCAACCTATATATTATGCTAGTAAGACGTTACAAGGAGCACAAACGAACTATACAACTACTGAAAAAGAACTCCTTGCTATTGTCTTTGCTTTTGACAAATTTCGATCATATCTCGTTCTAGCAAAAACGGTGGTCTATACCGACCATTCTGCTCTTAGATACCTATTTTCAAAACAAGATGCTAAACCAAGATTAATCCGTTGGATCTTACTCTTACAAGAGTTTGATATTGAAATCCGATATAAAAGAGGAGCAGAAAATCTCGCCGCTGATCATCTTTCTCGTCTTGAAAATCCCAAATTAGAAGTTCTGAATGAATCGGCCATACAAGACAACTTTCCTGATGAATATCTATTGAAGATAGATTATAAAGAAATCCCATGATTTGCAGACTATGCAAACTACTTAGTTTGTGGATTCCTTGAAAAAGGATTATCGTACCAAAGACGAAAGAAATTCTTCAGTGATATAAAACACTATTTCTGGGAAGATCCACATTTGTTTAAAAGTTGTCCCGATGGAATAATACGCCGATGTGTATTTGGAGATGAAGCTAGTAAAATATTAAACCATTGTCACACAGGACCAACAGGAGGGCATTATGGGCCTCAACTAACAGCAAGAAAAGTTTATGAAGCTGGATTCTATTAGCCAACAATTTACAAAGACGCACACCTTCTTTGCAAATCCTGTGATGCATGTCAAAGGGCCGGAAAAATAAGTCAACGTGATGAAATGCCACAAAATGTCATCCAAGTATGTGAAGTATTTGACATTTGGGGTATTGACTTTATGGGTCCATTTCCAAAATCTCATAATAATCTATATATACTCGTAGCCATTGATTATGTATCTAAATGGGCGGAAGCACAAGTTCTCCCAACTAACGATGCACGAGTTGTAGTCAACTTTTTAAAATGTCTTTTTGCAAGGTTTGGAACACCGAAAGCTTTAATAAGTGATCGGGGTACTCATTTCTGTAATAATCAACTTGAGAAAGTTCTTAAAAGATATGGAGTAACTCATAAAATCTCCACCGCATATCATCCACAAACAAGTGGACAAGTTGAAAATACCAACCGAGCTTTAAAACGTATTCTAGAGAAAACCGTAGGATCAAATCCGAAGGAATAGTCCATTAAATTGGAGGATGCACTCTGGGCTTTTAGAACAGCCTACAAAACTCCAATTGGAACCACACCTTTTAGACTTGTTTATGGAAAAGCATGTCATCTTTCAGTAGAAATTAAACACAAAGCATTTTGGGCTTTGAAAACATGTAATCTTGATTTACATGAAGCCGGACGTCTACGATTAAGTCAACTAAACGAATTAGAAGAATTAAGACATGAAGCATACGAAAATTCGTTAATCTATAAGGAAAGAACGAAGAAATGGCATGATAAAAGAATCAGAAGTTCAAAAGAATTTAAAGAAGGAGACAGAGTTCTTCTTTTCAATTCACGATTCAAGCTATTTCCTGGAAAATTGAAATCAAGATGGTCTGGACCATTCGTAGTCAAAAGAGTTTTCCTATACGGAACGATAGAATTGATAAATTCAAATGGGATTGAATTTAAAGTTAATGGTCACAGAGTTAAACATTACATACATGGTCCGATGGAAGTCGACAACGAAGTTAATCACAATTTCGACACCACAGCTAACTAAGTATGGGGAGAATCAAGTCTTTAAAGGATAATATGTATTTCTGTTAGAGTTAGATTGTCTGTTTTCGTGTAGTTCTCGAAAATGGAACCCGAATGGTCTTTCCCTAGCAGACCCTAAAGAACTAGTCTTCTCCCCCCATTCTGAATTTTTATTTTTTTTTAGGTTTTTACAAAATGAAGACTGCCTGTGAACTAAACCATGGTCTAATGCTACACGCTTTGATCACTAAACGTAATAATGACATACTACCGAGTGAATTAGTATCAGTAATCAGAGAAAGAATGGACGGAGTTAGAAAAGAATCCAGATGCGAAGATAATAAGTTACAATTTGGTAAAGGAAAATCAAAATCCGCAGCGAAAAGAAGAGCACGACACCTAGAAAGATGTCACAAATGCGGAAAATGGTCACATGGAGGTAAATGTTCAAATAATCAAACCTATTCAAATACCGAATTTGTTACTTTATGCAGAGACGGACCGTTCATATGTTTAGAAGAAAAGACACTGAATGCTCGAGGTTACGCCTATGTAGCCATGGAAAACCAATTAAACTGACTATCTTATGAATGGGATAGATCATATAACTAAGAAATCTATTTCACAGGTATGTTTGTACAGTTTTTATTTTTATTTTTTATTTTTAACCTTTTGATAATAAACGCTAATTTGTTCGCTAAAAAGTATTAAATTGGTATTTAATAAAATTAGGTTTGGCGACCGAAATTATTGATATCATTCAAAAATTTATTACATCACTGCGAAATTTAACGTTTATTCTTAAGGTATAAATATCTTTAATCAATCAACCCAAAATATTTCAAAAATTCGTCATGAGTTAAATTAGTTTTTGGAACCGAAATTACTTTACCGAAAAGAGGGGCGCATATTTTTGATAATATTTGATTGATTAAAGTGGGATAAAAAGACAAAAAGATTTTAAAATTTATTTTTACCATGTTTTTAAAATTAATATTTAAATCTTAAATTAATATTGTAAACTTTGTAAAAACAATATTTTTAAAATTGTAAATATTTGAAAAATTAATATAAGTTTGGTATGAATTTATAATATGAATTTTTAAATTAAGTTTGGTGTGAATTTTTAATTTTTAAAAAATGAATTTTTAATTTTATGCATTTCAAATTTTTAAGTTTGGTGTGAATTTTTAATATTAATTTTGAATTTTATATTTAAGTTGTGTGAATTTAAAAACAAAAATTTACTTTATCTCATTAAGTTAAAATATGATTTTTAAAATTCGTCGTAAGTTGAAGACTAGGTCTTTGAACCGAAATTGCTTTACCCGAGGGAGGGACGAGAACTTTTATTATCATTATTTTTAATCTTATTGAATTAAAGTATGCCAAAAACATTAAAAAACCCAAAAATCTTAGCTTTTAAAACAATCGCTACAAAAAGACAAATTTTAAAATTTTGTCGAGGGACGGACTAGGACATCGATCCGAAACGACCTCGTCCTAAATAACAAGGGAAACAAAATTTTAAAATTAAGTACTTAATTGTTTTATAAGTTAATGATTATAAAAAAAAAAAAAAATATCAAACTCCGCGACTCGCGGAGTTTGAAGGGTTATTCACCGCGAGTCGCGGAGGGGTCGAAAAATCAGAAAAAAAATATAAACACCTGAACTGATCAGTCCACACCCTCAAAACCGAAAAACACAGCGAAAAAAGACTCCGAAAATACACCAAAAACACCCCCAAAATCACAATTTTTAACCTTTAATCACCAAATCTTTTACTAAAATCATGTTGAGAAGGATGCTATCTAGGAATTACTCAAGAAAAACGGTAAATTTCTACACCTAAACACCATTTAATCCGAAATTTGGTGTTCTTGAGCAATTTTTTCCCCAATTTGATTTTGATGCTTTTTAGTGTAATTAGGCTTAAATTATTTATGTATTATGCTTGTATAACCTAGATTGATGCTGTTTAACATGATTAGAAGCCTTAAACTTCAAATTTTGAGTAATCTAGGGTTTGTGTTCTTGAGCAAATTTGGGGCTTTTTGATATAAACAGGTTATGGCCGATTTTTGTCATGAATTGTTACTAAATTAAGTAGTGTAACATGTCTAGGTAGTTAAATGATTCAAACTTTGAGCCTAAACATGATTTTGAGAATTAAAGTGGACTTTTTCAAGTTTAAAATTCATGAACTTGATTTTTGAAAGATAATGCCATTTGAGACTTGTTTAATTGCTAGTAATGATTATTTTGACATGTTATTTGAGTTAAATGATTATGAACTTGGCAAACATTTTCGTATATGCTTATTTGAAAAAGTGTAGATTTGATGAAAATATGAAAATGAGCTTAAGTTTGATATAAATTGATAATGTCATTGTAATTATTTTGATTGATGATTTTGCTGACACTAATGCATATTTGGATGCACAAAATTTGTGTTTGATGTGTTTTGCAGACTGAAAGGGGTGAATCTTCATCCCAAGCCCGCAATGCTCCTGCTGAGAATATGGAACAACAGGAGGTGGATAACTACTACAAGCAGGATATACCTCATCCAGTCATGACCTTTTCCGATATGCACTTGGAAGAGTTGCACCCGAACCTGAGATTTGACAGACTTTGGATAGATTATCCAAAATACCAAAGGGGTTTGCATACTCTTCATTCTAAGGTTGTTGAGGTACCAAGGGTCATAGAATGGGGACCCTTAGAAGCTGTAGAATTGGCCGGGACAATTAGGGAATTACTTGTACAGAGGTATGGTAATTCTTCTTTTAATGACTGGGTACGTTTATTCACCATGCGTAGACCTGTATATAAAGTATGGTGTGAAGAATTGTTATGTAGTATAGAGTTGAATGATCGGGTAGCTAATTTAACCGATCGTTCTTTTATTAGATTTTTGTTAGGCGGTTCGATGCGCCACATGTCTTTACTGGACATGGCTCAGGCTTTACGTATATATACGCCTGAGGAGTTAGCGTCTGCCGATTGTAGAGGATTGATACTAAACGGTAGAAAGATAGATGAAAATTTTGATACACACGGTGTGTGGAGTCAAATGACAAGCCATCACCGTTTCAAAGGGGGAAATTACTCTTATTTGGATATAGATAGAGCCGAATTAAGAGTGATACATAGGTTTTTAGCTAATTCGATTACACAAAGGGGTAAGAACAAGGAAAAAGTAAATGAACAGGATTTGTTTTACCATATGTGTATTCGAGACCCACAAAGCGCTGTAAGTATACCGTATTGTGTGGGTTATTATTTATCAGCTATGGTTCGGGGGATGCGACCGCATAGCATAATAGGAGGTGGTATTTTTATTACTTTGATTGGTGAATATCTCGGTGTGGATATAAGTCGGGGGGGATTATTAGTAGAAGAACCAGAACCCCGCGATACTATAGGTTTAAATGTATACCATGGTGCGAAAGTTTTGAAGAGGCGAAATAACGCCGCAGTACGATACCATGGTAGACATCCACAGGTGGAGGGAAACCAGCAGCAAGGTAATGTAGGAGGGGGGAATGAGATGCAAGAAATGCAAAGGTTTATAGCTTCTCAGGAATACGAAAATGCTAGACAGAGAGCATTTGAAGATTGGCAAGTTCATCAGAACCAAATCATAGCTCATTGCCAACATATAGGTAGAAACTATATTCCTACACCGAAACCCATCTTCCCTCCCTGGTCTATAGAGATGCAGCCACCATATCCTACGTATGACCCTGCCGAAGCATTCTATAGCACCTATGGTTATGCCTGGAACCCCTATTGGTACCAGTATCATCCCTAGTATACTTATTTTTTTTATTTTTTTTTGTAATTTGTAATTATTCATACGTTTAATACTTTTGTTAAATATTGTAATCATTTTTATAATTATCTAACTTTTATTCTTAGATTTTAATAATTTTTGAATGTGGGGTAATATACCAAACTTCAAAAATATGTATATATGTTTGCAGTTTGTTTTATGTACACAACAGGGTAAAACAACGCATTTTCAAAGACTGGCATTAAGTTCAGCAAAAGCAACTAATTTTGACGACAAGATATATGTGAAATAACAACAAGACGGAATGAACAAATGATGTGCACCATTTATCATTCAGCAAACAAACGCCAATATATTTGGAAACTTTGGTAAAAATTTAATCATTTTCACACAAATCACCCTCAATAATTTAAATTATTACTGATTTCTTGCAAATGAGGGCATTGCAAGATCTTAAGTGTGGGAAGGGGTTAAATTCTTTCGGATTTTAAAAATTTTTGCTTTATACACTTGGTTACCATTAAAAATACTAGTAAAGCAGTAGTTGTATTAGAATCTAATGCTCTCTGATAATAAAGAACAGCCCTGGTCTTATATACTGACTACCCAATTCTAGTAAAATTTTTCAAAATTTTCAATTAAATGAACTAAAAATCATGTTTATACATATTTATGAACGATAAAACTAGGTTTTAACACCGAAATTATTGTTACCTCGGAAAGGACATAAATTGAGAAACAAACTAAAATGTTAAAATTCATTTAAAATGGAATAGAGGACGATAAAAAGGAGAATAAAAGCCAAGTGTGGAAAAATTTACCAAGTTATCTTAAACATATGTCACATATATCTGTAACAAATAACTGAAAATACTTTTGTTTTGGACTAAACTAAACTGTTTTACCCGGTGAAAGAAAAGAAGAGATGGATCTACACGATGAATCAATTCCATCATTAAAAGGAAGTAAAGTCTTCCGAAAAAGACACGCGCTTCTTGATTTAGGTCATGAAGTTGTCGTCCAGACCAGCTGTAGGTTGACGAAAAATCTAGAAAAGTCATCACTAAAATCAGCAGGAAATCCACGGACCTCAGCATTAAACAGGGTCGCCAAGTGGTCAGATTTATCCTAACCATGTGAAGGATTTATCTCGTACAATGGGGGGCACCATGAAAATTAGCTGGATAAGACTAATGAATCAGATCCCCAGAAAGGATAATCTCCTTAAAGATTAAAAATAAGCTTTTAAGACTGATATTACTCAATCCTAGAGATTGACCTTAAAGATTGAGAATTACAAACTCATGGAATTCAATGATATCTAAACTCGAGCTTGAACGAGAAAATATTTTGATCAAAATTACAAACCGATTTATTTTCTGAAAACCCTATTTTCAATGCGTTCATTACCATTGAACGTAAAATCCTAGGAATTCACCTGAAATTCATTAGGTCACCTGAACTAAATCGGGTGTCAACCGTAAGAACGATGGTTGCATAGCATGGTCAAAGACAGGACCTTGTGCCAGGCCGAAAAATTATAAGGGTGAGCTTTACTATTGCTCCTACCAAGGATAGTAATTGCATCCGACACGTTATAGACCATAATTAAAAGCATGTCAGGGGACATTGCCTTAACAGTTGCTTGTTCAACGCTTTCCTTTCAACCGGACGGTAGTTTACCGAAAGGTAACATACGGGACAAGTAAACTGGACGTGTTGCTTTCCAAATACAAGGTTAGTAAGTGGGTGACACAAAACCGCAAGTTTTGAGCTAAAATTTTCAAATCTGAAACCCACCAAACCCACAAAAATATTTTGCAAACACCGGTAAAGGGTTATTCCGGAAAACTTATCTAGGGTAAAAACTAGATTTAATTTTCAAAAGATCAAATGTTTTCATAAAGATTCAATTTCCTTAATGGATCTAAATTTTTATAGTCATGTGGAACTGTAAACCATATCGTTACTACCATTGTTTATACCGCCGTATAGAAATCACTGATGTACAAAGTGTGAAGAATAAAGAAGTGATTCTTGTATTTCAAGACGATGTTGCTTGAGGACAAGCAACGCTCAAGTGTGGGAATATTTGATAATGCTAAAAACGAACATATATTTCATAGCATTATTCCTCAAGAAAGACAAGCTTTTAGTTGCAATTGTTCTATTTACAAGTGATATTCATTTAAATAATAAAAGGTGAAGACAAAAGACAGATTCGACGAATTGAAGACGCAAACGACCAAAAAGCTCAAAAGTACAAAAGACAATCAAAGAGGTTCCAATTATTGATAAGAAACGTCTCGAAATTACAAGAGTACAAGATTCAAAACGCAAAGTACAAAATATAAAATTGTACGCAAGGACGTTCAAAAATCCGGAACCGGGACCAGAGTCAACTCTCAACGCTCGACGCAAAGGACTAAAAATTACAAGTCAACTATGCACATAAATATAATATAATATTTAAATAATTCTTATAATTATTTAATATATTATATTTATATTTAAACCGTCGGTAAACAAAGAGCCAAACTCCTCTGAGCTGTAAAAGTAAACTTCGCGACTCGCGGAGTTTGAAGGCAAAATTGGCCGCGAGTCGCGGAGCCCCAAAATGAAAAACTGCCTATAAAGCCAACCGAATTCTGGTCGCAAATCATCATCTTTTTCTTCTTCTTCTCATACGTAAACTATATATATATATATTTATAATTTATATTTTAATTTTAATTATAATTCTAATAATAAGGGTATGTTAGCGAATGTTGTAAGGGTGTAAGTCGAAATTCTGTCCGTGTAACGCTACGCTATTTTTAAGCATTGTAAGTTATGTTCAACCTTTTTACATTAATGTCTCGTAGCTAAGTTATTATTATGCTTATTTAAAACGAAGTAATCATGATGTTGGGCTAATTACTAAAATTGGGTAATTGGGCTTTGTACCATAATTGGGGTTTGGACAAAAGAACGACACTTGTGGAAATTAGACTATGGGCTATTAATGGGCTTTATATTTGTTTAACTAAATGATAGTTTGTTAATGTTAATATAAAGATTTACAATTGGGCGTCCCTATAAATTACCATATACACTCAATCGGACACGATGGGCTGGGTATTTATATGTACGAATAATCGTTCATTTAACCGGACACGGAAATGGATTAATAGTTAATAAACTTGTTGAAACAGGGGTGAATTACATTCAAGGGTAATTGGTGTAATTGTTAACAAAGTAGTAAAACCTTGGTTTACACGCAGTCGATAACCTGGTGTATTCATTAAACAAAGTATTAAAACCTTGTTACAATTCGAATCCCCAATTAGTTGGAATATTTAACTTCGGGTATAAGAATAATTTGACGAGGACACTCGCACTTTATATTTATGACTGATGGACTGTTATGGACAAAAACCAGACGGACATATTAAATAATCCAGGACAAAGGACAATTAACCCATGGGCATAAAACTAAAATCAACACGTCAAACATCATGATTACGGAAGTTTAAATAAGCATAATTCTTTTATTTCATATTTAATTTCCTTTATTTTATATTTAATTGCACTTCTAATTATCGCATTTTTATTGTTATTTTATTTAATTGCACTTTTAATTATCGTACTCTTTAATTATCGCAAGTTTATTTTATCGCACTTTTATTATTCGAAATTTCATTATCGTTATTTACTTTACGCTTTAATTTAACTCTTGTATTTATTTTTAATATTTTACATTTAGTTTTAACTACGACTAAAGTTTTAAAATCGACAAACCGGTCATTAAACGGTAAAAACCCCCCTTTATAATAATAATATTACTTATATATATATTTGTATTTTTATAAAAGTAAACTAATATAGCGTTGAGCTTTGTTTAAAAAAGATTCCCTGTGGAACGAACCGGACTTACTAAAAACTACACTACTGTACGATTAGGTACACTGCCTATAAGTGTTGTAGCAAGGTTTAAGTATATCCATTCTATAAATAAATAAATATCTTGTGTAAAATTGTATCGTATTTAATAGTATTTCCTGCAAAAATAAAAACTATTTTATATACACCCCGCTGCACATCATACTTTCTCTTTTATTTCAATTTTTGCTATATAGTTTCTTTTTTGTTTCAATGTAAGTTATATAGTTTCTCTTTTTTCCTTCGTGGAATGACAACTCAGTGCCAAATTGGACGACATATCATCACATGTTTTTGTTCCATGTTAAAAAAGTTTAGTAGTTTATATAAATAAAGTTTTTGAAAGTTTATACCTTACAGTGATAGTGATATAGTAAGAGGATTTGAGATACATAGATTACAATGGAAAAAAAATGAAAGTATATACCATATTTAGAGTTGTAATAATTTGAATTCAATAATTTGCTTAAAATTCAACGGATCAATCAGAGTGCGACATGTGGCGCAACAATCACATGTGATTGAAAAAAAAAATTAACAAAAGAAATTTTTTAAAAAAAATAAAAAAATTTTGACAAATTTTGTTTACAAATTTTTTTTTTCGAAAATTTTTTAAACTTTTTTTTTAAAATTTAGCATTTCAAATCCAATCACATGTGATTGGAAAAAAAAATTTAATTTTTTTTTCAAAAAAAAAAATTTCAACAAGAAACTGACTTTAATTCGATGATTTGATTAAATTTATTAGGGTTTCGTGATCATATCTTTAAAATTTCAGACTTTAATTCAGTGATTTGATCAAGTTTTGATCAAAAACTTGGTGTTTAAAGGCTTTAGCACAAATTTATTGAAATTCGACATTTACTAAATAAATTTTTTTCAATCACATGTGATTGGATTTGACATGCAGAATTACATGTGATTAAGTTTTACAATCACATGTGATTGGCATGAAAAATCACATGTGATTTACTGCATGTCAAATTCAATCACATGTGATTGAAAAAAAAATTTGAAAAAAAAAATTTTAAAAAAAATTGCGAACAAAATTTTTTTTAAAAAAAAAAAAAAATTTTGAAATTTTTTTTTCCAATCACATGTGATTATCGCGTCACGTGTCACACTCTAATTGGTTCCTTGAATCTCAACTTAAAAGTTAGTTTCATTTGAATATTTCTCACCATATTTATAGCTTTAACCTTTTTGTAAAATGTCGCTATTTCAAAAAGAGTAGTCTCTCTACAAATCGTTTACTCCATTGTTCATATTTGGTTTCAGTTACCATCAATTCTGCGTGTACATCTTATCACTTACCATTTATAGCAAAATCATTTTATATTTGGTATATATTAATGAAAATTCGAATTATGTAAAATGGAAAAGGACTTGATCCACCACCACAATCAATTGTTTATGCTACAGTGATGAATATAATTAAGGATAAAATTAATCAGCCATATTATCAAACAGATGTATTGATTTGATTTTTTTATAACAAAAGAGAACAAACTACAAGTACATGGTCCTGGATTTATACTTATGTTTGATTATAGTCCTCGTAAACCAAGGAGTCTAGGACCCACGCAAAAGTACTTTTTTTATTTTTTTTATTCAAAAGCGTTGAGCAAATTTTTCCCACTATTCACGGTTTTTTTTATTCCTAAAATCAAAAAGAGCATTTTAGCCTTTTACAAATGTAAGATATTTTACTTTATTAATCTTTCCATACACCTCTCGATCCTTCCATCTCCTTCTTAACCTTCCATTCTTACCACTGCTTTCTCGATCCTTCTGGAAATTTTCCCTTTTTTTCCATTCCTTCGTATATCGTTTTCATCTTCTTCCTCACTGATTCTTACCAGTTATCATGAAGCCCACAACCGCCGCCGCTGCTACAGCCGACACGGTCTCCGCTACGTCCGACGCCGTCGCCGCTGTCATAACCGGCATCGCCGCTGCTATGATGCTACAGCGCTACTGGCGCAGATGCTTATACCGCCTCTGTCGCCATCTTCTACGACCGCTGCTCTACGGGTACCGTCGCCGCTTCACCCCTTTCTTAAATTGTATTCCTATGTTTTAACATACATTATTATATCTATCAGAAAAAAACATAGGTGTTGCGTATTTTTATTATTGTTGTTTTTTATTTTGTTTCTTTATGTGACAGTGTAAATTTCAAGATTTTTGTTGTTGATTATGTCTACAAAAACCTTATATATGTTGCTTTGTTTGTAGCATGTGGAAGAAAATTTAGATATTTTGTGACTCTCTTCTACATTAAGGTAATTTTAAGATTCATTAGTGTATTGGCTTTGTTTCATAATTTGATGGTAAGAATAATTGTTGTGGCAACATGAAAGAAGATTAGACGAGGTTTATTAATCAATCGTAATGAAAAGAGGTTTAACCAATTAGCAAAATAAACATACGATTCTTCATTTATTTCTATCAGTGGGTGTATATATTTAATGGGTCTATATTGGCCCCTTTAGTTCTATAATGATCTTCAGTTCTTGGTAAACCACCAGCGTCTCTGCCGACGCTAGCCACACCGCCGCAGCTACCGTCTTGACCTCCATCATATTTTTCCTTTTAAAAGTGGTGTTCTTCAGAGAACCTCATGTGTATTTTTTGTGCCAGAATGTTCGTTCCTTTTCTAAACGGGTCAACTCAGATTTAATTTTCATAACTCCTCAAATGTAGAAAGGTAGGAAAAGTTAAATGATCAGGTATTAAAGTATAATTAAAAGGCCATGTAGGGCATCTAAGGAGTAAATATGTACACGCTTTGCAAATACATTTGGTGTTACAAATGCTTTTTAAGATGCATTTGCAACATTTGGTACAACAGAGGCATTTGCGGCAACAAATGTACTTATTCCAGCTCTACATGGCATTTTACGTTAACGCGAGTTTTTATAAGAGCTCAATTTGTTTTGCACAATTGTTTTCATAATTCACGTGAAACCATTTTAATGTTTTAATTTGTTATAAAACATAATCACAGCGATCAGGTTAGTTTGAATACAACGATCAGGTTAGTTTGAATTATTTATCCGAGTTAATTACAGATGTTATGGTTAATCGAGCTGGAAAGACTCTTGGAAAAGCTTCAGCTATTGTTGAGGACTAACTTGGTAATTTTACATACTGAATTTATTTAATAGGTTATGTATTTGTTTTTCACATGATTATTATTATTTGGATTTGGATGGTGGCCACTGGTGGTTAGTGAGTTATGCTTTCATCCTTCAGGTTGCAGGTTCGACTCTATGGACTGTCCTAATTTTTACTTTTATTAAACGGATTACACATAATCCATAGTCTTTTCACAGCCCAAATTTAGCCCGTGTGGTTGATTTAGCATATGGTTTTCATACCTGCCCACGTTTGACTCTTTTTGTTGTTAATTTTTTTTTTTTTTTTTTGCTAGCTTAATAATAGGTCCAGCTGTAACTTTGGCCACGTGTTTCATTTTTCTTAGATTTTTAAGAACATGTCTATAGTTTGTTACATCCTCTGCTTGATTTGGGTCTTTTATGTTTCAATTTGGTCTCTGCATTGGTGTGTTGCTTAATTAAATGGTTACTCTTTCAAATTTTGATAGGACAAACTTAAAATAATTATTGATAGCTCATTAGTTCAAATTAACCGCCATGATATAGCGAAAAGTATATAATGTACCTGACTGCTAAAGTAAAAGGCCGAATAATCAAAACATGCTTGATTTAAAATGCAGGTCTGAAAAATGGGCAGCTGAGGTCCAATTTCTTGGAATTGTTGATCGCTCAAACTTAACCACACTAATAAGATACTATGTCATTGATGACGTAAGAGGTATCCAACAATTGTTAGTTTACAAGTTTATGTCTCATAAAATCCTAAAGTACTATAAAATTAGATTGCTATAATGCAACCTGTAATATCGTTGTTATATCTTTATAATATGTAGGGTCTCCCATGTGTTTTATCCATTATTAAGTGACTTTAAGAATCGTATAACTAAGCGTCGATTATCATCATAAATATGGCTTCATCAACCCACTCACTGATATAGCAGTATATGTTATCTTGCAATGTATACACGTCACATGAAAAAACCACCAACTGCAGGTTGATTGGCAATTTACCAACTTATCCAAAACCAAATGTGTCATTGTCTACTTATATTGTTGTTGAAACTATCTAATTTCTCTATTAATAATAATAATGCAGGCCATTTATCACTCTTGGGAACTAGAAGCTGCATTCACATTCTTTGAAGAACCATGAACCATCATCATTGCCCAAACCTGCAAAAGAATACAACTATGTGGCAAATAACATCACTTGAATGCATTGCAAGGTGGCCGCCGCAACGCGCGGTTGGTCACCTGCTTGTTGTTGTTATTATTATTATTATTATTATTGTTGTTGTTGTTGTTATTGTTGAATCCCAAAATAATTAAGGATTTAATTATGACAAAACTGTAATTTATTTGCACTAAAATGTTATGTGTAGTCAGCATAAGTTTGTTTATGTATAGACATCAAATATTGCTGTGTCGAGTGTTTAGTTTGCTGTTTAGTCTACCAGCACAAGGTAGACAGTATTTTTCAATTAGCCCGGGATGTGTACCCAGCAATTCAATAATATATAGTGACTCAGCAATGAAGAACCAGCATAGCTGGAATGCAGCTTAACTACACAAGACAACTATGCTCCATTACAAGCATAGTATCCTGAGTGGTCTACATCAATTGTACTATTCAACAGAAGTCAAATACAAAGTTGAACAGAAAAGGATACACGTCGGCGGCTGACAAGTGACCTTACAAGACCACGTGGGAATGCAGAAGTTTAACGCATGTGCAGACATGTGTTATACTTTGTCAACGTCTAGGGAACACAACATTCTATTTGTTAAACAAATAGTGGTGCCAAACTGAATTGTTGTGTTCCTGCAAATATCTACCAAAGAGGAAAGAGGAGAGCACGCTCTCTGATGCAGTTGTCTCCACAAGTACAGACATCCTATGTACCAGTGGACAATAGAACAATTACATGATTAATAGGACTACTATAAATTGATGTATCCACTATTGCAACAACTAGTGGTGTGAGTTTTATTTATTTAGAGTCCAAACATGTAATAACTTAATATATCCTCATTAGCTATACTTAGGTAAATCTGTATCAACCAACTATCATTCCGCCAATGATAGTTGTAATTCTTTGTTATTTAATCAATAAAGAATAAACCGTTGAAAATTACCTTTGACTCTATTTAATTTACTTGCTTGAATACTAAATCTTTTAAACTGTTTAAGATAATCAAAAGAATTGTATTCACCCTCCTCTACAATACTCCCGTTGTTTATCAAGGGACCAACAACTGTTATCAGAACTTCAGTCTTGATAATTTAATATCTTGGATCTGAATTCTCACATGGCTGCATACTCAAATACAGCTTACCTTGAAAATGGCTCATCCAATAGACCACCCAAATTTGATGAAGAGGAGTACGTTTAACACCCCGTCAAAATCCATTAACGACGATGTTAACTCTGGTCCCAGCGCATGGCTTGACTTCTATATAACAGAAAAGTTCTACAGCGGAAAAAATTAATACCTGAGAAATAACATGCAAAACGGGTCAACAATAATGTTGAGTGAATCTACATGTTTAAGTAAATAATACAGTATGTTTAAGAAAAGATTTTTCAGAAAAGTGTTTATTAGCATAAGACCACCAAGGTTTAATATTAAAAGTTTATAGACATCATTTGTCAAGTTTTAATCTATTTGTGAACAACAATGTCAAGTTTCAGTTGTGTATGACATCACCAGTTTAAGTAATCAATTATAACATATGAGACCACAAAGCTTTCATATTTAAAGTTTGTAGACAGCACTGTGTCCTGTTTTAAATGTTTGTAGACAATACCATGTCAAGTTTAATTTCTCTTGTTTGTAAACCACAGGTTTAAGTAACATAAAGTAGTGTCTGAAAGTCAGTATTCAGAAAAGTAGTTATTAGTTTTTGGTCACGAGATTTCATAAGTATATACAACCATGAGCACTTGAATACTAGCTAAAGACCTGCGTATAGTTTACAACTACACTTATCCTTTACCCCATATATCGTATACACTTATTCGAGTGTACTTGTAGTTAGAAGTAAATGCAATGCATTATAGTAGGGTGAGGTTTGCCTAACCTAACGGATCCGTCCATCTAAATCGTGCTTACCCGAAGGTAATTAAAGTATTCAAGCTAGGGGCTTTGTGAACAATAACTCAACATGTATAATAGTACTCGTGTCAAAAGTAAAAGCATTTGTAATAACGTAATGTAACCAGCGTGTATTCTCATCCCATAAAATATGTAAAAAACGGGACTGTAGACTCACAATGTATAATAATGGTCGGTTCTCAAGTTCATGTCCGGTTTCAATAGCGGGAGTTCCGTATGCGTCCTAAGGTAAATGAGGACGGTCAATGTCTATATAAGTACTTAAATATAGAAGTCAATTTGTAAATGTGTCATCATTATGCTTGTAATCGTGTTCGAGTGTTACTTTTAATTAAGTAGTTAGTCGTAAGTGTTCAAAAGTGGGTAATTTGGAAGTCAGTTTTATTTTGGCCAAATCACCTAGAATATTTAGAGTTAGAAAACCATTCAAATACAGAGATGTAGCTTATTGAGTTAGCTTTCCAACACATATAGCCACACCCACTAATTCCAAGCATAAGCCACTCAAAATCATGAACTTTTCTGTAGTGGTCAGAATGTGTGACGGTTGGTGAACTCAACTTGCTCGGTGCATAAAAATCAAATGACAAACTTAATTCATACAAATCCAAAGCCAAGAGTTGTCTAACATCTGGAATTAAGTCATATCCAAGGCACATGACTCAAGTATTTACCAAATGTTTCAGAATGCAAACTCTTAACATACATGGTTACAATAATCAAAATCAAACAACAAAACACGAAGACTGACCATCGGGAGAGCATAACTCACATGTCTCATGTCTTCATGTAACATATCCACCTATGAGATTTAGATTATTTAGTTGACATTAAAATTCATTTGAACAATAAACTCAGATTATGTAGTGACCCGAACTTTTCCATGTTTATATATATTAATTGAGATTGATATTTACATGATTAAATGTTTCCAACATGTTAAGCAATCAAACTTGTTAAGACTTGATTAATTGAAATATGTTTCATATAGACAATTGACCACCCAAGTTGACCGGTGATTCACGAACGTTAAAACTTGTAAAAACTATATGATGACATATATATGGATATATATATAGTTAACATGATACTATGATAAGTAAACATATCATTAAGTATATTAACAATGAACTACATATGTAAAAACAAGACTACTAACTTAATGATTTTTAAACGAGACATATATGTAACGATTATCGTTGTAAAGACATTTAATGTATATATATCATATTAAGAGATATTCATACATGATAATATCATGATAATATAATAATTTAAAATCTCATTTTATATTATAAACATTGGGTTAACAACATTTAACAAGATCGTTAACCTAAAGGTTTCAAAACAACACTTACATGTAACGACTAACGATGACTTAACGACTCAGTTAAAATGTATATACATGTAGTGTTTTAATATGTATTTATACACTTTTAAAAGACTTCAATACACTTATCAAAATACTTCTACTTAACAAAAATGCTTACAATTACATCCTCGTTCAGTTTCATCAACAATTCTACTCGTATGCACCCGTATTCGTACTCGTACAATACACAGCTTTTAGATGTATGTACTATTGGTATATACACTCCAATAATCAGCTCTTAGCAGCCCATGTGAGTCACCAAACACATGTGGGAACCATCATTTGGCAACTAGCATGAAATATCTCATAAAATTACAAAAATATGAGTAATCATTCATGACTTATTTACATGAAAACAAAATTACATATCCTTTATATCTAATCCATACACCAACGACCAAAAACACCTAAAAATACTTTCATTCTTCAATTTTCTTCATCTAATTGATCTCTCTCAAGTTCTATCTTCAAGTTCTAAGTGTTCTTCATATATTCTACAAGTTCTAGTTACATAAAATCAAGAATACTTTCAAGTTTGCTAGCTCACTTCCAATCTTGTAAGGTGATCATCCAACCTCAAGAAATCTTTGTTTCTTACAGTAGGTTATCATTCTAATACAAGGTAATAATCATATTCAAACTTTGGTTCAATTTCTATAACTATAACAATCTTATTTCAAGTGATGATCTTACTTGAACTTGTTTTCGTGTCATGATTCTGCTTCAAGAACTTCGAGCCATCCAAGGATCCGTTGAAGCTAGATCCATTTTTCTCTTTTCCAGTAGGTTTATCCAAGGAACTTAAGGTAGTAATGATGTTTATAACATCATTCGATTCATACATATAAAGCTATCTTATTCGAAGGTTTAAACTTGTAATCACTAGAACATAGTTTAGTTAATTCTAAACTTGTTCGCAAAAAAAAGTTAATACTTCTAACTATACTTTTAAAATCAACTAAACACATGTTCTATATCTATATGATATGCTAACTTAATGATTTAAAACCTGGAAACACGAAAAACACCGTAAAACCGGATTTACGCCGTCGTAGTAACACCGCGGGCTGTTTTGGGTTAGTTAATTAAAAACTATGATAAACTTTGATTTAAAAGTTGTTATTCTGAGAAAATGATTGTTATTATGAACATGAAACTATATCCAAAAATTATGGTTAAACTCAAAGTGGAAGTATGTTTTCTAAAATGGTCATCTAGACGTCGTTCTTTCGACTAAAATGACTACCTTTACAAAAACGACTTGTAACTTATTTTTCTGACTATAAACCTATACTTTTTCTATTTAGATTCATAAAATAGAGTTCAATATAAAACCATAGCAATTTGATTCACTCAAAACGGATTTAAAATGAAGAAGTTATGGGTAAAACAAGATTGGATAATTTTTCTCATTTTAGCTACGTGAAAATTGGTAACAAATCTATTCCAACCATAACTTAATTAACTTGTATTGTATATTATGTAATCTTGAGATACCATAGACACGTATACAATGTTTCGACCTATCATGTCGACACATCTATATATATTTCGGAACAACCATAGACACTCTATATGTGAATGTTGGAGTTAGCTATACAGGGTTGAGGTTGATTCCAAAATATATATAGTTTGAGTTGTGATCAATACTGAGATACGTATACACTGGGTCGTGGATTGATTCAAGATAATATTTATCGATTTATTTCTGTACATCTAACTGTGGATAACTAGTTGTAGGTTACTAACGAGGACAGCTGACTTAATAAACTTAAAACATCAAAATATATTAAAAGTGTTGTAAATATATTTTGAACATACTTTGATATATATGTATATATTGTTATAGGTTCGTGAATCAACCAGTGGCCAAGTCTTACTTCCCGACGAAGTAAAAATCTGTGAAAGTGAGTTATAGTCCAACTTTTAAAATCTAATATTTTTGGGATGAGAATACATGCAGGTTTTATAAATGATTTACAAAATAGACACAAGTACGTGAAACTACATTCTATGGTTGAATTATCGAAATTGAATATGCCCCTTTTTATTAAGTCTGGTAATCTAAGAATTAGGGAACAGACACCCTAATTGACGCGAATCCTAAAGATAGATCTATTGGGCCTAACAAACCCCATCCAAAGTACCGGATGCTTTAGTACTTCGAAATTTATATCATATCCGAAGGGTGTCCCGGAATGATGGGGATATTCTTATATATGAATCTTGTTAATGTCGGTTACCAGGTGTTCACCATATGAATGATTTTTATCTCTATGTATGGGATGTGTATTGAAATATGAAATCTTGTGGTCTATTATTATGATTTGATATATATAGGTTAAACCTATAACTCACCAACATTTTTGTTGACGTTTTAAGCATGTTTATTCTCAGGTGATTATTAAGAGCTTCCGCTGTCGCATACTTAAATAAGGACGAGATTTGGAGTCCATGCTTGTATGATATTGTGTAAAAACTGCATTCAAGAAACTTATTTTGTTGTAACATATTTGTATTGTAAACCATTATGTAATAGTCGTGTGTAAACAGGATATTTTAGATTATCATTATTTGATAATCTACGTAAAGCTTTTTAAAACATTTATCTATGAAATAAAGGTTATGGTTTGTTTTAAAAATGAATGCAGTCTTTGAAAAACGTCTCATATAGAGGTCAAAACCTCGCAACGAAATCAATTAATATGGAACGTTTTTAATCAATAAGAACGGGACATTTCAGTTGGTATCCGAGCGTTGGTCTTAGAGAACCAGAATTTTGCATTAGTGTGTCTTATCGAGTTTGTTAGGATGCATTAGTGAGTCTGGACTTCGACCATGTTTACTTGAAAAATGATTGCTTAACAAATTTTGTTGGAAACTATATATTTTTAACATGTGTATATTATGTGATATATTAATCTCTTAACGCGTTTGATATTATGTGATAGATGTCTACCTCTAGAACAAGTCCCATTGACTCACCTAATAATAATGAAGAGTCAAATGTAAATTGGAATGATTCATGGACTGATTCAGAAGTTCCCGAAGAGGAACCGGAAGAAGAGTCGGAACCGGAAGAAGAATCGGAACCGGAAGAAGAATCGGAACCGGATGAAGAAATAGAACCGGTGGGGGAAATAATAAAATGGTTAAGTAAAAGAAAATCCTCAACCAACCGACCAAGGTTAATTATGGTCAATGGTGTTTCCTCCAAGGAAGCAAAATATTGGGAGGATTACCAATTCTCCGATGAATCGGATTCCGACGAGAATTCCGATGATGTTATAGAAATTACCCCAACTGAATTTAAAAAGGCAAAAGAAAATAATAAGGGAAAGGGCATAAAAATAGAGAAATCTAATTCCAACCCCGATGAACTTTATATGTATCGTCAACCCCCGAAGTCCTTAAGTTGTAACAATGACCCGGGAACCTCTAAACCAGGGGGTTTTTCTAAACCAATGTGGAAAACGACGGCTCGTATTAGGGGAACATCATATATCCCTAGAAATTTGGCAAAACGAACCAAAACCGAAGAAGAAGAAACAAGCGAGTCGGAATAAGATAGTTGTATTCGTGTGGTGTAATATATGTAATATAGTGTGCTTATGCTTTATGATATATGTAAAAATTGCTTGTATTAATAAGTATTTTTTTTTATGAATCTAACTCTTGTCTATTTTACAGTATAAAAACACAAAATGGATAGACAACCCAATATTTTAAGAGACCTACCCGGAGACATGATTGATGAAATCTTGTCTAGAGTCGGTCAGAATTCTTCGGCACAACTATTTAAGGCGAGATCAGTTTGTAAGACATTCGAAGAACGTTCCAAGAATGCCTTGGTTTATAAAAGGCTTTCGTTCGAAAGATGGGGATATCACATTGGGAAATCCATAAGTTACGATGTGTTTACTTTGACGCATATATTGCGGGGAACCCAAATGCTATTTTACGCAATGGGTTAAGAAATTATTTTGACTCAATATATCCGAATATTGGACTTCGTGATTTAGAAAAAGCGGCTAACATGCAACATAAAGAAGCATGTTATGCTTACGGATTAGTAATGTTCGCTTCTCACCAAAGTGAGAACAAGAACATCGGGCTACAACTATTAAACAAAACGTTCCCACAAGTGACGGAGGCGGTAATTGGGGTAAGAAATGAGGTTTTTAGATTGTTACGGGACTGTTGGACATTACGTAACCCTCGTCCCTTTGACGACGTTACAACACGCTGTCTTATCAACGGCCATAACGGTTATGTTCCACAAGACCAAGGATGGGAAGTAATCCTAGTAAAACCAGAATGCATGACTTGTTTCTGGACGTATGAATTACGTGTCTTTATTGCCTTTGCTGAACGACTTGTGTACTAGCTAGAATTATCTTCACAACCATCTTGTATCAAATTTATTGTGTGCTATATTTCATGCTATATGTAAAATAAGCGGTATTGTAAGTTTGTAAAATATTGTGTAAAAGTTTGAACGCAAAATATTATTATAATCAGTTTTTCATATAGAATTGTAGTAGTTGAATTGTATATTAGCTACTAAGTATGAACTTAACGGGTAGGTACTACCCGAATTTAAACTTATAAAAAGCTAATATGAAGAAAAAGCTTTTATAAATGAGTTCATATTATGCTACGAAATACTATTAACTACTCTTAATATTCTGTATGATTAACTTGTTCCATTTGACTATTTTGAAGGAAATGGAACCGACTACTCGACACACCGTGAATATGAATGAAGAGGAATTCCGTACTTTTCTAGCTTCAAAAATAGCCGCAGTACAGGCTGCGCTACATACCAACAATAACCTTGGATCTAGCAGTACAGGAAATCGTGTAGGATGCACCTACAAAGAATTCACTGCCTGCAAACCTTTGGAATTTGATGGAACCGAAGGACCGATCGGATTGAAATGGTGGACCGAGAAGGTCGAATCGGTGTTTGCCATAAGTAAGTGTACTGAAGAGGACAAAGTGAAGTATGCTACGCATACCTTCACAGGTTCTGCGTTAACATGTTGGAATACCTATCTAGAGCAAGTGGGACAAGACGATGCGTACGCACTACCGTGGTCAGCATTCAAGCACTTGATGAACGAGAAGTACCGTCCCAGAACCGAGGTCAATAAGCTCAAGACAGAACTTAGAGGGTTACGAACCCAAGGATTTGATATTACCACGTATGAAAGACGATTCACAGAATTGTGCCTATTGTGTCCGGGAGCATTCGAAGATGAGGAAGAGAAGATCGACGTGTTTGTGAAAGGATTACCGGAAAGAATCCAAGAAGATATAAGTTCACACGAGCCCGCCTCCATACAACAGGCATGTAGAATGGCTCACAAACTAGTGAACCAGATTGAAGAAAGAATTAAAGAACAGACTGCTGAAGAGGCCAATGTGAAGCAAGTCAAAAGAAAGTGAGAGGAAAACGGTGATAAGAATCACCAATACAACAACAACAGCAATTACAACAATAATCGCAACAATTATCCCAACAATCGTAACATCAATCGCAACTACAACAAACGGCCCAACAACAGCAACAACAACAACAACAACAACAGCAACTATAACAATCATCCCAACAACAATAATAACTGCAACAACAACAACAACAATCAGAAGCAGCTATGCCAAAGGTGTGAAAAGTATCACTCGGGGTTCTGCACCAAATTTTGCAACAAGTGTAAAAGAAATGGTCATAGCGCGGCGAAGTGTGAGGTCTACGGACCAGGGGTTAATAGAACGAAAGGAACAAATGGTGTCAGAACGAGTAATGGCGGAGCAAGTAGTGTCGGAGCAAGTTATGCAAATGTAGTTTGTTATAAATTTGGAAAACCGGGCCACATTATTAGAAATTGCCCAAACCAGGAGAACACGAATGGACAAGGCCGCGGAAGAGTTTTCAATATTAATGCGGCAGAGGCACAAGAAGACCCGGAGCTTGTTACGGGTACGTTTCTTATTGACAATAAATCTGCTTACGTTTTATTTGATTCGGGTGCGGATAGAAGCTATATGAGTAGAGATTTTTGTGCTAAATTAAGTTGTCCATTGACGCCTTTGGATAGTAAATTTTTACTCGAATTAGCAAATGGTAAATTAATTTCAGCAGATAATATATGTCGGAATCAAGAAATTAAACTGGTTAGCGAAACATTTAAGATTGATTTGATACCAGTAGAGTTAGGGAGTTTTGATGTGATAATCGGTATGGACTGGTTGAAAGAAGTGAAAGCAAAGATCGTTTGTTACAAAAATGCAATTCGCATTATACGAGAAAAAGGAAAACCCTTAATGGTGTACGGAGAAAAGGGCAACACGAAGCTACATCTTATTAGTAATTTGAAGGCACAAAAACTAATAAGAAAAGGTTGCTATGCTGTTCTAGCACACGTCGAGAAAGTACAAACTGAAGAAAAGAGCATCAATGATGTTCCCATCGCAAAAGAATTTCCCGATGTATTTCTGAAAGAATTACCGGGATTACCCCCACATCGATCCGTTGAATTTCAAATAGATCTTATACCAGGAGCTGCACCAATAGCTCGTGCTCCTTACAGACTCGCACCCAGTGAGATGAAAGAATTGCAAAGCCAATTACAAGAACTTTTAGAGCGTGGTTTCATTCGACCAAGCACATCACCGTGGGGAGCTCCTGTTTTGTTTGTCAAGAAGAAAGATGGTACATTTAGGTTGTGTATCGACTACCGAGAGTTGAACAAACTTACCATCAAGAACCGCTACCCACTACCGAGAATCGACGACTTATTTGATCAACTACAAGGCTCTTCTGTTTATTCAAAGATTGACTTACGTTCCGGGTATCATCAAATGCGGGTGAAAGAAGATGATATTCCAAAGACTGATTTCAGAACACGTTACGGTCATTACGAGTTTATGGTCATGCCGTTTGGTTTAACTAATGCACCAGCTATGTTCATGGACCTTATGAACCGAGTGTGTGGACCATACCTTGACAAGTTTGTCATTGTTTTCATTGATGACATACTTATTTACTCAAAGAATGACCAAGAACACGGTGAACATTTTAGAAAGGTGTTAGAAGTATTGAGGAAGGAAGAATTGTACGCTAAGTTTTCAAAGTGTGCATTTTGGTTGGAAGAAGTTCAATTCCTCGGTCACATAGTGAACAAAGAAGGTATTAAGGTGGATCCGGCAAAGATAGAAACTGTTGAAAAGTGGGAAACCCCGAAAACTCCGAAACACATACGCCAGTTTTTAGGACTAGCTGGTTACTACAGAAGGTTCATCCAAGACTTTTCCAGAATAGCAAAACCCTTGACTGCATTAACGCATAAAGGGAAGAAATTTAAATGGAATGATGAACAAGAGAAAGCGTTTCAGTTATTGAAGAAAAAGCTAACTACGGCACCTATATTGTCATTGCCTGAAGGGAATGATGATTTTGTGATTTATTGTGACGCATCAAAGCAAGGTCTCGGTTGTGTATTAATGCAACGAACAAAGGTGATTGCTTATGCATCTAGATAATTGAAGATTCACGAACAAAATTATACGACGCATGATTTGGAATTAGGCGCGGTTGTTTTTGCATTAAAGACTTGGAGGCACTACTTATATGGGGTCAAAAGTATTATATATACCGACCACAAAAGTCTTCAACACATATTTAATCAGAAACAACTGAATATGAGGCAGCGTAGGTGGATTGAATTATTGAATGATTACGACTTTGAGATTCGTTACCACCCGGGGAAGGCAAATGTGGTAGCCGATGCCTTGAGCAGGAAGGACAGAGAACCCATTCGAGTAAAATCTATGAATATAATGATTCATAATAACCTTACTACTCAAATAAAGGGGGCGCAACAAGGAGTTTTAAAAAAGGGAAATTTAAAGGATGAAATACCCAAAGGATCGGAGAAGCATCTTAATATTCAGGAAGACGGAACCTGGTATAGGGCTGAAAGGATTTGGGTACCAAAATTTGGTGATATGAGAGAAATGGTACTTAGAGAAGCTCATAAAACCAGATACTCAATACATCCTGGAACGGGGAAGATGTACAAGGATCTCAAGAAACATTTTTGGTGGCCGGGTATGAAAGCCGATGTTGCTAAATACGTAGGAGAATGTTTGACGTGTTCTAAGGTCAAAGCTGAGCATCAGAAACCATCAGGTCTACTTCAACAACCCGAAATCCCGGAATGGAAATGGGAAAACATTACCATGGATTTCATCACTAAATTGCCAAGGACTGCAAGTGGTTTTGATACTATTTGGGTAATAGTTGATCGTCTCACCAAATCAGCACACTTCCTGCCAATAAGAGAAGATGGCAAGATGGAGAAGTTAGCACGACTGTATTTGAAGGAAGTCGTCTCCAGACATGGAATACCAATCTCTATTATCTCTGATAAGGATGGCAGATTTATTTCAAGATTCTGGCAGACATTACTGCAAGCATTGGGAACTCGTCTAGACATGAGTACTGCCTATCATCCACAAACTGATGGGCAGAGCGAAAGGACAATACAAACGCTTGAAGACATGCTACGAGCTTGTGTTATTGATTTCGGAGATAGTTGGGATCGACATCTACCGTTAGCAGAATTTTCCTACAACAACAGCTACCATTCAAGCATTGAGATGACGTCGTTTGAAGCACTTTATGGTAGAAAGTGCAGGTCTCCGATTTGTTGGAGTGAAGTGGGGGATAGACAGATTACGGGTCCGGAGATTATACAAGAAACTACCGAGAAGATCATCCAAATTCAACAACGGTTGAAAACCGCCCAAAGTCGACAAAAGAGCTACGTTGACATTAAAAGAAAAGATATAGAATTTGAAATTGGTAAACGAGGGAAATTAAATCCAAGGTATATTGGACCATTCAAGATTATTGATCGTGTCGGACCAGTAGCTTACCGACTTGAGTTACCTCAACAACTCGTGGCTGTACATAACACTTTCCACGTCTCGAATTTGAAGAAATGTTTTGCTAAATAAGATCTCACTATTCCGTTAGACGAAATCCAAATCAACGAAAAACTTCAATTCATCGAAGAACCCGTCGAAATAATGGATCGTGAGGTTAAAAGACTTAAGCAAAACAAGATACTAATTGTTAACGTTCGATGGAATGCTCATAGAGGACCCGAGTTCACCTGGGAGCGTGAAGATTAGATGAAGAAGAAATACCCGCATCTATTTCCAGAAGATTCGTCAACACCTTCAACAGCTTAAAATTTCGGGACGGAATTTATTTAACGGGTAGGTACTGTAGTGACCCGAACTTTTCCATGTATATATATATTAATTGAGATTCATATTTACATGATTAAATGTTTCCAACATGTTAAGCAATCAAACTTGTTAAGACTTGATTAATTGAAATATGTTTCATATAGACAATTGACCACCCAAGTTGACCGGTGATTCACGAACATTAAAACTTGTAAAAACTATATGATGACATATATATGGATATATATATAGTTAACATGATACTATGATAAGTAAACATATCATTAAGTATATTAACAATGAACTACATATGTAAAAACAAGACTACTAACTTAATGATTTTTAAACGAGACATATATGTAACGATTATCGTTGTAAAGACATTTAATGTATATATATCATATTAAGAGATATTCATACATGATAATATCATGATAATATAATAATTTAAAATCTCATTTGATATTATAAACATTGGGTTAACAACATTTAACAAGATCGTTAACCTAAAGGTTTCAAAACAACACTTACATGTAACGACTAACGATGACTTAACGACTCAGTTAAAATGTATATACATGTAGTGTTTTAATATGTATTTATACACTTTTGAAAGACTTCAATACACTTATCAAAATACTTCTACTTAACAAAAATGCTTACAATTACATCCTCGTTCAGTTTCATCAACAATTCTACTCGTATGCACCCGTATTCGTACTCGTACAATACACAGCTTTTAGATGTATGTACTATTGGTATATACACTCCAATGATCAGCTCTTAGCAGCCCATGTGAGTCACCTAACACATGTGGGAACCATCATTTGGCAACTAGCATGAAATATCTCATAAAATTACAAAAATATGAGTAATCATTCATGACTTATTTACATGAAAACAAAATTACATATCCTTTATATCTAATCCATACACCAACGACCAAAAACACCTAAAAACACTTTCATTCTTCAATTTTCTTCATCTAATTGATCTCTCTCAAGTTCTATCTTCATGTTCTAAGTGTTCTTCATATATTCTACAAGTTCTAGTTACATAAAATCAAGAATACTTTCAAGTTTGCTAGCTTACTTCCTATCTTGTAAGGTGATCATCCAACCTCAAGAAATCTTTGTTTCTTACAGTAGGTTATCATTCTAATACAAGGTAATAATCATATTCAAACTTTGGTTCAATTTCTATAACTATAACAATCTTATTTCAAGTGATGATCTTACTTGAACTTGTTTTCGTGTCATGATTCTGCTTCAAAAACTTCGAGCCATCCAAGGATCCGTTGAAGCTAGATCCATTTTTCTCTTTTCCAGTAGGTTTATCCAAGGAACTTAAGGTAGTAATGATATTCATAACATCATTCGATTCATACATATAAAGCTATCTTATTCGAAGGTTTAAACTTGTAATTACTAGAACATAGTTTAGTTAATTCTAAACTTGTTCGCAAACAAAAGTTAATCCTTCTAACTTGACTTTTAAAATCAACTAAACACATGTTCTATATCTATATGATATGCTAACTTAATGATTTAAAGCCTGGAAACACGAAAAACACCGTAAAACCGGATTTACGCCGTCGTAGTAACACCGCGGGCTGTTTTGGGTTAGTTAATTAAAAACTATGATAAACTTTGATTTAAAATTTGTTATTCTAAGAAAATGATTGTTATTATGAACATGAAACTATATCCAAAAATTATGGTTAAACTCAAAGTGGAAGTATGTTTTCTAAAATGGTCATCTAGACGTCGTTCTTTCGACTGAAATGACTACCTTTACAAAAACGACTTGTAACTTATTTTTCCGACTATAAACCTATACTTTTTCTGTTTAGATTCATAAAATAGTGTTCAATATGAAACCATAGCAATTTGATTCACTCAAAACGGATTTAAAATGAAGAAGTTATGGGTAAAACAAGATTGGATAATTTTTCTCATTTTAGCTACGTGAAAATTGGTAACAAATCTATTCCAACCATAACTTAATCAACTTATATTGTATATTATGTAATCTTGAGATACTATAGACACGTATACAATGTTTCGACCTATCATGTCGACACATCTATATATATTTCGGAACAACCATAGACACTCTATATGTGAATGTTGGAGCTAGCTATACAGGGTTGAGGTTGATTCCAAAATATATATAGTTTGAGTTGTGATCAATACTGAGATACGTATACACTGGGTCGTGGATTGATTCAAGATAATATTTATCAATTTATTTCTGTACATCTAACTGTGGACAACTAGTTGTAGGTTACTAACGAGGACAGCTGACTTAATAAACTTAAAACATCAAAATATATTAAAAGTGTTGTAAATATATTTTGAACATACTTTGATATATATGTATATATTGTTATAGGTTCGTGAATCAACCAGTGGCCAAGTGTTACTTCCCGACGAAGTAAAAATCTGTGAAAGTGAGTTATAGTCCCACTTTTAAAATCTAATATTTTTGGGATGAGAATACATGCAGGTTTTATAAATGATTTACAAAATAGACACAAGTACGTGAAACTACATTCTATGGTTGAATTATCGAAATCGAATATGCCCCTTTTTATTAAGTCTGGTAATCTAAGAATTAGGGAACAGACACCCTAATTGACGTGAATCCTAAAGATAGATCTATTGGGCCTAACAAACCCCATCCAAAGTACCGGATGCTTTAGTACTTCGAAATTTATATCATATCCGAAGGGTGTCCCGAAATGATGGGGATATTCTTATATATGCATCTTGTTAATGTCGGTTACCAGGTGTTCACCATATGAATGATTTTTATCTCTATGTATGGGATGTGTATTGAAATATGAAATCTTGTGGTCTATTATTATGATTTGATATATATAGGTTAAACCTATAACTCACCAACATTTTTGTTGACGTTTTAAGCATATTTATTCTCAGGTGATTATTAAGAGCTTCCGCTGTCGCATACTTAAATAAGGACGAGATTTGGAGTCCATGCTTGTATGATATTGTGTAAAAACTGCATTCAAGAAACTTATTTTGTTGTAACATATTTGTATTGTAAACCATTATGTAATGGTCGTGTGTAAACAGGATATTTTAGATTATCATTATTTGATAATCTACGTAAAGCTTTTTAAAACCTTTATCTATGAAATAAAGGTTATGGTTTGTTTTAAAAATGAATGCAGTCTTTGAAAAACGTCTCATATAGAGGTCAAAACCTCGCAACGAAATCAATTAATATGGAACGTTTTTAATCAATAAGAACGGGACATTTCAGATTAGGCTTGTTAGTCATGTTTTATTGGCGATGAAACATCAAACGTTTCAGCACAACAAAACCCGACACATTGACTAAACTATCTTTGTGAAACATACTTAAATACCAAATGTACGAACCATGATTGTTCTAAAAGTGATGAACATATAAATAGACATTAGGAAACTTTTAAACTCATCAAACGATGAAATTAAGGTCACCTAATACACGGAATTAAAAAAATAAGATTTTCGGTTCAGCATTTCAGCAACACCAAACATGAATGTCATTTTGTTTTGGGCATAACTCTCACCTCATTTCATCATTGAAGGTGATTCAAGTCAGAGGTTTTAGGACACTGAGTATTCTACCCAATTAACATGCCTGTTTGGTCAGAAGACCAACACTAAAACGTCAAGTACACCATCTTTAGCTGATAGTCAGAAATCCAAACAGCAGAACATGCAAAATGTTGTCAACAAGATGAGACACTTCTACTCATCATCCATGCATATATCTTACATGAAAAGAAAGGTATTGAACTAAATTTTAACATGGAGAAAAGCCTTATACTCAAAAGTTAAATTTTCAAGTAGTTATAGCTATTTATATCTCGGACTTGAAATCTGAGAATTTTTCAGCAACAAACAAAACGATTACTAGTTTCGTTTAGCCATATCTCTCATCTCCTTTCACCAATGAAGGTGGTTCAAGTTGGATATATTAGGTCATTGAGATATATTACTAAAACAAAAGTCATATGTGACTATAATTATTCATAAAAATCGAAAACATGCAAGTACCATTCGGAGGTCAGAAATTCTTTCAGCAAGACATGCATTTTTGTTTCAAGAAGATGAGGTACTTATACTCATCATCTATGCATGGTTCTTATATGGATAGAAAGCTATTGAACTGTAGTTTAACATAATGAAAAGCTTTTAACATAATGATTATAGCTGTTTCAAATTCAGATTCACTGCTGGAAATTTTCAGCAAGCAACATGCAAGCAATGCATGTGTAATTCAACACTCTTACAAGCATAATATGATATATGTAAGTTAATTAATGATGAAATTGTTGTATTAGAGTTTATGTACAGCTTAAGAGCTTAAAAGTTCAAGCGTTTAATGTGTGCTTGTAGAAATGCAAGTATGAATGAAGATAGTGTTGTGTTTTTGATTCAAGTTTGGAAAATGGATGAAGATTGTGTTGTGGATGATGGTGGATGGTTTTGGTGGTGGATAATGGCTGAGTTCTAGTGTTATTGATGGAATAAACAATTAGAGAGCATGTGAGTAAGAGAGCATGTGTGTGTGTGGTTGAATGAAGAGAAAAGATTCATTCTAGAAGTCTTAATCAAGAAAATTGTGCAAATGTGCACATGGGGAAGGGTGGAGGCCAGCCATAATGGAGTGGGAGGGAATATTTTATTTGTTTTTATTGAATAATATTGTAGGACATTAAAATACGAACGTCTGGGCTTTTAAATCACCTAATTTCGAGTCCGTATGATCAAGATATGCTAAAAATAGCGCAACCGGAGATTCTAAGCTAGGGATTACTAATTAATTGAAGTCATCATATGAATGAATATAAAATTAATTCAATTAATCGTTGAACATTTCGTAAGTCATGAAATGACATTTTCGGGTTTTCACTAACTGAGGCGTTTTCCAAAATTTTTGAATACTTCTAAACCGAAGCATATAAACACGTAATATGTAACACATATTAAAATAATATGTTGTATAAGTTCATACAAGGATGCTGAACATGAAAAATCCCGGATTTCAAGTAGCGGTCGTTAAATATTTAATAGAAAAAGTTGGGTTGTTACATTACCTACCCGTTAAAGAAATTTCGTCCCGAAATTTTAGTGCTAGTCTGCTGAACTTGTTTTTTCATGAAACAACTGCGGATATATAACGACCCGTCCTAATCCATCTGGACGAATACATTACATTTGGTTACATCGCGAGGTACTTGACCTCTATATGATACATTTTACAAACATTGCATTCGTTTTTAAAAGACAAACTTTCATCATATCGAAAGTTGACGGCATGCATACCATTTCATAATATATCCAACTGTAATTGACTTAATAATAATCTTGATGATCTCAACGACTCGAATGCAACGTCTTTTGAAATATGTCATGAATGACTCCAAGTAATATCTCTAATATGAGCAAATGCACAGCGGAATATTTCTTTCATACCTGAAAATAAACATGCTTTAAAGTGTCAACCAAAAGGTTGGTGAGTTCATAGGTTTATCATAATAATCATTTCCATATTTTTAATAGACCACAAGATTTCATTTTCATTTTCATAAACTTACATCTCATATCAGGCATTTCGCAAACTGCATAGAGATAAAAATAATTCATATGGTGAACATCTGGTAACCGACCTTAACAAGATGCATATAGAATATCCCCATCATTCCGGGACTCCCTTCGAACATGATAAATTCGAAGTACTAAAGCATCCGGTACTTTGGATAGGGCTTGTTGGGCCTAATAGATCTATCTTTAGGATTCGCGTCAATTAGAGTGTCTGTTCCCTAATTCTTAGATTACCAGACTAAAAAGGGTGATATTCGATTCGATAATCCAATCATAGAATGTAGTTTCGATTACTTGTGTCTATTTCATAAACATTTGTAAAAGCAGCGCATGTATTCTCAGTCCCAAAAATATATATTGTAAAAGCATTTAAAAAGGAAGCAAATGAAACTTACATTACTGTATTTTGTAGTAAAAATACATATGATAATATTGAGCAATGCAGGGTTGGCCTTGAATTCACGAACCTATATCAAGTATGTATAACATATAATAATATTCAAATAAATGTATATATTTTGATATTAGTAATTTACTTGTGATATTAAATTTAATATTAATGATTACTTAAATATTTTTATTTTATATATATTTTATTAAATTTTCATCATACTATATTATATACCTTATTAATATATTTTGAATAAATACTTAGTATTAACATTTTTAAATACTTATAATTTTTAATATGATAGTATTTTTAATAAATTCAAGTATATTAAAACGTAAATGAACAAAAAATATTTTATTAGTAAAAGTAGTATACTTATTATATATACTTTTATATATATAATGTTTGAATCTATCTTATGATATCTATCTTATGATATCTATCTTTTTAGTTTAAGATCATAAAAATATAGTTATATTTTATATATAAAATACATTTAAAACTAAAGTTATAGTTAGTAATGTTAATAATAATAATAATAATAATAATAATAATAATAATGATATTAGTAGTAAAAATAATAATGATAATGATAATAATATTGATATTAGTAATAATAATTCTTATTTTAATGATATTAATAATAATAATAGTAATAATAATAATAATAATAATAATAATAATAATAATAATAATAATAATAATAATAATAATAATAATAATAAGAATAATAAGTATACTACCTTAAGAAAATAGCAAAAAAATAATGTTGCTGCCCGGACTCGAACCCACGACCTCCCGTTCAACACCCACACACCTAACCAATGCTCTGCATCATATTTTTCTAAAATAATCCCTGATTAAAACCATATAATCTCATATCCGTCTGTTCTTCTTCTTCCTCTTATTCTAAAAAGAAATGCCACATTCCGGGCTCGAACCCGAGACCTCTCGCTAGTAAGCACACTCCTAACCACTGCTCCATTATTTCTTTTCTGATTTGTTTGATGCCTTAATTCTTTTAACTAGATTTCGGCCCAACAATCAATCACAACCTTGTCCCGTCCCAATAGCTGTTTCACTAGCCCAACTCTAATAGTCTAATAAGTCCACCAAGTCCAATACATGTTTTAAATGGATTACACGATGGGTTTTTGGGTACTGTGGTTTGACAGTGAACACCAACAAGAATTGTATCTTCATCTCTATCGCATCATCATCATTATTTATATATACATAACATCATTATCATACTAAACCTTATCATTATCATCTATACTTAATCATAATTATAACATAATCATAATCCATGATCATCACTTTTCACCATCATCATCAAATCATTTATACATATTATCTAATCCTAATCATAATCATAACCATGTTATCATTATTTACTAATCATGTTATCACCATCGATTATCACTCAGCATAGCAGTCCTACCGAAAAGGGAGCTGAGTTGGGTCACGACCCAAAGTAATACATGACCCAAGTTGTTAATGTGTTTCACGGCCCAGACATAAATAATACGAACCTTGGCCTCACTACAAAACATAAATGGACTCCTTAGCCCAACACAAATAACCCTTCAGCCCAACATATAAACTAAGTCTACGGCCAAAAAATAACATATATGCGTGGCTGTTTGAATTACAAGAAGCTTGACAAAAACCATTTCATATCAACATGTCCCCATCATCACGTCCCTACTACTAATTCATTTTTGTCGGCCACATGGTATTATAATAAATAATCAAGTTAGGTTCTTTATTATATTGGTTGATGTTATATCTTTAAAGTCCACAAAAAAATTACACCGCTAGCCTTAAAACGTACAGATACATACCAAAGGTTGATTAAACTGAGTAAACAGAAAGGAACAGCGATAGCAGTAAGTTGCAGTCACGTTAATGGTGTTTTCTTGTAGCTGAAATAGGAATAGAAAAGCAGCAACAAGTAATATAGTTTAGGTGAGTTTTGGTGTGGTCACGTAATAAAAATAACGATAGGTATAGTGGTGGTTTAAGGTGTTTTGTGATGGTTTAAACTGTAGAACAACTGCAGTAGGAGCTGGGAAGCAAGAGGGTGATCATTGTGATTGAACGTGATGGTGTTTGACGGTGATGAATATAACATAGAGATGATGGTGATCAAAAAATAGAAATGGAAACGAGGTGGTGGAAGAAGGTTGATGCAGGTGGTGGTTTTGTGATCTTTCATTCGAATAAAACAGAAAAACATTTGTAGTGGTGTTCCAATTTGAAGGTTTTCAGTTTAAAGGAATAGAGAGAGAAGAAAATTAGAGAAAGAAGAGAGAGGGAGGTGATGGAGAAGAGTGGTGATGGTGGTTCATGGTTTTAATTGTCTTATTCGTTGCACAAAACAAAACGAAAGAAAAGTAATAAAGACGATGTTACTTTATAGGTTGGTGATGGTTTAGTTGACATAAATAAGAAGTGGAAGAGTAGGGTGGTGGTGGCCTCCGGTTGTCGACTGAATAGAAAATAGGAATATAACAGCTGAAACAGTGGTGGTGTTGTGATTGTTGCAGCTGCACAGAATTTAACGAGTAATAGAAGTTTATTATAGGTCTTTGGTGATGTGGTTTCAAGGTTAGAAGAGCGAGAGAGATGATGATTGTAGGGTGGTTTACTGATAAGAGAGAGAGTTTAAGGGTGATGACCTGGATGATTCTCGGTTTGGGTTGTCGATCAATAAACGGAAATACATAGTGCTGAAGGAGTTCAAAAGTGTTGGCGTTTGAGAGTGGTGAAGGTGATTATTTTCGGTTTGAAGGTGGTGGCGGATGATGGTAGCCTAGTGGCGGTTGGTGACCAGTGAAGTGGTGATGGCGGGTGTGGATGTGGTGCCGAGGTTGAAGGTGTTCATGGTTGATTCATGAAATGGAATATATGGCATGTATATATAGATAGAATATAACAATTAAATATAATGTTGATAACACCAAACACAGTAATTGATTATCAAAATATCACGGACATACAAACTATTATACTGCCGACACTTAGCTGGGGTATTATATCGTGTCCATTACTAAACAGTTACGGATAAATTTAATTCAGAAAAATCCCATATTTTAAAATTAAGTCCATTTATTTATTCCAGTCATTAACTGTTTGAAACCTGATCAATAATGTTCGATAATTATTTACTTTCTGTTCCAATTAATATGTAAGGAGTACTAATATTTAAACTTAAAAAGGTAAAAATATTTTTAACAAGTCTAGAATCTTCGTAATCAATTTACAGTTCAACTTATATTTTAATCCTTCATGAACATGCATTATATATATATTAAAACTAACGAAACGTCAACCGAGTGTTACTGACGTTTACTAATTAGGCTCGAAATCATTTATTTTTAATATATTCTCTTTCTATATATAAACAGTTTTAAACACGAACTTTAACTACTAAAATAAATATAATATATACTTTTAAACAATTATATTTAATATAATTTTACAAGTAATAAATATATACCTATTTATATATATATATATATATATATATATATATATATATATATATATATATATATATATATATATATATATACATATTTATAATAATAGTTTTCATTACATCACATATTATTTTACATAATTATTTCCAATTATTATATATACATATATATATATATACATATATCTATTTACAATTAATTGTTCGTGAATCGTCGGAAATGGTAAAAGGGCAAATGCATTCATGTAAACTGTTCCAAAGTTTTCGAGACTCAACATTACAGACTTTGCTTATCATGTCAGAAACATATAAAGATTATGTTTAAATTTGATCGAAAATTTCCGGGTAGTCACAGTACCTAACCGTTAAAGAAATTTCGTCCCGAAATTTGATTGGGATCGTCATGGCTGACAATAAATATGTTTTCATGACTCATATGAGTTGGATATTAGAGTAATATAGATTAAAACAATTTGATTTTTGTGAAGAGTACGAGTGAAGCTATCACAAAAGAGTGAAAAGATTAAATGAAGATTTGTCATATCTTTTGACGTAGATAGGATTGATTTCCAGAGTTCAAGGAATTTGGAGAAAATCTTCATAATAAGATTTGATTCTTCAGAAATTAAGGAAATTAGAATCCTCTTTGGTTAAATGCGATAATCTGTCTTGATTGCTTTGTTTGATATTTCTCTATAAATGAACTTCTTTCGCTCCATTATTTTCATCACTCCTATACTTTTCTTTCCTCGATTTTAAGTACAGCAAGTAATGATCCAGAATTCATAGGTATGGAGTTTCAAATGAACATGACTAATGTTCTAAGAAAGAAATAGTAATAGCACGATCTTGATTGGTTAAATTTCAAGAATTCAAGAGAAAAGACGGAACTATCAGGAAGATATGTTCTCGATATGTTTGGAGATTAGGTAGAATGTAAGAGTCGTGTAACATGGTATATGATGATGTTATGATCTGTGAATCATCACATTCCATTAAAAACTCATCATGACTTACTGTAATATAATCACGTTGATCAAGTGTCATTATATTATACTAACTCATGCTTCAGTTCCCAACACTACTTCAATATTATTCATATTTTAAGTTCGAATTTTTCAGAATTTTAGAAACTAAAATAGTTTCTTTTATGATATAATACAGATAGCTCGGAGAGATAATTAATATCGGACAAGAATATTTATGAAGATATTTTTAAAAATATATTTGAGGATATTTATAATGAAAGATACGATAATATCTTAGAATTTTAGATTCAAAGTGTGATGAGGAAATTCATTCACAATGATTTAGAACAATTACAGAACAAGGCATTCGCTAAAGATTTCATCAGAAAAGGAATCATCTGAATTTTTTATGTACAATTTTAGTCCTTGTGATTTGTTTAGAGTCTCCTTCATGGTTTGCTCAATTCATTTTTCAGTATCAAAATCTTTGAGCTTTTTCAACACTCCATCTTTTATCATCAAACTTTTGACTGTTAAGGCAGTCTTCAGTTTTCACTGCTTCATTAGCTTTTTTAAAACTCAGAAAACTAATTCATAGGCTAAAGCGCTTTTCAGAAATTCAGAATTGAAGTTCGTAAGTCCAGGAGATAGGAATTATATATATATTTATATATATAATTGTTGTCATAGAATCGCTGAGAAATTCGAGATTATCGATTGATACCTCCCAGTATTTGGTATGGTAATTATAGTTACAAGATGTCGATGAGTTCATAATAAGACTTCAATAGATAAATATAGTGATTTGTCGAAGAGATTTAAGTCAAGGAGCAACGAGGTTGCTGGTATGTCTACTGGCAATATGGTGGAATATAAAAAGTTCCCCTCTAACAATAAAAGAGCACGCATATATGTCAAGGTTATAATAAGGTTGTTTCGAACGAAAAGTCGAAGTTGACTTGCTGGAGCTGTGACAAAATTGGCTAATTTGAAAAAGGATTGTAATATTATTTTCGGTAATAACAATGGCAACGGAGCTAGCACAGATAAGTGTTAAACGTTTACTCAGGTTCTGAGTGTTTTCATGTGTATAACTATATGCATAAATCTTTCCTTCTGTAGATGAAGTGCGGTCGGTTCATTCTCTCGACTGAGGTGTTTTCAAGAATCATGAAAGGTTTGAATGCAGATTGTAATCGTCAAGATACAATTGAGGTTTAAGATGAAATCAAGTGGCAAACTTGAAGAAATTATTAGTTTCATATGTTATAATCAATATTTTAATTCATTTTAATTGTCCAATGTCATTAGTCCATAGTTAGGAGTCCACAATTAGTAGTTCAACAATTCATATATAGTTTAATATATAATATTCGAATTAATTAATACATGTCGTGACCCGTTATATACATGTCTCAGACTCGATCACAACTCAAAGTATATATATTATTTGAGAATCAACCTCAAACATGTATAGCTAACTTGAGCATTACTGCATATAGAGTGTCTATGGTTATTCCAAATAATATATATAGATGCGTCGATATGATATGTCAAAACCTTGTATACGTGTCCCGATATTTAAAGTGCGTAAAATAAATAACAGAAATTAAATGACGATAAATAAAATTGCGAGAATTAAATTTGCAATAAATAAAATGTAATAAGGAATTAACAGTTAGCTAGGAACAGTTAGCTAGAATTTTGTTTGCGTGGATTCTTAACAAAATTTCTCATAGTTAATTCGTTTGTTTCTAAAATATTTTATTTTTGTACAATGTTTTCTTCATTATGCCACTTGTTGGATTCTGATAGGTCAAAATCCAAATATGAAATTGAATGAAAATGGTTATTCTGCGGTGAACAGATACTTATATATGTGGATGTAAGTAGGATAGTAAATGACTGTTGAATCAGATTCGAAGAATGTACAGTGTAACTTATTAATGTGAAATCTAAATATTCCTCGGGTATTACTTACCCGTTAAAATATTTTCATCATTAACAGTTTGTAAAAAAGAGCTTTTAATTACAATCTTTATGAAAATATACTTACATATATATTTTCTTCAGATGTAATCATGGATTTAATGAGTTAATATTACATTAAACTCATCTGTTTTATGGTTAGAACTAGAGTATATAATCTCTAAAATATTAGAGATTACATAATCATCATGTCAAACGAAGATCAATGATGTAGAACGTCATGTAGATAGAAGATAACCAATGTAGAACAAGATTATGCTCGAGGTATAGATTACGATGTTGAGGTGTGTGATGTTGAAACTTGGGTTGTTGGTGGTACTGGTGTTGATGTTGGTAGTACTGTTGGTGCCGGGGATGTTGGTGAAGCTGGTAAATTTTGCACCATATTCTCCAAATTGATTACTCGAGCGCGAAGTTCGTTGACTTCTTCTATTATTCCGGGATGATTGTCGGTCAGAACGGGCGAATGAATAAGGTTTAGAATTTTAGGTAGAATATAATCGTGGTGAGATACTCTGGAAATGATTGTGAAAATGGTGTTTCGAATGGGTTCGCCGGTAAGTGATTCAGGTTCTTCGCCAAGAGGTAAATTTAGTTGGTGGAAGGGATCGCCTTCTTCTCATCTCCATTGATTAAGTAGGCTATGAACTCATCCCCAATTCATTCAGAACTGAAGATGACTAATTGGTTGATTCATTCCGGTGACGCTACTTTCGGAGCTTAGGTGAACATCCATGTCGGAATCTGAGGAACTTGAACTGGTTGAGGGATCCATCTTGTACGATCAAGGAATTGATTTTATATATGAAATAGATTATAGGACTTAGATTGATATTCCAAAATCCCATAAGTTACGGAGGATTCTTAAGAACTATCAGGCAAAGTTTATAGTAATAGATACGCTATGATATGAATTTGTCTATACGCTATCAATGCAATAAGTGTAGTAAGACGTGTCTAGACTTTAAGGATGATAAGCAAGTAATTTTCGACACGAAATGATAAGCAAAACTTTTGACATGCAGACACGGTTGAAGTCCAGACCCACTAATGCATCTAAACAACTATCAGTTAGACACACTAATGCAAGACCTGGTTCGCTAAGACCACCACTCTGATACCACCTATAACGACCCGTCCTAATCCATCTGGACGAATACATTACATTTGGTTACATCGCGAGGTACTTGACCTCCATATGATACATTTTACAAATATTGCATTCGTTTTTAAAAGACAAACTTTCATCACATCGAAAATTGACGGCATGCATATCATTTCATAATATATCCAACTGTAATTGACTTAATAATAATCTTGATGAACTCAATGACTCGAATGCAATGTCTTTTGAAATATGTCATGAATGACTCCAAGTAATATCACTAATATGAGCAAATGCACAGCGGAAGATTTCTTTCATACCTGAGAATAAACATGCTTTAAAGTGTCAACCAAAAGGTTGGTGAGTTCATTTGATTCCCTTTTACTCTTTACATTTTTGGGACTGAGAATACATGCGCTGTTTTTACAACTGCTTTATTAAATTCTTTTGAAATATATTTTGAACTTCGAATACGTGAAATGCTTTTATAAATGTTTGACGAGATAGACACAAGCAAAACATTCCTCGAATGAATTATTATGAAGACATAAGTTCTGCGGATTATTATTGAATTATGTGGACATGATAATTGCCACCATTGAATTATGTGGACAAGATAATTGCCACCAATTGATGTGAATGTTATGTATCGAGAGAATGATTTTTATACACAGGTTATGTGTATTATATTTTGTACACGAGATATGTGTACGATTACTAAGATTTATGAAATGGTATGCATGCCGTCAATTTTCGATGTGATGAAAGTTTTTCTTTTAAAAACGAATGCAATGTTTGTAAAATGTATCATATAGAGGTCAAGTACCTCGCGATGTAACCAAATGTAATGTATTCGTCCAGATGGATTAGGACGGGTCGTTATAGGATACTTTTACCTCATTTGATCTTCCTGATCCCACGTAAACTCTGGTCCTCTACGGGCGTTCCACCGAACTTTAACAATCGGTGTGTTGCTTTGCTTTAATTGTTTGAACTCGCGGCTCATGATTTTAACAGGCTCTTCAACAAAATGAAGTTTGTCATCGATGCATAACTCCTCTAAAGGAATCACCAAATTTTTGTCAACCAGGAACTTCTTCAAGTTCGACACATGGAAAGTGTCGTGTATTTTGTGACAACCCGGAAATTTCCAACCAAATTTAAACTTTAATCTTTATATGTTTCCGACACGATAAGCAATATTTGTTAAGTTAAATTTCAAGAATTTTAAACTATGTTCATACATTCATTCAACCTCGACCAAGTTCCAACGATTCACGAACCATTAAACGAATATGATTATATATGTATATGTGTATATATATTATAACTTGAAACGTAAACAAAATATTAGATTAAATACTTTATATGATTGTATCTGTTTCAAAATGTTTATCAATGGAATTAGAAGATAAGATCAAATGATTGAATTATCAGATATATTGAATTATGATTACAAGTCTCTGTTGAAAGGCCCACGTTGATTTGAGAAATCTTTCCATTTTAACAATATTCGGAAAATGGTAATGTGATTTATAAATAAAAACAAATTGTCAATCATTGAGAAATAGACAAAGGATAGTGGAAGATTGAATCTCATAAAGACTGGATTGATCTATTTAGTTTCAAACGTACAAAAACGTTTTCAGTTTAAAAAGAACTTTATTATTAAAACGTATATAACTTTTATAAATATCTAGAACCACTTTTGACAACTCATTACTTAACTAGTATGATAAAGATAACGATATTTATATTTTATTTTATATATATAACGATTTAAATTAATATTATATATATTTATACGCGTATTATACGTACATAGTTTTATACTTTTACAATACTTAAACTTTACCTTTACTTTACCTTTACTTTACTTTAACTTTAATAATTCACTTTAATAATTCATACTTTAATAATTTACTTTAATAATTCATACTTTAATAATTCACTTTAATAATTCATACTTTAATAATTCACTTTAATAATTCATACTTTAATAATTCACTTTAATAATTCAAAAATCTATTATAAATTGAATTCAATAGGTTTCATTATTTCATAGAAACTTGAAAATATTTTTCTCTAAACTCTCTCAATCGATTTACATATATATATTTACTTCGTATTATTTCAAGATATTATTAATATACATAAAATATTACGACGGAGTGCTGTTCGAGTGATTTCGAAATTATTTTTCGAGTGGGATAGGATTAAGGAAATTATGGGTTATAGCTATGGAGGTGATTGAGTATGGTTCATGGGTATGCTCGTGAGGTCAATATAGTGTTTATCATTTCCGTTGCGTCTACGTACCTTTCCTGCAATATTGAATCTCAATATTGATACGTGAGTACTCATAATTTAACTTTTACATACTAATAGTGTATCCCTGACTAGTGCTCGAGTATTTAGGATTATGCATGCTTGTACTTTTGATATTGCCCTTAGACAGGTTAGGTTGAATGTTGAATTAGTTACACTTGCGGTTGAGATAAGGTATAAGATATGCATGTCCTTGGAAAGCTAGCGAAAAATTAAGAACTTTTCCTTTAGATATCGAATGGTTTCGATGAACGGATTAGAAGTTATAATCAATTGAATATTCGATATTTTTATTAAAAATGATTATTATTATCGTCGTTCTAGTTTTATCTTATTATTATCATTATTATTATCTTTATCAATAAAAGGGATTTATCATTAAAAATTATTATTTTTTTATTATTACTATAGTTATTATCGTTAAAGTTATAATTAGTATTATTATTATTATCCAATTATTATTATTATTATTATTGGTATTATTATTATTATTATTATCATTATTAATATATATATCATTATTTAAAAATGGTTATTGTTATTGTTATTATTATTATTACTATATTATCCTTAATATAATTATTAGTATTATCGTTAATAATGTTATAGTAACTATCATTATTAATATTAGTGTAATTAAAACAAATATTTGTAACACCTAATTATTTTGATTACTATTATTATCATTATTATGAACACGATATAAAAGACGATTAAAAGCTATTAAACGAAACGATTAGGAAATAATGGGTAAGAGTATCATGATGAAATTAAAATATTATAAGATATTGATTTAGATAAAATTATCGTTCTTATTATTTTTATCATTACTATTATTATTAAAAGTATCGTTAGTATTAAAACTATCATTTTAACAAAAATTATCATTTTAATAGAAATGTCATTGTTACTATAAAATATCATCATTATTATTATTATTTTAAATAGAATTATTATTTTAAAGATAATATTAAAAATTATCGTAAATATTAAAGTTATCATAATTAGAATTATCGTTTTATCTAATGTCATCTTAGTAATTATAAATATTGATATTTTTATAATAATAATTATTATTACAAAATAATACAACTTTTACTTACTATCATTATAGATATTATTTTATCAAATAAATATGTGATACAAACATATTTTACTACGTGTAATAACTTACTTTAATAATACCTATCATATTATCTTTATGATATTAAATGAACCCTATAAATTTTATTACTTAATATATATAAAAGTATATTTTATTATATAAATTTAATATAAAATTTTATTTATTAATAAATAAATTATATTATTTACTCCAATAAATCTTTTAAAAATATTTAAAAATATAAAACAACGATATTTAAACTATATATTAATCATGTATAGATTTTTGGAAATTATTTTGAGTCAAATTTACTTTTGTTGACTTTTGCATATTAGTCTCGAGCATTAGGATTGTGGTACACTATGACTTGACCTAATTTGTTAGACAAATATTGACCAACACATAAATATATATAATTAATTTAGGTTCGTGAATCCGAGGCCAACCTTGCACTTGTTCAATGACGTTATATGTATTTTTACTACGAAATACAGTATGGTGAGTTTCATTTGCCTTTTTACCCTTTATATTTTTGGGACTGAGAATACATGCGCTTTTATAAATGTTTGACGAAATAGACACAAGTAATTGAAACTACATTCTATGGTTGAATTATCGAAATCGAATATGCCCCTTTTTATTAAAGTCTGGTAATCTAAGAATTAGGGAACAGACACCCTAATTGACGCGAATCCTAAAGATAGATCTATTGGGCCTAACAAACCCCATCCAAAGTACCGGATGCTTTAGTACTTCGAAATTTATATCATGTCCGAAGGAGGATCCCGGAATGATAGGGGATATTCTTATATGTATCTAGTTAATGTCGGTTACCAGGTGTTCACCATATGAATGATTATTTTTGTCTCTATGCATGGGACGTATATTTATGAGAACTGGAAATGAAATTCTTGTGGTCTATTAAAATGATGGAAATAAATGATTATGATAAACTAATGAACTCACCAACCTTTTGGTTGACACTTTAAAGCATGTTTATTCTCAGGTGTTAAAGAAATCTTCCGCTGTGCATTTGCTCATTTTAAAGATATTACTTGGAGTCTTTCATAGCATATTTCGAAGAACGTTGCATTCGAGTCATTGAGTTCATCAAAGATTATTATTAAATCAATTTATAGTTGGATAGTGGATATTATGAAATGGTATGCATGCCTGTCAATTTCGATGTAAAGAAAGATTGTCTTTTAAAAACGAATGCAATGTTTGTAAAATGTATCATATAGAGGTCAAATACCTCGCAATGTAATCAACTATTGTGAATCGTTTATAATGTATATGAACGGGTCCTTTCAGTTGGTATCAGAGCGGTGGTCTTAGCGAACCAGGTCTGCATTAGTGTGTCTAACTGATAAGTCGATAGGATGCATTAGTGAGTCTGGACTTCGACCGTGTCTGCATGTCAAAAGTTTTGCTTATCATTTTGTGTCGAAAATTAATTACTTATCATCCTCAGGAAATTACCTGCTTATCATTTTTAGTCTAAGACACGTCTTGCTGCATTGATTGCATGAATAGTGTATAGACAAAAATTCATATCTTAGCATATCTGCTAAATCATATCTTATCGTATCTGTTACTTTAAACTTTGCCTGACATATCCCACAAAGTCCTCCGTAATCTACGAAATCTTTTGATCTATATATATATATATATATATATATATATATATATATATATATATATATATATACTCTATGTAATTAGAATACCATCCGTTAGCCAAAATCATTTCATAAAAAAAAAAAAATTCTTTATCCAATCGTACGAAATGGAATTCGTCATCAGTTCAAGTCACTCAGATTCCGAAATGGAATCCCATTCAAGCTCCGAAAGCAGTGTGACCGGAATAGATCAACCAATCAGTCATCACCTATTCTGGATGAATTGGGGATGGGTTCGTAGCCTCCTCAATCATTGGAGACAAGAAAAAGGTGATCCCTTCCATTCACCACATTGCCCTCTTGACGAAGAACCTGAAGCACTTACCGGCGAACCTGTCCGAAACACCATGTTCTCGCTCATTTCCAGAGTATCTCGTCACGATTATATATTACATCAAATTTTAGATTTTATTTATCCGCTCGTCCGAACCGACAATCACCCCGGTGTAATAGAAGAAGTCAACGAGCTTCGCGCTCGGGTAGTGGCTTTGGAGAATATGGTGCAGAGATTACAAACACCAGCAGCAACATCAGCAGCATAACCAGTACCACCATCATCAACGCCAACAGTACCATTACCACCTCCAACCACAACCGCGTCGTAAACCTCAACTTCACAATCTGTCCCACGAGCATCAACGTCATACGCACCATAGATACCAAGGAGTACCAACAACAATAACTGACGAAGTATTAATTCATAACTTCATTGGAGAAACATTCTGCGGCGATTATGTAATCTCTAAAGTCTTAGAGATTATCTAATCTAGCCCTAACCATAAATCAGTTAAGCGAACCAAAAATGATAGAAGGAAGAGTAGAAACCCTGACAAAAATGATGTGTGATTAACAAGCTAAACTTGCTTTACCAACAGCATCAGCAGTACCGTCAGAGTTACCAGCATTGTCAGTACAGTCAACATCCGAATCAACAACACCGATAACATCACAAACTTCGTCTGTTCAAGAATCACTGTGGACATCATTACGAATCAATAACGTGTATATTATATCAACGAGTTATGAAGAATTAACTCATTCCCTCTCAAGAAATTATATGTATATTATATATATATATATATATATATATATATATATATATATATATATATATATATATATATATATTTTTTGAAATAAATCTTTCCGTACTAAACTATTGTGTGTGAATCTTAACTACTCGGTTAATTCATATTACAAATATGCAATAATGTACGTCCTTCGGCCGCAACTTAACCAGCGTTAACTACAATCTCTGTCGCAATTCAACAAATTCCAATTCATAATAAATCAAGTATATATTTGATTTTACACTTTCATCATCGATGTACCCGAAACTTTTCAGATAACATCATTCGTACTTTGCGAAATTCACAAGAATTCCACGAACCGAACATCATACATCAACAAATAACGAAGTATTGATTCATAATTTCAATGTCATTAAAGAAATACTGCGTAAAAGTTATGTACTTTTTAAAGCCTTTAGGGATTATTAAATTCTAGTTTCAACCGTAAATCAAATGAGTTTAATTTAACATTAACTCATTAAATCTATGTTACATCTGAAGAAAATATACATATATATATTTTCATAAAGACTGTAATAAAATTCTTTTGTACAAAATATTAATTGTGAATTTTTTTTAACGGGTAGGTAATACCCGAGAGATATATAAATTCACAAATAATATATTACATTCTTCGAATCTGATTCAGCAAATTATCCATTATACTCTCTACTTTCACAACAATATACATTCTTTTATAGAAATCAAAACAACCATACTCATTCAAAATTTAATTACATATTCTGATTTTGAAATCTCAAAATTCAACTCGAGATATGACCAAAATCATCACTCTTAGATCCTTACATCTTTCACAAGCTATATTTTGACTTCAAAACTGTGTTAGAACATCAAATGTATGTTAACGATTACAATCTGTGTTCAAACCCTTCGAAAATTTCTGAAGACACTTCGAATGATGAGCAATCGAGATGATGATCTAACCACATGTTACCCACAGTTATTTACCCGAAAAACTCTTGAAACCAAAGTAAAAGTTTAAACAACGTATCCGCGTCAGATTCTTTGGCATTTATTAGCAAAAATAACTTTGCGACTCCTATTCAAAGTAGCCAGTTTTGTCACAGCTCCAGCAAGTCAACTTCGACTTTTCAGTCAGACTAACCTTATTATAACCTTGAGATATACACCATTGTTACCAGGGAACCTTTTACATTCCACCACATTATTAGCAGATGTACCAACAACTTCATTACCCTTTGACTTTAGCCTCTCCAAAAAGTCATTATAATTATTTATTGAAACCCCATCATTTACTCATTCGCATCTTGTAATGAGAATTGCCATACGAATCATTGGGAATTAGCAATCAGTATTTTGAAATCTCGCAGCATGTCTATGCCAACAGTTATATGTGTATATATAACGTCTATCTTCTGGACTTAATTTGAATGTGAAGTTTCTGAAAAACACTCCGAACTAAGAATTGGTTCTCCGAAAATGGAAAAAATACTGATGAAGCAACAAAAACTAAAAATGACTTTAAACGGTAAAAGCTGAATGATAATGATGAAGTGTGCTGGCAAAGCGCAGAAAAAGAGAAGTTTTGGAACTGGAAAACGGATTGAGCAAAGTAGGAAGGAGGCTTTGGACAAATTACAAAGACTGAACCTGACTTCAAAGGATCCAAATGATTCAGTACCTGCTGAAGTCATTAACGAATACCTTGCTCCTGACTCTAAACCCCTGCGAACAATATTCTTCATCATCCTCTGATATTAGAAATTCTAAAATATCATCGTATCTTTCATTATAAATATCCTCCATATTTCTGAAGATATTTTCTTAATTTTTCTTATTTGAAATCATTTACCTCTTCGCACTATCTGTATTACATCATAAAAGAAAGTATTTTAGTTTCTAAATTCTGAAACATTCAAGTTTAAAATAGGAATATTTTGAAGTAGTGTTGGGAACTGAAGCATGAATTAGTATAATATAATGACACTTGATCAATGTGATTATATTACAGTAAGTCATGCTGAGTTTCTAAATGGAACGTGATGATTCATAGATCATAATATCATCATGTGCCATGTTATACGACTCTTGTATTCTATTTAACCTCTAAAATATCAAGAAAATATTTCTTGATGATTCGGCCTTTTCCAAGGTATTCTAGTAATTTGACAAGTCAAGATCGTGCCATCACAATTTCCTTCCTAGAACATTAACAATGTTCATTCTGAAATTCATATCTGTGAATTCTGGACCATTACAAGCGGTGCTTAATCGCAAGAAGAAGAAACAAAAGGACAAAACTCCGAAATAAAAATTGGGGTATAAATTGCAGCAAATAAAAGAGAGCATTAACTGTTAATGATAATGATTATAGAAGACAGAAGCAGAGACTTTGAAATATAAGGGAACATATAAAGCCCAACGATAAACCAGAAATTATAAACCATATATATCGATGCATATAGCAATATAAAGACACGGGAGAACTAGAAACAGGTGTATAGTAGAAGTAAATAGATTCTTCCGGCGGTAGATGAAAAAGAAGAATGACCGATATGAAAGTTAGAAGTATATCGAGAATCAGAACTGGATGGAACATATTGATGAATACTTTAAAATATGAGTTGAGGGGGAAAGAATTGAAGGTGATGAAACATGACTAGGAACTTAGAAATCAACAGATTTAACTCACACAATGGCGGAATAAGTGAATCAAACCCTCTAGTGAATAGGTTAATTTTTTTTGATTAATTTAGTCAAACCACAACTAAATCAAGTGTGATTAGATCAACACCTAGAGCTATTATTCACCACCTGGGTGATTTGGACTGAGAGAAAATTGGAGGAGCTCACTAGATCTGAGTGTGTGTAACAAATAAGAGGCTTAACCTAAAATGAAGAACATAAGACTTTATATACCCCTGATGTTGACTCACCCATACGATTCATTCATCACACGTACGAGTTGGCTTCATCAGCCGTACGGGTGATCACTCACTCGTGTCTTCTCATTTAAGTTGTAATTGTGACTTAGCTCAGCATCAACCGTGCGTATGAGCCTGTCAGCCGTACTAGTGAGGCTTCACTCGTACGTCTAACTAAGTCTAACATAGTCAAACATCTAAATCTCGTTCCTGCAGTTCCTGTAACCACATACAAACACGTATAGGATAATAACGAGCAATCATGGTGGCCTGTAAACTGTTGTACCTGCAATGGACGTGGGTAGATGTCTAGGGACTTGCATAAAATGCATCAACAGAAGGTGTGAGTTGTAAGGAAACGAAGGAGGTGAATTTATAAGAAAATCTCCAACAGAACAATTAAAATGGACGATCGCATTTAAAGCGGATCCTAATTCCCTTGATTACCGGAGAGTCAAATCTTATTAAGAAGATTTTCTTCAAATCCCTTGAAATCTGAGAATCAATCATATCTACGTCAAATGATAAGATGAATCTACACTTACTCATTTCACTCTTCTATGTTAGCTTCATTCGTACTCTTCATATAAATGGATTGTTTATCCAAATTATTCGCTGATGATAAAACTCTAATTTTTAGCCCGTATGCATCATGAAAACATACTTATTATCATTCACGACCTTTCCACTCAAATTTCAGGACGAAATTTCTTTAACGGGTAGGTACTGTGACAACCCGGAAATTTCCAACCAAATTTAAACTTTAATCTTTATATGTTTCCGACACGATAAACAATATTTGTTAAGTTAAATTTCAAGAATTTTAAACTATGTTCATACATTCATTCAACCTCGACCAAGTTCCAACGATTCACGAACCATTAAACGAATATGATTATATATGTATATGTGTATATATATTATAACTTGAAACGTAAACAAAATATTAGATTAAATACTTTATATGATTGTATCTGTTTCAAAATGTTTATAAATGGAATTAGAAGATAAGATCAAATGATTGAATTATCAGATATATTGAATTATGATTACAAGTCTCTGTTGAAAGGCCCACGTTGATTTGAGAAATCTTTCCATTTTAACAATATTCGGAAAATGGTAAAGTGATTTATAAATAAAAACAAATTGTCAATCATTGAGAAATAGACAAAGGATAGTGGAAGATTGAATCTCATAAAGACTCGATTGATCTATTTAGTTTCAAACGTACAAAAACGTTTTCAGTTTAAAAAGAACTTTATTATTAAAACGTATATAACTTTTATAAATATCTAGAACCACTTTTGACAACTCATTACTTAACTAGTATGATAAAGATAACGATATTTATATTTTATTTTATATATATAACGATTTAAATTAATATTATATATATTTATACGCGTATTATACGTACATAGTTTTATACTTTTACTATACTTAAACTTTACTTTTACTTTATTTTTACTTTACTTTAACTTTAATAATTCACTTTAATAATTCATACTTTAATAATTCACTTTAATAATTCATACTTTAATAATTCACTTTAATAATTCATACTTTAATAATTCACTTTAATAATTCAAAAATCTATTAGAAATTGAATTCAATAGGTTTCATTATTTCATAGAAACTTGAAAATATTTTTCTCTAAACTCTCTCAATCGATTTACATATATATATTTACTCCGTATTATTTCAAGATATTATTAATATACATAAAATATTACGACGGAGTGCTGTTCGATTGATTTCGAAATTATTTTTCGAGTGGGATAGGATTAAGGAAATTATGGGTTATAGCTATGGAGGTGATTGAGTATGGTTCATGGGTATGCTCGTGAGGTCAATATAGTGTTTATCATTTCCGTTGCGTCTACGTACCTTTCCTGCAATATTGAATCTCAATATTGATACGTGAGTACTCATAATTTAACTTTTACATACTAATAGTGTATCCCTGACTAGTGCTCGAATATTTAGGATTATGCATGCTTGTACTTTTGATATTGCCCTTAGACAGGTTAGGTTGAATGTTGAATTAGTTACACATGCGGTTGAGATAAGGTATAAGATATGCATGTCCTTGGAAAGCTAGCGAAAAATTAAGAACTTTTCCTTTAGATATCGAATGGTTTCGATGAACGGATTAGAAGTTATAATCAATTGAATTTTCGATATTTTTATTAAAAATGATTATTATTATCGTCGTTCTAGTTTTATCTTATTATTATCATTATTATTATCTTTATCAATAAAAGGGATTTATCATTAAAAATTATTATTTTTTTATTATTACTATAGTTATTATCGTTAAAGTTATAATTAGTATTATTATTATTATCCAATTATTATTATTATTATTATTGGTATTATTATTATTATTATCATTATTAATATATATATCATTATTTAAAAATGGTTATTGTTATTGTTATTATTATTATTACTATATTATCCTTAAGATAATTATTAGTATTATCGTTAATAATGTTATAGTAACTATCATTATTAATATTAGTGTAATTAAAACAAATATTTGTAACACCTAATTATTTTGATTACTATTATTATCATTATTATGAACACGATATAAAAGATGATTAAAAGCTATTAAACGAAACGATTAGGAAATAATGGGTAAGAGTATCATGATGAAATTAAAATATTATAAGATATTGATTTAGATAAAATTATCGTTCTTATTATTTTTATCATTACTATTATTATTAAAAGTATCGTTAGTATTAAAACTATCATTTTAACAAAAATTATCATTTTAATAGAAATGTCATTGTTACTATAAAATATCATTATTATTATTATTATTTTAAATAGAATTATTATTTTAAAGATAATATTAAAAATTATCGTAAATATTAAATTTATCATAATTAGAATTATCGTTTTATCTAATGTCATCTTAGTAATTATAAATATTGATATTTTTATAATAATAATTATTATTACAAAATAATACAACTTTTACTTACTATCATTATAGATATTATTTTATCAAATAAATATGTGATACAAACATATTTTACTACGTGTAATAACTTACTTTAATAATACCTATCATATTATCTTTATGATATTAAATGAACACTATAAATTTTATTACTTAATATATATAAAAGTATATTTTATTATATAAATTTAATATAAAATTTTATTTATTAATAAATAAATTATATTATTTACTCCAATAAATCTTTTAAAAATATTTAAAAATATAAAACAACGATATTTAAACTATATATTAATCATGTATAGATTTTTGGAAATTATTTTGAGTCAAATTTACTTTTGTTGACTTTTGCATATTAGTCTCGAGCATTAGGATTGTGGTACACTATGACTTGACCTAATTTGTTAGACAAATATTGACCAACACATAAATATATATAATTAATTTAGGTTCGTGAATCCGAGGCCAACCTTGCACTTGTTCAATGACGTTATATGTATTTTTACTACGAAATACAGTATGGTGAGTTTCATTTGCCTTTTTACCCTTTATATTTTTGGGACTGAGAATACATGCGCTTTTATAAATGTTTGACGAAATAGACACAAGTAATTGAAACTACATTCTATGGTTGAATTATCGAAATCGAATATGCCCCTTTTTATTAAAGTCTGGTAATCTAAGAATTAGGGAACAGACACCCTAATTGACGCGAATCCTAAAGATAGATCTATTGGGCCTAACAAACCCCATCCAAAGTACCGGATGCTTTAGTACTTCGAAATTTATATCATGTCCGAAGGAGGATCCCGGAATGATAGGGGATATTCTTATATGTATCTAGTTAATGTCGGTTACCAGGTGTTCACCATATGAATGATTATTTTTGTCTCTATGCATGGGACGTATATTTATGAGAACTGGAAATGAAATTCTTGTGGTCTATTAAAATGATGGAAATAAATGATTATGATAAACTAATGAACTCACCAACCTTTTGGTTGACACTTTAAAGCATGTTTATTCTCAGGTGTTAAAGAAATCTTCCGCTGTGCATTTGCTCATTTTAAAGATATTACTTGGAGTCTTTCATAGCATATTTCGAAGAACGTTGCATTCGAGTCATTGAGTTCATCAAAGATTATTATTAAATCAATTTATAGTTGGATAGTGGATATTATGAAATGGTATGCATGCCTGTCAATTTTCGATGTAAAGAAAGATTGTCTTTTAAAAACGAATGCAATGTTTGTAAAATGTATCATATAGAGGTCAAATACCTCGCAATGTAATCAACTATTGTGAATCGTTTATAATGTATATGAACGGGTCCTTTCATATTTCACTCAGAACCTATGGCAGTTTCAATCTGTATGTCACCGATCCAATTCTCTCAGTTATTGCGAATGGTCCAACATACCTTGGACTCACTTTACATCATTTTCCGAATCGAACTACACCCTCCCAGGGTGATAATTTAAACATGACTTTATCGCCAACTTGAAACTCTAATGGTCGCCTTCTCACATCGGCATGGATTTTTTGATGATCTTGAGCTGTCTTCAATCGTGTCTGAATTGCACAATTTTATTGGTTGTTTCGTGTATAATCTCGGGACCTGTCAACTGAATATCCCCTTTTCGCTCCAATATCAGGTATAAAGGCTTCAAAAGGTGCGGCCTTTATACTCGTATGGTAGCTATTGTTGTATGAGAACTCAGCTAATGGAAGATACTTATCCCATCCATTCACAAAATCAATGACACATGCTCGGAACATGTCCTCTAGAGCTTGAATTATTCGTTCACTTTGGCCGTCTGTCTGGGGATGATACGCTGTACTCAAGCTTAAACAAGTCCGCATTGCCTCTTGCAATGATTGCCAGAATCTAGAAGTAAATCTGTTGTCGCGATCGGATATGATAGATACAGGCACTCCATGTCTAGAGATGATTTCTTTTATGTAATGTTGTGCTAACTTATGCATTCCGTCAGATTCTCTTCCCGGTAAAAAGTTTGCGGACTTTGTGAGACGATCCACGACAACCCAAATCGCGTCGTAACCTCCCGCAGTTCTTGGCAGTTTAGTAGTGAAATCCATTGTAATTTTTTCCCACTTCCATTGCGGAATTTCCGATTGAGTTAGTAGCCCTGATGGCCTCTGGTGTTCTTAGTGCATGTTAAACACTTCCCGACATAGGTAGCAATGTCAGCTTTCAAATTCGGCCACCAATAGAATGCTTTCAGATCTTGGTACATTTTGTCGAAACCGGGATGAATTGAGTACCTTGATTTGTGTGCCTCATCCAACACTAGTTTTCTCAATCCACCGAATTTTGATACCCAGATTCGGTTAGCAAAGTATCGTGTTCCATCTTCCTTTATGTCAAACTTCTTATCTAATCCCTTGATAAATTCTACATCGACATTCTCTTGTTTCATAGCCTCCCGTTGTGCATCACGCATCTGTGATGTAAGGTTCGTACGTACACCTATGTTAAGAGCTTTAACCCTTAGAGGTTTATCTCTCTCTTTCCTACTTAGAGCGTCTGCTACGACATTCGCTTTGCCAGGATGGTATTCAATTTCACAATCGTAATCATTTAGTAACTCCATCCAACGTCATTGTCTCATGTTGAGCTATTTCTGATCAAAAATGTGCCATAAACTCTTATGATCAGTGAAGATAGTAAACTTGGTTCCATACAGGTAGTGTCTTCACATTTTGAGTGTAAATAGTACAGCTCCTAGTTTAAGGTCATGCATAGTATAGTTCTGCTCGTTGATAGTGCTCCAAATGAACATATATTTAGTAGCAATCTTCTCCCAATATGTAAATTATTTAGTTGTAATTGCCGTATTTTAAGTTGTAATCGTTTATATTAAATAAATGTGAAGACAAAAGGCGAAAACGACGATTTGAAGACGCGGATGACCAAAAAGCTCAAATGTACAAGATACAATCCAAGTGGTTCAATTTATTGATGAGAAACGTCTAAAAATGACAAAAGTACAAGTTGCGGAACGCAAAGTACAAGATATTAAATTATACGAAAGGACGTTCGAAAATCCGGAACCGGGACCTGAGCCAACTATCAACGCCCGACGCAACGGACCAAAAATTATGAGTCTACTATGCACAAGAATATAATATAATATATATATAATTATATAAAATTATATATATTATATTATATAATTAAATATAATGTCGACAAGCTAGAAAACAAAGCAATTTGGCATGGCCAAACTGGCCATGCGATCGCATGAGATTAACACTGAGAACCCATGCGATCGCATGGGCCTCAGGATCAGACCACATCTATAAAAGGCAACGAGTTTTGGCCAGAAAATAATAATAATAATACTCTGTAATAAATAAATAAATAAATATATATATATATATATAATATATATATATATATATATATATATATATATATATATATATATATATATATATATATATATATATATATATATAATATATAGTATAGGGTAGTTTTATATTAGATTAGTTCGGGTTATGTAAAGGTTATTTTACGGGTTTTAAAGTTGGAGCTCTGTCCGTGTAACACTACGCGATAAATAATCATTGTAAGCTATGTTCTCCTTTTTAAATTAATGTCTCGTACTTAAGTTATTATTATGCTTATTTGAGCCAAAGTAATCATGATGTTGGACTAAATATTAAAGACGGGGTAATTGGGCTTTGTACCTTAATTGGGGTTTGGACAAAAGAACGACACTTGTGGAAATTAGACTATGGGCTATTAATGGGCTTTATATTTGTTTAACTAAATGATAGTTTGTTAATTTTAATATAAAGATTTACAATTGGACGTCCCTATAAATAACCATATACACTCGATCGGACACGATGGGCGGGATATTTATATGTACGAATAATTGTTCATTTAACCGGACACGGGAATGGATTAATAGTCTATGGAATTATTAAAACAGGGGTGAAATTATGTACAAGGACACTTGGCATAATTGATAACAAAGTATTAAAACCTTGGGTTACACGCAGTCGATATCCTGGTGTAATTATTAAACAAAGTATTAAAACCTTGTTACAGTTTAAGTCCCCAATTAGTTAGAATATTTGACTTCGGGTATAAGGATAATTTGACGAGGACACTCGCACTTTAAATTTATGACCGATGGACTGTTATGGACAAAAACCAGACGGACATATTAAATAATCCAGGACAAAGGACAATTAACCCATGGGCATAAAATTAAAATCAACACGTCAACCATCATGGTTACGGAAGTTTAAATAAGCATAATATATTTTATTTCATATTTCATCGTACTTTTATTTACGCGCTATTTTATTTAACGTCATTTATTTATTGTCATTTATTTTTCGCTACTTTAATTATCGTCATTTATATTTTGCATTAGGTTTTAATTGTAACTTAAAATATAAAATCGACAAACCAGTCATTAAACGGTAAACCCCCTTTTATATATTATCAATATAATATATTTTGTACAAATATAATTGTTTAAAAATATAGTGTGCAATAAGCCCGCTCCCTGTGGAACGAACCGGACTTACTAAAAACTATACTACTCTACGATTAGGTACACTGCCTATAGTGTTGTAGCAAGGTTTAGGTATATCCATTTTGTAAATAAATAATTAAAACTTGTGTAATATTTCGTCGTATTTCGTATTTAAATTAATACTATTTCGTACACCCCGCTGCACACATCAAGTTTTTGGCGCCGCTGCCGGGGACTCGGTGAAACGCTATATTTTTAATATATATTTGTAAAAATATAATTGTATATAATTTTTAGAAAAACAATATTAAATTAAAAAAAAAAAAAAACCTGGAACCCAGACCCATGCGATCGCATGAGCCGGGTGCCTTAAAACCATGCGATCGCATGAAGCCAACTAACACGCCAGGTTTAACTCTGCAACTGCATTAATTACGGAGTATATTTTAATTATTATTATTATTAAAACCCTAATTAGGGTTTATTAGTTAATTAATATTAATTATTTTAGTTTTATTTATTTAATTTGTATTTTTAAGTTTAATTAGTTTTATAAATTATAAAATTAATACTTTTATAAAAATAAATAATATAAAAATAATATGGTTATAAAAATTGTAATTTTTACAACTTTTAGTATATTTTTATTTTTTGTTCCTTTTTAATTATTTTTAGCGTAATATTTGTATTTTCCGTTCTTATTTAGTTTTAAGACATAGTTTTTGCCATAGTTATTTTTATTTCTAGATTTTTAGGCTTTGCCGTAAAATCCCTTAAGTGCTTTTTCTTTAGACTAAGATTTAGGTGCTTTAGAATTTTGCGACACCTTTTTAAGTTTTAGTACCTTTTTAAGATATTGCCATTTGGGATATAGTATTTCTTTTAAGCTTTAATATTTTAAGACGCAACTTTTAATTCTTAGTTTTTAGTTTTTTTTCTTAAGTTTAGACGCGCTACTTTCTAATTTTTATTTTTCGACGCCTATTATTTTTGACCTTTTATTTTTCAACATTTTTCGACGCGCTCTTTTTCTTTCTTATTTCTCGCCACTCTAGTTTTTAGGACTTAGAATTTTTTTTTTCTATTTCTTCTCTAAAATTTCAAAACGGAAAATTATTTTAAGCAGTTAAATTGATAGACATCCAAATTTTCTGGTTCGTAGTAATAGTTGGATTTGTTAGTGGCGAGTTGTGGGCTTCCGATTTAAAGGGTCCTGGCTACCTGCTGCATCTATTGGATATTCGAAACGTGGGCAAAAGCAGAAAAGTTTATTAATTTGATAACTTATATAATTTTTATTTTTATAACTAATAGGATAATTAAGTAAATGCACCATATTGTAGCTAAAATTTGGTAAAAAGCGCATTATGGAAAATCTCGAGAATATTTTGGAAACTCTTTATGACATCCAAAATCAATTTAATCAATACTCTCAAACGGATGTTGATGACAATTCGTTCGGTCAATCTTGGATCACGAATGACGAAACAATAACTGGTTGTGAAATCTGTGGAGATTATCACTCAACATGGGAATGTTATTATTACGTTCCTATGGAAAATTACGCACCCACGGAACCTGAATGGAATGATTATGAAGAATACAATTCAAATTGGGATTATTCCCAAGAATATATCCAAACTCAACAACCAGAAGGCGAGGAAAATTATGTGCCTGAAAATTCTTTAGATTATATGAAAATCAAACTCGAAGAACTTGATGCTCAAAATGAACAAATGAGAGAGTTTATAAATCGGCAAGCTGAAACTCTATCAGATTACGCACCTGTTGATCTGAGGAGTCATGTACAAGAAAATCTCATATCATCGAATTTTGATGAATTCGAGAGCTCCGAAATCACCAATTATCCCGATGATACTTTTTATTCAGTTTTACCAATTTCACAACATATCGACACATTAGCCTCTACCGACAAAATCATCGATCCATCAATGAATGAAGAAGAAGTAAGGGTGACAAATTGGTACTCTTGGGAAAACGATAACGTTGAAAATTTTACCCCCGAGACCAAAATGGTGAGACCAATAAGTACCATTAATGAAGAAGAATTTGCTTCGATCCCAAAATTCACCATTCCACAACCTTCCAACCCAAAATTCTCAATAGACGAGTCATCTACCAAAGATGAACTACAAGCTGTAATAGATATTGACACCTTGAATTTCACCCAATTGGATAATAGAGGTGAAAACTTTAATCCCGAGAATAAACGAAAGAAAATGTTAGGAATTGTCCACCCTATAGAAATATATATGTCGGTGTATATCGATCCATTTGACCAAGAACCAGAAAAGAGACGTATCCATTTACTAAAAGCTACACTTAAAAAAGAATTAAGTAGTGACGATCGGGTGGTTGTAAACTTTAAACCCATTGATATATTATACACCACCCGAGATGTAAATAACTGGCTCACTATTCTAATTCGTGAAACTTATTCTACCGACTTCACATATCGTCAGCTAAGTGTGGGGAAGTCTAACCCCACTTAACGTTAAATTAGGGGTTCGGGTTAGTGCATAACTCGTTAATAAACATGCATAATAAGTAAGGTTAAAAGACGCATTTTCAAATATTAACAAACAGCTCAGAAAATCAACCGTTTTTGAAGAAAAAAAACATGTGTGATAAAACAAGAAGGGATGAACGATGAGACGCGCCATCTATCATTCGACGAGCTTTGTAATTACAAACTGGGTATTTTCAATCACTTTTCTACACTAATCACCCCCATGAATTTATAATTAGAGTCTGATTTCATGCAAATGAGGGCATTGCATGATCTCAAGTGTGGGGAAGAGTTATAAATTCTCTCGGGTTTATACTTGGTTTATTTTCTAAATTTTGTGAAAATTTTAAAAAAAAAATTTCAACTAAATGAATTCAAAATCATGTTTATACATATTTATGAACGATGAAAACTAGGTGTTAATACCGAAATTATCGTTACCTCGGAAAGGACATAAATTGAGAAACAACTAAAACGCTTGAATTTATTTATTAGGATATAAAAAGACGCATGAAAAAAGCCAAGTGTGGGGAGAATGTACCAAGTTATTCAATTAAAAACTATCTATCACATGTTTCTGTAAAGTTTATTGCAGGTGCTTTTGTTTTGGACTAAATTGACTGTTTTACCCGCAATATTATAATAAAAATAAAAGAAAAGATGGATCTACACGATGAATCAATTCCATCATTAAAAGGAAGTAAAGTCTTCCGAAAAAGACACGTACTTCTTGATTTAGGTCAAGAAGTTGTCGTCCAGACCAGCTGTAGGTTGACGAAAAATCTAGAAAAGTCATCTCTAAAATCAGCAGGAAATCCACGGACCTCAGCATCAAACAGGGTCGTCAAGTGGTCAGACTTATCCTAACCATGAGAGGATCTGTCTTGTAAAATGAGGAGGGCGCCGTGCAAATTAGCTTGATAAGACTAATGAATCAGACCCCCAGAAAGGATAATCTCCTTAAAGATTAAAAATCAGCTTTTAAGACTGATATTACTCAATCCTTGAGATTGACTTTAAAGATTGAGAATTCAAACTCATGGAATTCGATGATATCTAAACTCGAGCTTGAACGAGAAAATATTTTGATCAAAATTACAAACCGATTTGTTTTCTAAAAACCCATTTTCAATGCGTTCATTACCATTGAACGTAAAATCCTGAGAATTCACCTGGAATTCATTAGGTCACCTGAACCAAATCGGGTGTCAACCGTAAGAACGGTGGTTGCATAGCATGGTCGAAGACAGGACCTTGTGCCAGACCAAAAAATTATAGGATGATCTTTACTATTGCTCCTACAAAGGATAGTACTAGCATCCGACACGTTTTTGGACCATAATCAAATGCATGTCATTAGACATTGCCTTAACAGTTGCTTGTTCAACGCTTTCCTTTACAACCGGACGGTAGTTTACCGAAAGGTAATATACGGAGCAAGTATACAGGATGTGTTGCTTTCCTAATACAAGGTTAGCAAGTGGGTGACACAAAACCGTAAGTTTTGAGCTAAAATTTGAAAATATGAAACCCACGCAACTCACAAAAATATTTTGCAAACACCGGTGAAGGGTTATTCCGAAAAACTTATCTAGGGTAAAAGCTAGAATGAATTTTCAAAAGATCAAATGTTTTCATAATGATCCAATTTCCTTAAGGATCTAATTTTTTATAGTCATGTGGGACTGTAAACCACACCGTTACTATCATTGTTTATACCGCCGTATCAAAATCACTAATGTATAAAGTGTGAAGAATAAAGAAGTGATTCGTGTGATTTAATTTCAAGTTCTGTATTGCTTGAGGACAAGCAACGTTCAAGTGTGGGGATATTTGATAGTGCTCCAAATGAACATATATTTAGTAGCAATATCCTCCCAATATGTAAATTATTTAGTTGTAATTGCCCTATTTTAAGTTGTAATCGTTTATATTAAATAAATGTGAAGACAAAAGGCGAAAACGACGATTTGAAGACGCGGATGACCAAAAAGCTCAAATGTACAAGATACAATCCAAGTGGTTCAATTTATTGATGAGAAACGTCTAAAAATGACAAAAGTACAAGTTGCGGAACGCAAAGTACAAGATATTAAATTATACGAAAGGACGTTCGAAAATCCGGAACCGGGACCTGAGCCAACTATCAACGCCCGACGCAACGGACCAAAAATTATGAGTCTACTATGCACAAGAATATAATATAATATATATATAATTATATAAAATTATATATATTATATTATATAATTAAATATAATGTCGACAAGCTAGAAAACAAAGCAATTTGGCATGGCCAAACTGGCCATGCGATCGTATGAGATTAACACTGAGAACCCATGCGATCGCATGGGCCTCAGGATCAGACCACATCTATAAAAGGCAACGAGTTTTGGCCAGAAAATAATAATAATAATACTCTGTAATAAATAAATATATATATATATATATATATATATATATATATATATATATATATATATATATATATATATATATATATATATATATAATATATATAGTATAGGGTAGTTTTATATTAGATTAGTTCGGGTTATGTAAAGGTTATTTTACGGGTTTTAAAGTTGGAGCTCTGTCCGTGTAACACTACGCGATAAATAATCAATGTAAGCTATGTTCTCCTTTTTAAATTAATGTCTCGTACTTAAGTTATTATTATGCTTATTTGAGCCAAAGTAATCATGATGTTGGACTAAATATTAAAGACGGGGTAATTGGGCTTTGTACCTTAATTGGGGTTTGGACAAAAGAACGACACTTGTGGAAATTAGACTATGGGCTATTAATGGGCTTTATATTTGTTTAACTAAATGATAGTTTGTTAATTTTAATATAAAGATTTACAATTGGACGTCCCTATAAATAACCATATACACTCGATCGGACACGATGGGCGGGATATTTATATGTATGAATAATCGTTCATTTAACCGGACACGGGAATGGATTAATAGTCTATGGAATTATTAAAACAGGGGTGAAATTATGTACAAGGACACTTGGCATAATTGATAACAAAGTATTAAAACCTTGGGTTACACGCAGTCGATATCCTGGTGTAATTATTAAACAAAGTATTAAAACCTTGTTACAGTTTAAGTCCCCAATTAGTTAGAATATTTGACTTCGGGTATAAGGATAATTTGACGAGGACACTCGCACTTTAAATTTATGACCGATGGACTGTTATGGACAAAAACCAGACGGACATATTAAATAATCCAGGACAAAGGACAATTAACCCATGGGCATAAAATTAAAATCAACACGTCAACCATCATGGTTACGGAAGTTTAAATAAGCATAATATATTTTATTTCATATTTCATCGTACTTTTATTTACTCGCTATTTTATTTAACGTCATTTATTTATTGTCATTTATTTTTCGCTACTTTAATTATCGTCATTTATATTTTGCATTAGGTTTTAATTGTAACTTAAAATATAAAATCGACAAACCAGTCATTAAACGGTAAACCCCCTTTTATATATTATCAATATAATATATTTTGTACAAATATAATTGTTTAAAAATATAGTGTGCAATAAGCCCGCTCTCTGTGGAACGAACCGGACTTACTAAAAACTATACTACTCTACGATTAGGTACACTGCCTATAGTGTTGTAGCAAGGTTTAGGTATATCCATTTTGTAAATAAATAATTAAAACTTGTGTAATATTTCGTCGTATTTCGTATTTAAATTAATACTATTTCGTACACCCCGCTGCACACATCACTCGTGAATCTTTAATTGCCGCGATCCATAAGAAATAACCTTGTTTCGCTACATTAGCACGCAACCCATTCCTTTCCGCTAGGCATCACAATAAATAACAAAGTCTTTATTCCCCTCGGATAGAGTAAATATCGGTGCAGTCGTCAACTTTTCTTTTAACAATCGAAATGCAGCTTCTTGTGGTTCTGACAGCTCATACATCTTGCCTTTATGAGTTAACGCGGTTAATGGCCGGGCAATCATAGAGAAACCTTCACTGAATCTCCTGTAGTAACCAGCTAGACCTACAAATTGTTGGATCTGAGTTGGTGTCTTTGGGGTTTCCCAATTCTTAACCGTTTCAATCTTTGCCGGATCAACTTGCATTCCGTTGGTGCCTACAACGTAACCAAGGAATTGTACTTCTTGTAATCAAAAATCACACTTTGAACTCCTCGGCCATAAAGTCCATATTTTTGTACCAGACACGAATCAGAGTATTACAACCCTGATGTTCTTCACTATGAGGAGCTCCTATTCTATGTGAGCACCTTGCTCCTTAGCTTGGAGTTCATAGCCAACAACTCTTATAGCTCTAGGGGTACAAGTCTATATGGTGAAAGAGCCACTGGAGTCACTCTTGGCACTAGATCAATCTAAAATTCATCTTCACGGTGAGGTGGAAGACTAGGTAACTCTTTCAGAAGGACCTTAAGGAAAATTTTTAACGGTTGCGACATCTTCGGGTCTCTTAAATGTTCATTCAACTTTGCTCACATGTGCCAGAACTGCGAGACACCCTTATCTCGTGTACTTCTGGACCTTCGAGAAATTAAATGTAACACAACAGTATACTGATCTTCTCTGTATACACCATCATTGATTCGCCATCGGTAAGAGGAATTCGAATAGCCTTCTGGTCGTAAACAACCTCAGTTTGTCATTAGATAGCCAGTCCGTTCCAACCATGAGGTCCAAACTTCCCAGTTTAATAGTTCTATAGAGTACACGTTGTCCAAGGAAGATATTAGATTCCAAATGTTGTGACAGAATTCTCTAGCAAATAAGCTTCTATCAGCACTGGTGTTGACAGTATATAAACATTATGCTTGTTGAGTAAGAACGTACTCATGATGAAATTCATCGGAGTTGGTGTTGAAAACATGGTGAGTTATCAGACTTGCCCCACATCGGTGGGAAGGAGAACATAATACCCTTTATGAGAGAGGGTGTGGGTATCTCTCCTAGTAGGCGCGTATTAGAATCAAAACTGTGAGACCGCGGGTAACTGAACGATAGGTAAGTCGGAGGTCAGAGCAGACAATATCTACTACGGATTGCGCGGGCAGTTACAGGAAATTCACTCTCTAAGATATATCAGCAATGAGTTGTGATGCATAGAAGCTTGTAGTAAATCATAGACATGTTAGTGGTGATGTTTAGCACTTAGTAGTGGCATGTAGTAATAGGTAGCATTAAGTAGTGACTAGCATTGACAAGTAGTAAGGATGAAACGGCCCGTCCATATTACTATAAACGCAGTACGTTTTCATTGATCCCATAGTGAGGTATTTGACCTCTATATGATACATTTTAGAAAATATTGCATTCGTTTCATAAAAAGCACATCATTATTATACATAATGCATGTTTTAAACAAGTGGGCGATTATTTAAGAAATAATCTCCAAAATACATCGGTTTCCAAATACTACACACGTGACGTAACAGTCGAATATAATACATGACAAAGGTTTTATTGAATGAAACACTTTATTTAAATAAAAGTATGAGACTCCATGCACAGCTTGCTCAGATAATGCAACAGCGGAAGACTTTCTTAAGGACATGAGAATAAACATGCGTAAATAGTCAACTCAAAGGTTGGTGAGATATATAGGTTTATCATCGATATAAATATAGACCACAAGATTTTATAGTTATAAATATATGTACACTCGCAAGTGTATAAAAGTATTCTATAAGTTGTTGAGCGCTTCGGTAACCATACTTGTGAAGTCCCCAGTTAGGGCCTGGAAGAATAACATCACTAAATATATCAAATCACAGCTGTATAAACGAGAACGACTCTATATGAGACGTTTTATTGAGTTTTTGCAGAGGAAGATAAATAGATTACATTGTATTTAATGAAAAATGCATTAAATGTCTTTAATTGATATGATATGAAATGCATGACTCCAAGCATAGCAAGCAATCATCATCAAAGCAGCAGATATACAGCGAAAGCAATACTTAAGTACCTGAGAATAAACATGCTTAAAAAGTCAACACGAGGTTGAGTGAGTTCATAGGTTTGTCATAAATAATGATTTCAGTAATAGTGTTAGACCACAAGATTTGTTTTCATAAGTATATCACTCAGATCCAGTAAAGTTGATCTCCCACAGGATCAAAAAGTTATGCCAGTGAGTGATATTTAGACTAAACGTTCAAGTTTTCCCCAAGACAAGTTGTAGTTTATACTTGTCGGTTTAATTTCATTATTAAGTAATACAAAGACTTAGTCAAATGTATCGGGGACATTTCTCCCGATAGGCCTATCCCCAATAATTAAGAATGCGTTCATCGAGCAATTAAAAATATCACTGTAGGGACTTAGTCGGACATAGCCGGGTATTGCATAGTTTTAGCAGTTGGTACTTGTGTCTAGCGTGTAAAACAGTTATAAAAGTTGCGCATGTATTCTCAGCCCAAATATATAAAAAGGCAGCTATGAAAAAAAAGAACTATGAAAACTCACCTTAAATAGCAGTTGAAGTATTCCTTGAAAGGAATGAAATGAATGGAAATAAGTGACCGGGATCTCAACCTAGAGATAGAATGTACGATCAGATGTTGTCTAATAGACCTAAGTATGGTAACTATACCAATGATAATGGTTTTCTGAAAGAAATTCCATTTTCGGAAAGGTTACTATCTATGGAAAGTTTCCACTTTTAGTAAGTTTCCATGTTTAGTAAGTTAGTGTTGAATACTAGTGAGTTGTTCTTAATAAGTCCACCACTTATTAAGTGTGTAAGTGACTAAGTGTTGTTCACTTAGTGAGTGTATGATTACTATAGTCGGGTTTGATATTGTGCACCATACCCAAACATCTATGCTACCGCCGAGTCACTTAAATGATCTATTTTTACCGGTTGGCCCAGGATTTCTCGACCAAAATCTAAGTTTGGCATTCGAAATCCAAAAGCGTCCCATAGTGGTACCAACGATCACCCTAGGCCTTAAGTAGCGTTGAGGTTCATATATAGTGCACGTTATCTTGATTATAACCTTGATGATAATAACGATAGTAATAATAATAATAATTGAAAATGGAAACATCACTCACGTATCAATATTGTGGCTCAATATTGCAGGAAAAAGTACGCAGATGTAACGGGCATTACAAATGCTAGGTTGACCTCACGAACAATACCCATAACCTCCATAGCTATAACCCATACTTTCCTTAGTTCTATCCCGCTCATAAAACTCGTTTTGAAATGACCCGCTCATGACTTCGTCGTAGTATTTTATATATAAATAATAATATGTTATAATTCAGTAGGCTTATAACTACCTTTAGTTGTTTTATTATATTATAATTCAGTAGGCTTATAACTACCTTTAGTGGTTTGATTCTTGATTAAGAATACTAATAATGAAGTGTAAGAACAAAGATGATAATGGAGAGAAAGAAAGAAACAGTCGTTTTATTATATTATAATTCAGTAGGCTTATAACTACCTTTAGTGGTTTGATTCTTGATTAAGAATACTAATAATGAAGTGTAAGAACAAAGATGATAATGGAGAGAAAGAAAGAAACACTTTGTAAGTATGAGAAATGGTGCAAGTTTAATGCTTGCATTCATGAGTATTTATAGCCTAAAATTTTAATATAAAAATACATACTTTATGTACCAAAATTGACTATATGTATACTAGGTTATAATTTTATTTTTAGTCAACATAAGGATGTACTAGTTTATACTCTTTTATTTATTTTTAGTCAACATAAGGACGTATTTCTTTAGGGTTCTTTTTAGTCTCATCATTATTATTATTATTATTATTATTATTATTATTATTATTATTATTATTATTATTATTATTATTATTATTATTATTATTATTATTATTATTATTATTATTATTATTATTATTATTATTATTATTATTATTATTATTATTATTATTATTATTATTATTATTATTATTATTATTATTATTATTATTATTATTATTATTATTATTATTATTATTATTATTATTATTATTATTATTATTACATTTACTACATGATAAGTATTATTTTCTTTTTACTAATTCATTACATTGAAATATATATATATATATATATATATATATATATATATATATATATATACATATATATATATATACATATATATATATATATATATATATACATATATATATATATATATATATATATATATATATACACATTTCGAAATATATATTTGAAATATTTATTTAATATTTAGTTTTTCAAAATCAATTATATTTTAAAGTTTATTTTAAAATCGTTTAAATAATAGAAATTATTATAACACGTAACGTTTTTAATTTATATATATATATATATATTTACATAAAATTGTTTGTAAATCATCGGAATCATATAAAAGTTAGGTTTAAATTTAGTCAGAAATTTCCGGGTTGTCATAGTACCTACCCGTTAAAAGAAATTTCGTCCCGAAATTTAGTTGTTGCCATCAATCGGCATTGTTCGTACATAGATGAGGATATTTACGTTTTGTTTGGTCTTCACGTTCCCAGGTATGGTCGGGGCCTTTCGTGAATTCCAACGGATAGAATATTGTTTTGTTTCAAGAGTTTAAATCATACGAACCATAATTTCTACAGGTTCTTCTATGAAGTGCATTTTATCATTAATGCAGAGGTTATCTAAAGGATTAACAAGAGTGTCATTTGACTAGGTTATTTTCAAAAGGGATGATGGTGCTATACAAGCATTTTAGTAAACTGAACACATGAAATGTGTTATGAATAATAGTGAGCTTATTTAAAAGCCTTGAGCATTTATGCCACAATAGACAAAACAAAGAGGAGTTCATGAAAATCATAGTCGTGAAATTTGATAGAGATCTTCATTGTTTACAACAAGAATATTTTAATGATGAATATAAGTTGAAAAATAAAGTTTTACCATCTTTGAATAATATGGATAAAATGATTCAATTACAGGAAGAGTATAAATGAAGTTATCACAAAATAGTGAAATGATGAAATATTAGTTTACTTTAACTTTTGACATGGTTAAAGTTGATTTCCGGAAATTAAGGGATTTAAAGAACTCTTCATAATCTATAAGATTTGATTCTCCGGTAATTAAGGAATTTAGGATTTTCTTTGATTAAATGCGATGAATTGCCTCGATTGCTGTGTTTGGAATTTTGCTATAAATTAGCTTCTTCCGTTTCATTTTCTTCACCACTTCTATACTTTCTTTCTCAATTCAAACTTCCAAAAGATTAAGTAAATGCTTAATCCAGTTCTGATCCTTGTTATTATATTGACCATACATACAGTGAAAGGATCCGAAACTAATCATCCGGACGTTGTCCATATTGATTACAAACGAATTACAATAGTTGATAACATTGCGAGGTACTTGCCCTCTATATGATACATCTTACAAACGTTGCATTTATTCTTAAAAGGCAATCTATAGTTACATCCAGAATTGACATAATCGCCTGACATTTCATAATATTCAAATGACATAAACCGCCATTTACTTAATAATAGTCTCTATGAACTTCAATGACTCGAATGCAACGCCTTATGATATAAGTCCTTAATAGCCTCAAGTAGTATCCTTAGTACGAGCTAATGCACAGCGGAAGACTTAATTCATACCTGAGAATAACATGCTTTAAAATGTCAACATAAAGTTGGTGAGATATAGGTTTAATGCCGGCAGCGATATATATATATAGACCACAAGATTTCATATATAAACATTTTCATAAAAATATTCTAAGTGGTTGAGCACTTGGTAACCATACTTAACATTCAATCACGTCGCATATTCCCTTTAATATGAAATCTTACTACACCGTACCAAGTGTAGTCACAAAACGAAGTACTGTGCAACCGTTGAATACTGGTCGTCCAGTCCGGTTGGGGTTGTCAGGCCCGATAGATCTATCAACAGGATTCGCGTTTACAATACCGCTGTAAATAACAGTTACCAAGCTACAGGGAAGTATGCCAGTGGTACAACTCAACGTAGAATATATTTTTCAGTTACTTGTGTCCATAACGTAAAACATAAAATACATGTATTCTCATCCCGAAATATTTAGAGTTTAAAAGTGGGACTATATACTCACTTTCGTCTTGAAGATATATATATAATTTGACTTGGTCTCCGGTTGATATCACGAACCTATCCATATATAATATATCAATACCTTTTCTTTTTAAACAAACGTCACATATATATACTTGTTATACTTTTAATACTTTGAATAATTCCTTAGTCCGTAGTTAGCAGTTCGTTGTTAGTAATTCAATTTTAATGGTTCATTTTTAGATGTTTAATATACCCGCAATGAAATAAATAAAACCCCCAACGAAATAAATAAAACCCCATCGTATATGTATTGGTCGAGATTAATCTTGACCCACGGTACCGGTGTTGTCAAATGACGTGTTGCGTACATAAAGTACCGGTGTTGTCAAATGACGTGTTGCGTACAATCATGGGATCTTATGATTAATCTTCTCGTATTGTTTACGGGTGATCCTGAACCATATAAAATTGAATTATGAGTACATATATATAAAATATCATGTTATCTTAGAAAGATGTGATTTATTTAATTTCTCCCAATTATTTTCGTGGCTAAACTAGTCTTGGATAACCGATTTTGTTTCGGTCATAGTTTCTTCGTTACAACTCCGTTTTTGTTGATTCAACTTGCCATCTCCTTGGATCGAGTCCCTCTTTAAGACTATGAACTGTAAATACCTTAGTTTGTATTCAAAATCACACGGCATAGGTGAAACTTTAGTGAAACTTATGAAGTTAAACATTTTTGTTACAAAAATATCATTTAATGACCATTTTTCTAAAAATACCTATACTTTGAATTAAATCATGAAATTTTTATGTGTTAACATATTTATAGTAAAAATCATTTTTCCAGAAAATAAACCTCCAATTCAAAGTTTAAGATGGTTTTTAATTATCCAACCCAAAACAGTCCCCGGTTGCACTCCGACGTCGTAAAAACAGTTTTTAAGGTATTCTTTGAAAAACCAAGTTTTACCTTGTTAAATTAGCATATATTTAAGTTATATTACAGGTCTTGAAGTATTTTAAAAGTTAAGTTAGAAGGATCTATTTAGTTTGCAAACAAGTTTGAAAACTTTCAAACTATGTTCTTGTTGTTAAAATTTTATACCACAAAATAAGATAGCTATATATATATGAATCGAATAAGGTTATGAACATAGATTCTACCTCAAGTTCCTTGGACAAGGTTGTTGTAAAAGAGGAGTAAGAACCTAGAACCAAAAGGGTGATGGAAGTGGATGAAAGATTGGAAGTAAGTTGGTGTTCTTGGAAGGATTTCTTGAAGTGTTTTTGTAAGGTTTTCTTATGAGGTTTAAGTGTTGTTTTTGAAGCTAAATGATGGGGAAAATGCTTGGAGATGATCAAGTATGAAGTTAATAGTATTTTGAGAGAGAAATGGAAGTGTAAGTATGAGAAAATGGGGTGAAGAAATGGTGTGCATGCATAAAAACGTTTTTAGGTTATAAAGGAAAAAAAAGATACCTAACTTTGTTTTCTTGCTAAATAATTCATGCTACTTGACAAATGGTTGGTTCCACATGTTTCTTATTCATTTAAGGCTGCTAAGGAGCAGATTTTTATTGGTATATACCAATAGTAAATACATCTAGAAGCTGCGTATGATACGGGTACATATACCCTAGGTATACGTATAGAAATCTTTGAGAAAACGGAACGAGGATTCAAATATAGCTATCTTTTGTAAATATACTTATATTGTTTTATGTATTTAAGTCCTTAAAAGTGATTAAATACATTACTTATACGTTATATGTATAAACATTATAAGTCATAAGTATTTATATCAAATAACGTTATGTATGGTTATTGTTTTGAAAACTTAAGTTAGTAGTTTCAAAATATACTTATAACTTATTGTTATTAATACAAAATGAGATATTAAAACATCCATAAACCATGTTAAATATGTATATATACATATATATACACAAACGTATAATTATTATATGTTATATAGTTCGTGATATCATCGGTCAAACTAGACGGTCAAACGTTGTGTAAAACTCTTTTCGAAAACATAAGTCTCAACAATTTGGATTGCTTATCATGTTGGTAAGGTTTAATTTATGTAAATATTAATCTTATAAGTATAGAACGATCGAAAAAGTGCGGGTCAACTTTAGGGTTTTTGCTTATCGTGTCGGAACCATATAGAGATTAGAGTTTAAATTTGGTGTTTAAATTTGGTCGGAAATTTCCGGGTCGTTACAGTACCCATCCGTTAAAGAAATTTCGTCCTCGAAATTTGGTAGAGGTTGTCATAAATAACAATAGGAATGTTTTCATGACGAATATGAGGTAATAATGAAATTTTATCATTATTGAAAGATTTAGATAAAACGATTTGGTTATGTGAGACGCACGAGCGAAGCTATCACAAAAGAGTGAAATGAGTAAATATAGAATTGTTATAACCGATGACGTGATTATGATCGATTTCCGGGATTTAAGGGTTTTAAAGAAAATCTTATGTAATAAGATTTAGTTTTGCGGCGATCAGGATCTTCTTTGATTTAACGCGGCAATCTGTTTTGATTTCTTTGTCGAATATTTCACTATAAATTTACCTCCTTCCCTTTCTTTCTTCCCACATCTTCTATTCTTTCTCTTTAGTTCCTACTTTAAGACATTCGCTAATATGCTCCATCCCATTCTAACCCTTGTTATATTTCTAACTTTCATATCTTTCATTCTTCTTTTTCATCTATCACCAGAAGAATCTATTCTCTTTTATCCTTTCCTTGGAATTATAATGTTTTTAATTCTCCCGTGCCTTTACGTTGCAATACGTATTGATATGCACGGTTTGTAGTTTCGGGGTTGTTGTTAGGTTTTATACCTTCCCTTATATTCCGATGTTCCTACTCCCGTCCCTTAAAATCATTGTCATCTACAGTTAATGCTCTCTCTTATTTGCTGTGGTTTATGTTCCTATTTCTATTCTGAGGTTTTGTCCCTTCATTTCTTCTTCCCGTCCTCGAGCCAAGCGAACAATGGTCCGAAATTCGTAGGTAGGAAATTTGGAATGAACCTAGCTATTGGTTTTAGAATGAAATTGTAATGGCACGATCTTGATTTGTTAAATTACTCGAATATTCCGAAAAAATAGAACTATCAAGGTGATACGTTCTAATATGTTTGGAGACTTGATAGAAGGTAAGAGCCGTGTAACATGGCACATGATGACGGTACTGTGAATCGTCACATTCCATTAGAAACTTAACATGACTTACTGTAATATAATGAAGTTGATCAAGTTTCATTATATTATACTAATTCATGCATCAGTTCCCAACACTACTTTAAAACATTCATATTTTAAACTTGGAGGTTTCAAAATTTAGAAATTGACACAGTTTCTTTTATGTTGTAATGCAGATATTACGGAGAGATAAATATTCTCAGATAAGAATAGTTGTGAAAATATCTCCAGAAATATGGAGAATATGTATAACGGAAGATATGAAGATATCTTATAATATCTAAGATAAGATGATGATGAAGAATATCATCGGGAGAGGTTTAGAATAAGGGGTAGGGTTTTTACTAATGGTTTCAGCAGGCACTGAATCGTTTGAATCCTTTGAAAGCAGATTCAGTTCTTGTTATTTATCCACAACCTCTTTCATACTTTGCTCAAACCGTTTTCCGGTTCCAACTCTTCTCTTTTTATGAGTTTTATCAACACACTGTGCTTCATCATCAAACTTTTGACTGTTTAAAATCGTTTACAATTTTTGCTGCTTCATCAGCATTTAAAGAACTACTTCATAATTCAGGGTGTTTTTCAGAAACTTCACCTTCGGAGTATGAAATCCTTAGGAATAGACGTTATAGGTATGACTGAGAAGTTTTGCGAGATTTTTAAAATACTAATTGCGGATTCTGCCAAAAAGATGACAAGCTGCTGGTACATGATGTCGTGGAATATGAAAGGTTCTCCGGTAACAATGGTGAAAGGACAAGGTATATATATCGAGGTTATAATAAGAGTGGTCCTACTGAGAAATCAAAGTGGAGCTGTGACAAAATTGACTTATATTGAAAAGAGAAATGTAAGGTTGTTTTTGCCAATGAATGATAAGGAATTTGACGCGGATAAGTTTTAACGATAACTTCGGTTTTGAAAGTTTCAGGTGTATAACTGTATGCATAAATCTTTCTTCCGTAAACGAGGTGCGGCTGGTTCAACTTCTCGATTGAAGTGTTTTCAAGAATCATGAAAAGATTTGAACGAGGATTATAATTGTCGAAGTACAAATGAGGTTTAGGATGAAATCAAGTGGCAAACTTGAAGAATTATTTAGTTTCATATGTTATAATCAATATTTTAATTTAATTCATTTTAATTGTCCAAAGTTAGCAGTCCAATAGTCCGATGGTTCAATGATTCATATATAATTTAATATATAATATTCGAATTAAATAATACGTATCGTGACCCGTATACCGGTCTCGGTGTCGATCACAACTCAAAGTATATATATATTTTGAAATCAACTCCGACCCTGTATAGCCAACTCCCGCCTTCACATATAGAGTGTCTACGGTTGTTCCGAAATATATATATAGATGGGTCGATATGATAAGTCGAAACCTTGCATACGTGTCCCGTTATTTAAAGTGCGTAAAAGTAAATAACAGAAATTAAATGATGATAAATAAAATTGCGAGAATGTAAATTGCGATAAATTAAATGTTAATCAGTTAACTGGGAATAGTTAGCCGGAACAGTTAGCGTGAAATCCTATCACAATTTCAATTAATTAATTCGTTTGTTTCTAACACTTTTTATTTTTGTCCAATGTTTTTCTTCATTATGCCACTTGTTGGATTCTGATAGATCAAAATCCAAATATGAAATTTGAATAGAAATGGTTATTCTGTGGTGAACGGATACGCATATCGGTAGTTGTAAGTAGGATAGTAAATGACCGTTGAATCAGATTTAGAGAATGTACAACGTAACTTATTAATGTGAATTCTAAATATTCCTCGGGTACTACCCACCCGTTAAAATATTTTCATCATTAACAGTTTGTACGAAAGAATTTTTAATTACAATCTTTATAAAAATATACTTGCATATATATTTTCTTCAGATGTAATCATAGATTCAATGAGTCAATGAAGTATTAAACTCATTTGATTTATCGTTAATACTAGATTACATAACTTCTAAAGCATTAGAGATTACATAATCGCCAGGTCGAACGAAGATAAATGAGGTAAAACGATACGTAAAGCGAAGATAATCGATGTAGAACGATATATAGAACGAAGATCATACTCGAAGTTCCGATGAGGTTTTTGAGGTATGTGATGTTGATATCCGAGATACAGTTTGTGATGTTGAGATTTTGGGGGTGACAAGAGTACTGTCGGCGTTGTTGATAGTGATACAGATTATGCTGCTGGTGCTGCTGCTGGTGTTTGTAACCTTCGCACCGTATTTTCTAAAGCCACTACCCGAGCGCGAAGCTCGTTGACTTCTTCTATTATACCAGGATAATTGACAGTTGGAACGAGCGAATGAACAAGATTCGAAATATGGGATAGTATGTAGTCATGACGAGATACTCTAGAAATGAGCGAGAAAATGGTGTTTCGAATAGGTTCGCCGGTAAGTGCTTCAGGTTCATCGTTAAGAGGACAATTTGGTGGATGGAATGGATCACCTTCTTCTTGCCTCCAGAAATTTAGTATATTACGAACCCATCCCCAATTCATCCAGAATAGATGATGGGAAATTGGTTGATCCATTCCGGTAACGCTGTTCTCGGAGCTCGAATGGAAATCCATATCGGCGAAGCTATCGAAGTCGGAGGAATTTGAGCTGGATGAAGAATCCATCTTGTATGGTCGGAGAAATGAATTTTTGGTTTGGAATAGATTATAGGAGTTGGGTTTGGTACTCTTCAATACATAATTTACATATGTATATATAATATCAAAATCCCATGAATTACGGAGAATCTTTGAAATACGTCAGGCAATGTCTATAGTAACAGATACGCTAGGATATGAATTTTGTCTATACACTATCGATGCACTAAATGCAGTAAGACGTGTCTAACTTAAGAATGATAAGCAGGCAGTTCCCTAAGGATGATAAGCAGATGATTTCCGACTAGGATTGATAAGCAAAAATTTTGACAGGCAGACACGGTCAAAGTCCAGACTCACTTAATGTATCCTAACAACTACTAGTTAGACACACTAATGCAAGGCCTGGTTCGCTAAGACCAACGCTCTGATACCAACTGAAAGGATCCGAAACTAATCATCCGGACGTTGTCCATATTGATTACAAACGAATTACAATAGTTGATAACATTGCGAGGTACTTGCCCTCTATATGATACATCTTACAAACGTTGCATTTATTCTTAAAAGGCAATCTATAGTTACATCCAGAATTGACATAATCGCCTGACATTTCATAATATTCAAATGACATAAACCGCCATTTACTTAATAATAGTCTCTATGAACTTCAATGACTCGAATGCAACGCCTTATGATATAAGTCCTTAATAGCCTCAAGTAGTATCCTTAGTACGAGCTAATGCACAGCGGAAGACTTAATTCATACCTGAGAATAACATGCTTTAAAATGTCAACATAAAGTTGGTGAGATATAGGTTTAATGCCGGCAGCGATATATATATATAGACCACAAGATTTCATATATAAACATTTTCATAAAAATATTCTAAGTGGTTGAGCACTTGGTAACCATACTTAACATTCAATCACGTCGCATATTCCCTTTAATATGAAATCTTACTACACCGTACCAAGTGTAGTCACAAAACGAAGTACTGTGCAACCGTTGAATACTGGTCGTCCAGTCCGGTTGGGGTTGTCAGGCCCGATAGATCTATCAACAGGATTCGCGTTTACAATACCGCTGTAAATAACAGTTACCAAGCTACAGGGAAGTATGCCAGTGGTACAACTCAACGTAGAATATATTTTTCAGTTACTTGTGTCCATAACGTAAAACATAAAATACATGTATTCTCATCCCGAAATATTTAGAGTTTAAAAGTGGGACTATATACTCACTTTCGTCTTGAAGATATATATATAATTTGACTTGGTCTCCGGTTGATATCACGAACCTATCCATATATAATATATCAATACCTTTTCTTTTTAAACAAACGTCACATATATATACTTGTTATACTTTTAATACTTTGAATAATTCCTTAGTCCGTAGTTAGCAGTTCGTTGTTAGTAATTCAATTTTAATGGTTCATTTTTAGATGTTTAATATACCCGCAATGAAATAAATAAAACCCCCAACGAAATAAATAAAACCCCATCGTATATGTATTGGTCGAGATTAATCTTGACCCACGGTACCGGTGTTGTCAAATGACGTGTTGCGTACATAAAGTACCGGTGTTGTCAAATGACGTGTTGCGTACAATCATGGGATCTTATGATTAATCTTCTCGTATTGTTTACGGGTGATCCTGAACCATATAAAATTGAATTATGAGTACATATATATAAAATATCATGTTATCTTAGAAAGATGTGATTTATTTAATTTCTCCCAATTATTTTCGTGGCTAAACTAGTCTTGGATAACCGATTTTGTTTCGGTCATAGTTTCTTCGTTACAACTCCGTTTTTGTTGATTCAACTTGCCATCTCCTTGGATCGAGTCCCTCTTTAAGACTATGAACTGTAAATACCTTAGTTTGTATTCAAAATCACACGGCATAGGTGAAACTTTAGTGAAACTTATGAAGTTAAACATTTTTGTTACAAAAATATCATTTAATGACCATTTTTCTAAAAATACCTATACTTTGAATTAAATCATGAAATTTTTATGTGTTAACATATTTATAGTAAAAATCATTTTTCCAGAAAATAAACCTCCAATTCAAAGTTTAAGATGGTTTTTAATTATCCAACCCAAAACAGTCCCCGGTTGCACTCCGACGTCGTAAAAACAGTTTTTAAGGTATTCTTTGAAAAACCAAGTTTTACCTTGTTAAATTAGCATATATTTAAGTTATATTACAGGTCTTGAAGTATTTTAAAAGTTAAGTTAGAAGGATCTATTTAGTTTGCAAACAAGTTTGAAAACTTTCAAACTATGTTCTTGTTGTTAAAATTTTATACCACAAAATAAGATAGCTATATATATATGAATCGAATAAGGTTATGAACATAGATTCTACCTCAAGTTCCTTGGACAAGGTTGTTGTAAAAGAGGAGTAAGAACCTAGAACCAAAAGGGTGATGGAAGTGGATGAAAGATTGGAAGTAAGTTGGTGTTCTTGGAAGGATTTCTTGAAGTGTTTTTGTAAGGTTTTCTTATGAGGTTTAAGTGTTGTTTTTGAAGCTAAATGATGGGGAAAATGCTTGGAGATGATCAAGTATGAAGTTAATAGTATTTTGAGAGAGAAATGGAAGTGTAAGTATGAGAAAATGGGGTGAAGAAATGGTGTGCATGCATAAAAACGTTTTTAGGTTATAAAGGAAAAAAAAGATACCTAACTTTGTTTTCTTGCTAAATAATTCATGCTACTTGACAAATGGTTGGTTCCACATGTTTCTTAATCATTTAAGGCTGCTAAGGAGCAGATTTTTATTGGTATATACCAATAGTAAATACATCTAGAAGCTGCGTATGATACAGGTACATATACCCTAGGTATACGTATAGAAATCTTTGAGAAAACGGAACGAGGATTCAAATATAGCTATATTTTGTAAATATACTTATATTGTTTTATGTATTTAAGTCCTTAAAAGTGATTAAATACATTACTTATACGTTATATGTATAAACATTATAAGTCATAAGTATTTATATCAAATAACGTTATGTATGGTTATTGTTTTGAAAACTTAAGTTAGTAGTTTCAAAATATACTTATAACTTATTGTTATTAATACAAAATGAGATATTAAAACATCCATAAACCATGTTAAATATGTATATATACATATATATACACAAACGTATAATTATTATATGTTATATAGTTCGTGATATCATCGGTCAAACTAGACGGTCAAACGTTGTGTAAAACTCTTTTCGAAAACATAAGTCTCAACAATTTGGATTGCTTATCATGTTGGTAAGGTTTAATTTATGTAAATATTAATCTTATAAGTATAGAACGATCGAAAAAGTGCGGGTCAACTTTAGGGTTTTTGCTTATCGTGTCGGAACCATATAGAGATTAGAGTTTAAATTTGGTGTTTAAATTTGGTCGGAAATTTCCGGGTCGTTACATACAGTCATTCTTCTTTTTTATTTACCACCAGAGGAATTTGTTTTCTTCTACTATTCCCTTGGGGTTATAATGTTTTTAATTCTCCCGTGTCTTTACGTTGCAATACATATTGATATACACGGTTTGTAATTTCGGTGTTGTTATCGGGCTTTGTATTTTCCCTTATATGTCGGAGCTCTATGCTCTTGTTTTTTTCCTTCCCGACTTTAAGTCAAGCGAGTAATGGTCCAGAATTTGTAGGTATAAAGTTTCAATGATCATAATATATAAAGTAAAAAGGAAAGGTAATAGCACGATTTGATTTGTCAAATTACCAGAATATCCGAAAAAGACCGAATCATCAAGAAAAATATTTTCTTGATATGTTTAGAGGTTAAATAGAATGTAGGAGTCGTGTAACATGGCGAATGATGATTATAAAGTCTATGAATCATCATCTTCCATTAAAAATTTAGCATGACTTAGTGTAATATAATCACGTTGGCCTAACGTCATTATATTATACTAACTCATGCTTCGATTCTCAACACTTTTTCAAATCATTCATAATTTAAACTTGAATTTTTATAGAATATAGAAACTAAAACAGTTTCCTTTATGATGAAATAAAGATATCGCAAAGAGATAATTAATTGCGGACAAGAATCGTTATGAAGATATCTTCAGAAATATAGAGGATATTTATAACGAAGGATACGATGATATCTTAGAATTTCTAAGACCGAATGATAATGAGGAAAATTCTTCCATAAAGATTTACAATTCGTAAAAAAAATCTTCTGTGGTTTTCATCAGAAATTGAATCATCTAGATTCTTTGATTACAGGTTTAGTCCTTGTGATTTGTCCACAGCTTCATTCATGGTTAGCTCAATCCGTTTTCCAGTTCCAAATCTGAGCTTTTTCAATGCCTCATTCTTTATCATCAAACTTTTGGCCATTAAGACTATCTATAGCTTTTGCTGCTTCGTCAGCATTCTCAAGGTTAACGAATCGGAATCATTGGTTATCAATCCGAGATGGTTTCAAGAAATTTTATTTTTAGATGATTAAACGCTGATTGTAATCGTCAACGGATCTATTGGTTGACGAATAGGCGTTGTTGATTTCAAAAGTAATGAATGATAATTTCGGTGATTTGATGTGATAATTCATCATAGAATACGAATGAATATAATTCATAAATGTAGTGATCTTTAGGAAGATAACACCTGCTAAAGCTTTACTTGAATTCTGATATATCAAAATCATAATATGTAATTGAAAATGGTTGTTCTTTAGTGAACGGATACATATTTCTTGTGATTGTAAGTAGTATATTTACTGACTACTAAATCAGAATTGAAGAATGTACAATGTAACATATTAATGTGAGATACAAATATTTCTCGGGTTTTACCTACTAGTTAAAATATTTTCATAATTAACAGTTTGTACAAAAGAGTTTTTAATTACAATCTTTATGAAGATATATATTCATATATATATTCTTCAGATGTAATCATGGATTTAATGAGTTAATATAATATTAAACTCATTTGATTTGCGGTTGAAATGAGAATAAATAATCTCCAAAACCTTAGAGATTTCATAACTATTGCGGATTAAATGAAGTTATGAATCAATACTTCATCGTTCATTGTTATTGATATACCTCGGTATATGATGTTGGTGCTCGTATTTTTCTTATGAAATTCACAAGGCACGAATAATGTTTTCTAGAAAGTTTCGAGTACATCGAAAATAGGAGTGTAAGATCAAACATGTATTTGAATAATACACTTGGTTTATTATGAAATGGAGTTTATTGTGCTGAAGCAGTGATTAACAATCGTTAAATCATTAACGAAGGATGTACATCATAGCATATTAGTGATATGAATTAACCAAGTAGTATATACTAGTTAAGATTCACGCGTAATAGCTTAGTACGAAAAGATTTATTAAACTATATATATATATATATATATATATATATATATATATATATATATATATATATATATATATATATAGTATACATATATAATTCTTCAGAAAGAATGAGTCAATACATTTTAACTCATTATTACTAATATTCCTTGGTATCTATGGGGCGTATGATGTTGATATCCGAGGTACCGAATGTGATGTTGAGGCGTGAGATGCGGATGTTGTTGTTGATGAAGCTGGTAATGTTGGTGGTGATGCTGATGGTACTGGTGGTGCTGGTTATGATGTTGGTGCTGCTGATGCTTGTAGATATTGCACCATATTCTCCAGAGCCACAACTCGAGCGCGAAGCTCGTTAACTTCTTCTATTATACTGGGATGATTGGCGGTTCGGATAAGGGGACGAATAAGATCTAGAATTCTAGATATTATATAATAGTGGCGAGCTATTCTGGAAATGAGGGTGAAAATGGTGTTTCGGACTGGTTCGCCGATAAGTGCTTCAGGTTCTTCGCCAAGTGGTGAATTCGGTTGGTGGAATGGATCACCTTCTTCTTGCCTCCATTGATTGAGTCGGCTACGAACCCACCCCCAATTCATCCAAAATAGATGATGGCTAATTGTTTAGTTCATTCCAGTTACACTACTATTGGAGCTCGAAGAATCAAGTGAGTAATCCATATTATGTGATTAGAATTAGGGTTTGATATGAAATGGGTGTTGAATACTGAATGATGTATTTGTCTCCTTGAATACGTATATATAGTAAAAAGATTTCCGTGATTTACGGAGAAAATTTAGGAAAAGTGTCAGACAATATCTACTGGGATAGATATAAAAAGATATAATAAGATATGATTTGTCTATACTCCAATAATGGCAGTATGACGTGTCGAGATCATAAAATGATAAGTATGTAATCTAATAATCTTTCGATTAAAGACTTTCAATTCGTATACTGTGATAACCCAATGACATTTTCTAGTTCACAAACCGATGCATAAAGGCATAAGGCATATATGTACGTGATATAACAGGGAGTTATATACATTTGAGTATGAATAGTAATGAATATAGGAGTTTCAAAAATCATGGAGAATATTTCATGTAACACATATGTAATACACAAAACAATGATAAATGACATAGGAATGTCAAGAATTTCTGAAATCATGGTGTTGCATTTAAATGCGGTGGCGGAATTGGATAATACTTAGGAAAGTTCTTAGATTGGCTTTGCATTCTAAGATAAGTAAAGTTTCTAAGGTATAGTGTAGCATTTAACAGTTAAAGGCAACAATTAAAGGCTCTATGGTCAAAGAAAGTTGTAGTCCTACATTGCTAAGGTACCTACTTGTATAAGGCATACATAAAATGCAATCCTGGTTCTCTACAACAACACTGCTTTGATACCAATCTGTGATGTCCCCAGTTAGGGCCTGGAAGAATAACATCACTAAATATATCAAATCACAGTTGTATAAACGAGAACGACTCCATATGAGACGTTTTATTGAGTATTTGCAGTGGAAGATAAATAGATTACTGATGTTATGCGAGGTGTATATAAAATAGCTTATATTTTACAAGGAAATACTATTAAATACGATACAATTTTACACAAGATATTTATTTATTTATAGAATGGATATACTTAAACCTTGCTACAACACTTATAGGCAGTGTACCTAATCGTACAGTAGTGTAGTTTTTAGTAAGTCCGGTTCGTTCCACAGGGAATCTTTAAACAAAGCTTAACGCTATATTAGTTTAATTTTATAAAAATACAAATATATATAAGTAATATTATTATTATTAAGGGGGGTTTTTACCGTTTATTGACCGGTTTGTCGATTTTAAAACTTTAGTCGCAGTTAAAACCTAATGTAAAATATTAAAAATAAATACAAGACTTAATTTAAAGCGTAAAGTAAATAACGATAAGGAAATTGCGATAAAAAAGTGCGATAAAATAAAATTGCGATAAAAGTACGATAATTAATAGTGCAATTAAATAACAATAAATAAAAAGTACGATAATTAGAAGTGCAATTAAATATAAAATAAAGGAAATTAAATATGAAATAAAAGAATTATGCTTATTTAAACTTCCGTAATCATGATGTTTGACGTGTTGATTTTAGTTTATTCCCATGGGTTAATTATTTTTTTTGTCCTGGATTAATATGTCCATACGGATTTGTCCATAATAGTCCATCAGTCATAAATATAAAGAGCGAAAGCCTTCGTCAAATTATTCTTATTCCCGAAGTCAAATATTCCAACTAATTGGGGATTCGAATTGTAACAAGGTTTTAATACTTTGTTTAATGAATACACCATGTTATAGACTGCGTGTAAACCAAGGTTTTACTACTTTGTTAACAATTACACCAATTACCATTGAATGTAATTCACCCCTGTTTCAACAAGTCTATTAACTATTAATCCAGTTCCGTGTCCGGTAAAATGAATAATTATTGGTATTTATAGATATCCCGCCCACCGTACCCAGTCAAGCGTATGTGGTTATATATAAATACGTCAAATTATAAGTTTGTATATTAAATTAACAGGGTATTGTTTAGTTAATATAAAACCCATTAATAGCCCATAGTCTAATTTTCACAAGTGTCGTTCTTTTATCCAAACCCCAATTATGGTACAAAGCCCAATTACCCAATTTTAATATTTTTAGCCCAACATCATGATTACTTCGGTATTAAATAAGCATAATAATAACTTATCTACGAGACATTAAATTAAAAATGTTGAACATAACTTACAATGATTAAAAATAGCGTAGCGTTACACGGACAGAATTTCGACTTACACCCTTACAACATTCGCTAACATACCCTTATTATTAGAAATTAAAATTAAAATTAAAATTAAAATTAAAATTAAAATATAAATTATATATATATATATTTACGTATATAGATAGAGAGGATGGATATATGGATATTTAAAACTCGTCGAATGCGTTGGCTTTTATAGGCAGTTTCAGAATTGGGGACTCCGCGAGTCGCGGCCTTTTTTCACTACAAACTCCGCAAGTCGCGGAGTTCGTAAAACCAGCTCACACAAGTTTGTCTTTTAATTTACCGATGGTATTTAATATATAAATATAATTTATATATAATTTATATAATTAATTATATATTTTATTATATTTATATACATAGTTAACTTGTAATTTTTAGTCCGTTGCGTTGAGCGTTGAAAGTTGACTCTGGTCCCGGTTCCAGATTTTCGAACGTCCTTGCGTACAATTTAATATCTTGTACTTTGCGTTTTGAATCTTGTACTCTTGTAATTCTGAGACGTTTCTTATCAATAATTGGAATCTCTTTGATTGTATTTTGTACTTTTGAGCTTTTTGGTCGTTTGCGTCTTCAATTCGTCGAATCTGTCTTTTGTCTTCACCTTTTATTATTTAAACGAATATCACTTGTAAATAGAACAATTGCAACTAAAAGCTTGTCTTTCTTGAGGAATAATGCTATGAAATATATGTTCGTTTTTAGCATTATCAAATATTCCCACACTTGAGCGTTTCTTGTCCTCAAGCAATATAGTCTTGAAATACTAGAATCACTTCTTTATTCTTCACACTTTGTACATCAGTGATTTCTTTACGGTGGTATAAACAATGGTAGTAACGATATGGTTACAGTCCCACATGACTATAAAAATTTAGATCCATTAAGGAAATTGGATCTTTATGAAAACATTTGATCTTTTGAAAATTAAATCTAGCTTTTACCCTAGATAAGTTTTCCGGAATAACCCTTCACCGGTGTTTGCAAATTGTTTTTGTGGGTTTAGTGGATTTCAGATTTGAAAATTTTAGCTCAAAACTTATGGTTTTGTGTCACCCACTTGCTAACCTTGTATTAGGAAAGCAACACGTCCAGTATACTTGCTCCGTATATTACCTTTCGATAAACTACCGTCCGGTTGTAAAGGAAAGCGTTGAACAAGCAACTGTTAAAGCAATGTCCCCTGACATGCTTTTAATTATGGTCTATAATGTATCGGAAGCAATTACTTTCCTTTGTAGGAGCAATAGTAAAGCTCACCCTTATAATTTTTCGGTCTGGCACAAGGTCCTGTCTTTGACCATGCTATGCAACCACCGTTCTTACGGTTGACACCCGATTTAGTTCAGGTGACCTAATGAATTCCAGTTGAATTCCTAGGATTTTACGTTCAATGGTAATGAACACATTGAAAATGGGTTTTCAGAAAACAAATCGGTTTGTAATTTTGATCAAAATATTTTCTCGTTCAAGCTCGAGTTTAGATATCATCGAATTCCATGAGTTTGAATTCTTAATCTTTAAGGTCAATCTCAAGGATTGAGTAATATTAGTCTTAAAAGCTGATCTTTGATCTTTTAAGGAGATTATCCTTTCTGGGGATCTGATTCATTAGTCTTATCAAGATAATTTGCACGGTGCCCCCCATTGTACGAGATAAATCCTTCTCATGGTTAGGATAAATCTGACCACTTGGCGACCCTGTTTGATGCTGAGGTCCGTGGATTTCCTGCTGATTTTAGTGATGACTTTTCTAGGGTTTTCGTCAACCTACAGCTGGTCTGGACGACAACTTCATGACCTAAATCAATAAGCGCGTTTCTCTTTCGGAAGACTTTACTTCCTTTTAATGATGGAATTGATTCATCGTGTAGATCCATCTCTTCTTTTCTTTCATCGGGTAAAACAGTTAATTATCGTCCAAAACAAAAGTATTTTCAATTATTTGTACAAAAATATGTGATATATATTTTGAATAACTTGGTAAATTTTCCCACACTTGGCTTTTATTTTCTTTTATTTGCCTTTTTATTGTCATCTATTTCATTTTAAATGGATTCTAACATTTTGGTTTGTTTCTCAATTTATGTCCTTTCCAAGGTAACAATAATTTCGGTGTTAACACCTAGTTTTATCGTTCATAAATATGTATAAACATGATTTTAAATTCATTTAGTTGAAAATTTTGAAAAATTTTACTAGAATTGGGTAGTCAGTATATAAGACTAGGGCTGTTCTTTATTATCAGAGAGCACCAGATTCTAATACAACTACTGCTTTACTAGTATTTCTAATGGTAACCAAGTGTATAAAGTAAAAATTTTAAAATTCGAAAGAATTTAACCCCTTCCTACACTTAAGATCTTACAATGCCCTCATTTGCAAGAAATCAGTAACAATTTAAATTATTGAGGGTGATTAGCGTAGAAAAATGATTAAATTTTACCAAAGTTTCCAAACATATTGTTGTTTGTGTTGAATGATAAATGGTGCACATCATTTGTTCATTCCGTCTTGTCGTTATTTCACATATATTTTGCATCTTGTCGTCAAAATTAGTTGCTTTTGCTGAACTTAATGCCAGTCTTTGAAAATGCGTTATTTTACCCTGTTGTGTATATAAGATAAACTGCAAACATATATACATATTTTTGAAGTTTGGTATATTACCCCACATTCAAAAATTATTAAAATCTAATAATAAAAGTTAGAAAATTATAAAAACTATTACAATATCAACATAAGTGTATAATGTAGTAACATTACAAAAATAAAATAAATAAAACTAAATAAACTAGGGTTGTTACTGATACCAGTAGGGGTTCCATGCATAACCGTATGTGTTATAAAATGCTTCAGCTGTGTTATAAGTAGGATACGGTGGTTGGATTTCTATAGACCAGGGAGGAAATATGAGCGTTGGAGTAGGAATATAGTTTCTACCTACATGTTGGCAATGAGCTATGATTTGGTTTTGATGAACTTGCCAATCTTCAAATGCTCGATGTCTAGCATTTTCATACTCTTGTGAAGCTATAAACCTTTGCATTTCTGTCATTTCATTTTCCCCTCCCACATTACCTGGCTGTTGATTTCTCTCAACCTGTGGATGTCTTCCATTATATCTTACTGCGGCGTTATTTCGTATTTTCAAAACCTTAGCACCATGATATACATTTAAACCAATTGTATCTCGGGGTTCTGGTTCTTCGATTAATAATCCCCCCCGACTTATATCCACATCGAGATACTCATCAATTAATGTAATAAATATACCACCTCCTATTATACTGTGCGGTCTCATCCCCCTAACCATAGCTGATAAATAATAACCCACACAATAAGGTATACTTACAGCGCTTTGTGGGTCTCGAATACACATGTGGTAAAATAAATCTTGCTCATTTACCTTTTCCTTATTTTTACCTCGCTGTGTAATCGAGTTCGCTAGAAACCTGTGAATTACTCTTAACTCAGCTCTATCTATATCCAAATAAGAGTAATTTCCCCCTTTAAATCGGTGATGTCTAGTCATTTGACTCCATACACCATGCGTATCAAAATTTTCATCAATCTTCCTACCATTTAATACCAACCCTCGACAATCGGCAGATGCTAGCTCCTCAGGCGTATATATACGTAAGGCCTGAGCCATGTCTAGTAGAGACATGTGGCGCATCGAACCTCCTAAAAAAAATCTAATAAAAGTTCGATCGGTTAAACTAGCTACCCGATCATTTATTTCTATACTACACAATAATTCTTCACACCATACTTTATATACAGGTCTACGCATGTTGAATAAACGTACCCAATCGTTAAAAGTAGAATTACCATACCCCTGTGTAAGTAATTCTCTAATTGGCTCGGCCAATTCTACAGCTTCTAACGGTTCCCATTCTATTACCTAGGTACTTCAACAGCTTTAGAATGAAGAGTATGCAAGCCCCTTTGGTATTTTGGATAATCTATCCAACGTCTGTCTAATCTCAAGTTCGGGTGCAAATTTTCCACGTGCATATCGGAAAATGTCATAACTGGATGAGGTATATCTTGTTTGTAATGGTTATCAACATCCTGTTGTTCCGCATTCTCAGGAGGAGCAATGCGAGCTTGGGATGAAGATTCACCCCTTTCAGTCTGCAAAACACATCAAACACAATTTTTGTGCATCCAAATATGCATTAGTGTCAGCAAAATCATCAATCAAAATAATTATAATGACATGTTCAATTTATATCAAACTTATGCTCATTTTCATATTTTTATCAAATCTACACTTTTTCAAATAAGCATATACGAAAATGTTTGCCAAGTTCATAAGCATTCAACTCAAATAACATATCAAAATAATCATTATTAGCAATTAAACAAGTTTCAAATGGCATTATCTCTCAAAAATCAATTTCATGAATTTTAGACTTGAAAAAGTCCACTTTAATTCTCAAAAATCATGTTTAGGCTCAAAGTTTGGATCAATTAACTACTTAAACATGTTACACTACTTAATTTAGCAATAATTCATGACAAAAATCGGCCATAACCTGTTTATATCAAAAAGCCCCAAATTGCTCAAGAACACAAACCCTAGATTACTCAAAATTTGAAGTTTAAGGCTTCTAATCATGTTAAATAGCATCACTCTAGGTTATACAAGCATAATACATAAGCAATTTAAGCATAATTACACAAAAAAGCATCAAAATTGAATTGGGTATAAAATTGCTCAAGAACACTAAATTTTCGGATTAAAGGGTGTTTTGATGTAGAAATTTACCGTTTTCCTTGAGTAATTCCTTGATAGCATCCTTCTCAACATGATTTTGTAAAAGATTTGATGAAAAAAAGTGAAAAAATTACGAATTTGTGTGTGTTTTTTTTGGGTTTTTCGCAGTATTTTGAGTGTTTTGTGTTGGGATATTGAGCTGTTCGATCCCTTTTATTTTTTTCTGGAATTTTGGTCCTCCGCGAGTCGCGGTGAATTTCCTCTTCAAACTCCGCGAGTCGCGGAGTTTTTTTTTTTTTTTATTTATAAAAACCTTAACTTATAAAACAATTAATTAATTAATTTTAAAATTTTGTTTCCCTTGTTATTTAGGACGAGGTCGTTTCGGAACGATGTCCTAGTCCGTCCCTACAAAATTTTAAAATTTGTCAATTTAAAGCGCGGTTTTAAAAGCAAAGATTTTTGGGTTTTTTAATGTTTTTGGCATACTTTAATTCAATAAGATTAAAAATAATGATAATAAAAGTTCTCGTCCCTCCCTCGGGTAAAGCAATTTCGGTTCAACGACCTAGTCTTCAACTCACGATGAATTTTAAAAATCGTATTTTTAACTTAATGAGATAAAGTAAATTTTTGTTTTTAAATTTACACCAAACTTAAATTTAAAATTCATAAAATTAAAAATTCATATTTTAAAAATTAAAAATTCACACCAAACTTATATTATATTTTTGTTTTTATACATACAAAATTATATTAAAAATATCAATTTTTTCAAATATTTACAATTTTAAATATATTAATTTAAAAAGTTTACAATATTATTTTAAGATTTATATATTAATTTTAAAAACATGGTAAAAATAAAATTAAAAATCTTTTTGGCTTTTATCCCACTTTAATCAATCAAATATTATCAAAAATATACGCCCCTCTTTTCGGTAAAGTAATTTCGGTTCCATGACCTAATTTAACTCATGACGAATTTTTGAAATATTTTGAGTTGATTGATTAAAGATATTTATACCTTAAGAATAAACGGTAAATTTTGCAGTGATGTAATAAATTTTTGTATGATATCAATAATTTTGGTCGCAAGACCTAATTTTATTGAATACCAATTTAATACTTTATAGTGAACAAATTAGCGTTTATTATCAAAAGGTTAAAAATAAAAATAAAAATAAAAATGAAAACTGTACAAACTTACCTGTGAGATAGTATTCTTAGTGATATGCTCTAGCCCACTCATAAGATAGTCGGACTAATTGATTTTCCATGGCTACATAGGCGTAACCTCGAGCATTTAATGTTTTTTCTTCTAAACATATGAACGGTCCGTCTCTGCATAAAGTAACAAATTCGGTGTTTGAATAGGTTTGATTATTTGAACATTTACCTTCGTGTGACCATTTTCCGCATTTGTGACATTTTTCAAGGTGTCGTGCTCTTCTTTTCGCTGCGGATTTTGATTTTCCTTTACCAAATTGTAACTTATTATCTTCGAATCTGGATTCTTTTCTTACTCATTCCAATTTACCTCTGATTAATGATACTATTTCACTTGGAAGTGTGTCATTATTACGTTAGTGATCAAAGCGTGTAGCATTAGACCATGATTTAGTTCACAGGAAGTCTTCATTTCATAAAAACCTAAAAAAAATAAAAATTCAGAATGGGGAGAAGACTAGTTCTTTAGGGTCTGCTAGGGAAAGACCATTCGGGTTACATTTTCGAGAACTACACGAAAATAGAAAATCTAACTCTAACAGAAATACATAAACCTCCCTACACTTAGTTGAAATTGTGATTAACATTATTTTCAATTGAATCATCAACAACTTGTATATCTTTGACTTTTACTTCAATCCATTTGTTGATTTCCTCCGTAACTTTCACAAATTCAACTAACATCGCCTTTTCTTTTGGCGATAAATTGGATACTAATCGGTTACATAATTTAAAGTTTCCTTTAATCTTAGCATCGTGAATCCATTTATAAAGTTTCTTCGTTGAACTGTTAAAAATGGGTTCATCTAATTTCGTATCATCAACGGCATTCTTTGTGATTGGATCATCATTAAGTGTTTCTTCATCTTCCCCACACTTATGCGTTTTTATTGGTCTAACAGTTTTGGTTGGTGGAGATCTAAACTTTCGGTTCACAAAGGTGATCGATGTATCACCATCCCTAAGTGTCATTCTACCTTCTCTTACATCAATGAATGCCTCGGTGGTTGCTAAAAATGGGCGACATAGAATTAGAGGAATATCAAGGTTTTCCTCCATATTAATCACTATGAAGTTTGCAACAAAGGTCAAACTTCCCACGTTAACAAGTAAATTATTTGCTATTCCAACCGGGTGTTTAATGGTTTGGTCAAATGATTGAACACCTATTTTGGTTGGTTTTAATTTACCCATGCCTAATCTTTTGTATAAGGAAAGAGGCATAATATTTGCACTTGCTCCTAAATCTGCGAGTCCATTATATACAGCACCATCATTAAGCAAGCAAGAAATGATAAATTCACCCGGGTCTCCTGCTTTAGTAGGTCGAGTTGGTTTGTAAACCTTTTTCGGGTGTTCTTTTCTTGGTTCTTTCACTTCTATTTGAACTTCTTGTTCACATTTTTCTTCGTTTCTTGGAATGGGAGGTTTGTATAAGAATTCTTTTTCATCACTCAAATTTGACTCCTCCCTATATTCCAATTTTGATTTTTCATATGTTGTTGATAACATATTTATGTTTTCATTTTGAAGGTTTTCTTGGGTGGTGAAATTATGATTAACTTCATTGTCAACTTCCATCGGACCATGTATGTAATGTTTAACTCTGTGACCATTAACTTTAAAATCAATCCCATTTGAATTTATTAATTCTACTGTTCCGTATGGGAAAACTTTTTTGACTATGAATGGTCCAGACCATCTTGATTTCAATTTTCCAGGAAATAGCTTGAATCGTGAATTGAAAAGAAGAACTCTGTCTCCTTCTTTGAATTCTTTTGAACTTCTGATTCTTTTATCATGCCATTTCTTCGTTCTTTCCTTATAGATTAAGGAATTTTCATATGCTTCATGTCTTAATTCTTCTAATTCATTTAATTGACTTAACCGTAGACGTCCGGCTTCATGTAAATCAAGATTACATGTCTTCAAAGCCCAAAATGCTTTGTGTTCAATTTCTACTGGAAGATGACATGCTTTTTCGTAAACGAGTTTAAAAGGTGTGGTTCCAATTGGAGTTTTGTAGACTGTTCTAAAAGCCCAGAGTGCATCCTCCAACTTAATGGACCATTCCTTCGGATTTGATCCTATGGTTTTCTCTAGAATACGTTTTAAAGCTCGGTTGGTATTTTCAACTTGTCCACTTGTTTGTGGATGATATGCAGTGGAGATTTTATGAGTTACTCCATATCTTTTGAGAACTTTCTCAAGTTGATTATTACAGAAATGAGTTCCCCAATCACTTATTAAAGATTTCGGTGTTCCAAACCTTTCAAAAAGACGTTTTAAAAAGTTGACTACAACTCGTGCATCGTTAGTTGGGAGAGCTTGTGCTTCCGCCCATTTAGATACATAATCAATGGCAACGAGAATGTAGAGATTATTATGAGATTTTGGAAATGGACCCATAAAGTCAATACCCAGATGTCAAATACTTCACATACTTGAATAACATTTTGTGGCATTTCATCACGTTGACTTATTTTTTTGGCCCTTTGACAAGCATCACAGGATTTGCAAAGAAGGTGCGCGTCTTTGTAAATTGTATGCCAATAGAATCCAACATCATAAACTTTTCTTGCTGTTAGTTGAGGCCCATAATGCCCTCCTTGTTGGTCCTGTGTGACAATGGTTTAAGATTTGATTGGCTTCATCTCCAAATACACATCGGCGTATTATTCCATCTGGATAACTTTTAAACAAATGTGGATCTTCCCAGAAATAGTGTTTTATATCACTGAAGAATTTCTTTCATTTTTGGTACGACAATCCTTTTTCAAGGAACCCACATACTAAGTAGTTTGCATAGTCTGCAAACCATGGAATTTCATTATAATCTATCTTCAATAGATATTCATCAGGAAAGTTGTCTTGTATGGCCGATTCATTTAGAACTTCTAATTCGGGATTTTCAAGACGAGAAAGATGATCATCGGCGAGATTTTCTGCTCCTCTTTTATCTCGGATTTCAATATCGAACTCTTGTAAGAGTAAGATCCAACGGATTAATCTTGGTTTAGCATCTTGTTTCGAAAATAAGTATCTAAGAGCAGAATGGTCGGTATAGACCACCGTTTTTGCTAGAACGAGATATGAACGAAATTTGTCAAAAGCAAAGACAATAGTAAGGAGTTCTTTTTCAGTAGTTGTGTAATTTGTTTGTGCTCCTTGTAATGTCTTACTAGCATAATATATAGGTTTAAATCGTTTTTCAATCCTTTGTCCTAAAACGGCTCCCATTGCAAAATCACTTGCATCGCACATAAGTTCAAACGGTAGATTCTAATTTGGTGTTATCATGATTGGCCTACTAGTGAGTTTCTCTTTAAGTATATTAAAAGATTTGATGCATTCATCTGAAAAGATGAATGGAGCATCCTTTTCTAGGAGTTTATTCATAGGAGTGGCAATTTTAGAAAAATATTTTATGAAACGTCGGTAAAAACCGGCATGCCCTAGAAAACTCCTAACTCCTCTAACATTGGTGGGATGTGGAAGTTTATCAATTACATCTACTTTAGCTCTATCCACTTCAATTCCTTCCTTTGAAATTTTATGACCAAGAACGATGCATTCTTTAACCATGAAATGGCATTTCTCCCAATTAAGTACTAGATTTGATTGTTCGCATCTAATAAGCATTCGTTCAAGATTAGCTAGACATGTTTCAAATGTATCACCGAAGACTGAAAAGTCATCCATGAAAACTTCCATGCATTCTTCTATCATGTCGTGAAAAATCGCCATCATGCACCTTTGAAAGGTTGCAGGGGCGTTGCAAAGTCCAAATGGCATGCGTTTGTAAGCAAAAGTACCATAAGGGCACGTGAATGTGGTTTTCTCTTGATCTTCGAGTGCTATTGGTATTTGAAAGTATCCGGAAAAACCATCAAGAAAACAACAGAAACTATTTTCGGCTAATCTTTCCAACATTTGATCAATAAAAGGTAAGGGAAAGTGATCTTTTCTGGAGGCGTCATTTAATTTTCTATAATCAATAGATGCACGCCATCCTGTTACAGTCCTAGTAGGAATAAGCTCATTTTTCTCATTTGTAATGACAGTCATGCCACCCTTCTTAGGCACGCATTGAACTGGGCTTACCCATGGACTATCAGAAATTGGATAAATTAAACCTGCATCTAGCAGTTTAATAATTTCCTTTTTAACAACATCTTGCATATTAGGATTTAGTCTTCGTTGGCGTTGCACATACGTTTTATGACCTTCTTCCATAAGGATTTTATGTGTGCAGTACGAAGGACTTATTCCTTTAATATCAAGAATCTTCCATGCAATGGCTGGTTTATGAGCTTTTAACACAGAAATGAGTTGTGATTTCTCATTTTCAGTAAGAGAAGAAGATATTATTACAGGTAATTCAGATTCACCATGTAAATAAGCGTATTCCAAATGGTTTGGATGTTTCTTTAACTCTAATATCGGTGGTTCTTCTATCGATGATTTGTATTGATATCTGTCTTCTTCTTTTAGCATTTAAATTTCTTCTGTTGTTTGTTCATATCCTTTAGCTATTAGTGTAGCTAACATTTCAGTTTTATCAATTGGTTCAGTTCCTTCTCCTAAATAACATTCTCCTGTTCCTTGTAATTCTGGAAATTCTTCTAATAATTCTGCATGTGAATCTATAGTTTGAATATAATAACATGTATCATCTGCAGATTGTAGTTGTTGCATAGCTCTATCAACTGAAAAGGTAACACTCTCGTCCTCTATACTTAGGGTCAGTTTCTTACCGAACACGTCTATCATTGCTTTAGCCGTGTTTAAGAATGGTCTTCCTAATATGAGAGGAACTTGAGAATCTTTTTCCATGTCCAGAACAACAAAATCTACTGGAAATACTAAAGTACCAACTTTAACTAGCATGTTCTCCATTATCCCTCTAGGATATTTTATTGATCGATCGGCTAGTTGTATACTTATTCTTGTTGGTTTCAATTCTCCAAGGTCTACTTTAGCGTATAGTGAATACGGCATTAAATTTATACTAGCACCTAAGTCTGCCAATGCTTCTATTGAACTAAGACTACCCAAAAAACATGGAATTGTGAAACTTCCTGGATCTGATAATTTTTCTGGTATCTTATTCAACAGCACTGCTGAACAATTAGCATTCATAGTAACGGCCGAGAGTTCTTCCATTTTTTTCTATTTGTGATTAAATCTTTCAGAAATTTAGCATATCTAGGCATTCCTGAAATTACATCAATGAAAGGAAGATTGACATTTATTTGTTTAAACATATCCAAGAATTTGGATTGCTCGGCTTCAAGTTTCTCTTTTTTAATTTTACTCGGGGTAAGGAAGTGGTGGTTGGTATGGTTTAACATAAGGTTTAGCCTTAACTATGTTATCTTCATTAACCTTTTCAACTACCGGTTCTTTTTCCTTATCTTGTTTAGATTGTGGTTCTTGTGGAGTAGGAATAGCTTCATCAGAAATTACAGGTATTTCAGGTGGTTTAAGTATTGTACCACTTCTTGTGGTAATGGCTTTAGCTATTTCATTCCGGGGGTTAGCATTTGTATCACTAGGTAGACTTCCTGGTTTTCTTTCACCTATTAACCTTGCTAGGTTACTTACTTCTTGTTCCAGATTTTGAATAGAAGCTTGTTGATTTCTAAATGCTTGAGCATTTTGTTCATTAGTTTGTTTCTGAGATGTGAAAAATTGTGTTTGAGTTTCAACTAGCTTCGTCATCATATATTCTAAATTCGGCTTTTTATCATCGGGTTGTTGTGGTTTGTTTTGAAAATTAGGTCTTTGCTGATTGTAAGTATTATTGGATACTTGTTGATTGCTAGGACCTTGTTGGTTGTTATATGGAACATTTCGGTTATAATTCTGGTTTTGATTGTAAATCGGTCTTGGCGATTGATAATTATTCTGATAATTATTTCCAGGCCTTTGGTTTAGATATGAAACATTCTCTCTTTGTTCCATTGTTAGTTCAATACTGAGACAATCTTTTGTCAAATGTGGTCCTCCACACTGTTCACAACTAATTCGTATTGAGTGTATATCCTTAGTCATCTTTTCCATTCGTCTCTCGACAGCATCTATCTTTGCGAAAATGGAATCTAAGTCATGGCTAGAATCAGCTTTAGCTGCTTTAGATGATCTAACGATATCTTTTTCTTGGTGCCACTCATGTGAGTGGGAAGCAGTGTTATCAATAATTTTGTAAGCATCAGTTTCGGTTTTCTTCATAATAGAACCACCAGCTGCTATATCGATGTCTTTCCTTGTAGTAATGTCACATCCTTGGTAGAATATTTGTACTATTTGACAGGTGTCTAAACCATGTTGCGGACATCCTCTTAATAACTTTCCAAATCTGGTCCAAGCCTCATATAGAGTTTCATTTGGCTTCTGTGTAAACGTAACAATTTCTCCTTGAAGTCTTACGGCTTTAGATGCTGGAAAGAATTGTTTAAGAAAATTTTCAACTAAAACATCCCATGTATCAATCGCCCCTTCAGGTAACGATTCCAACCAATCTTTGGCTTCTCCCTTTAAAGTCCAGGGAAATAACATGAGATATATCTGTTCATCCTCCACTTCTCTTATTTTAAATAGTGTGCAGATTCTATTAAAGGTACGAAGATGTTCATTTGGATCTTCCTTCGGTGCACCACTAAATTGGCATTGATTAGTCACAATGTGTAGAATTTGTCCTTTGATTTCATAATCTAGCGCATTAATGTCAGGATGAGTAATTGCGTGACCTTGGCCAGTGCTTTTAGCTCTCATTCGGTCTTTCATACTTAGAGGTTCCAGATTCTCCATAATTGATTTTGTTGAATCTGAATCACTAGAGGATTCTGATTTAATGGTTCGTTCCTCAGCAATCTCTGTTTGAATGATTGGTGGTTCCGGAGGAAAAATTAATGGTTCAGGATCTATGAATCGTCCCTGAATATTCTCCGAATTCTCAATTGTGAGGTCCGGTTCAAAAAATGGATTATCGGAAATTTGAATTGGAGTACTTGGTCAACTGGATGACGATTCTAAAGAAAAATCAACGGCGGTAATATTAGCTAGATGTCTTGATCGAGTTACAGGTGGTGAACGTCTTGCTCGGTGCATTCACTGAATATCCTATTAGTTTTTAAAAGGAAAGAAAAATTATATAAGTTATCCAATTAATAGACTTTTCTGATTTTGCCCACGTTTCGAATAGCCAAAAGATGTAGCAGAGGGGCAGGATTCGTTTGGTCTCAATATAATTGAGTATTGTTTGGCTCCAATAACCCGGTCCACGTACAAATCCAACTTTTACTACGAACCAGAAAATTTTGATGTCTATCAATTTAACCACTTAAAATAAATTTTCGTAATTTTAAGAAATTTAGAGAAGAAATAGAATAAAAATCTATGTCCTAAAAACTAGAATGACGAGAAATAAGAAAGAAAAAGAGCGCGTCGAAAAAGGTCGAAAAAGAAAAGGGTTGAAAAATAAAAGGCGTCGAAAAATAAGAAAGAAAAAGAGATACTTATAAAACTTTAAAACACTCGACTAACTCAACCTTATTACTATCACTAACTTAAAATTAAAATTACAAATTGAGATTACTAATTGGAGTGATAATTGATACATAGGTAAAAGGCGTCGAAAAATAAAAATAAGAAAGTAGCGCGTCGAAACTTAAAAAGGAACTAAAAACTAAAAACTAAAAGTTGCGTCTAAAAATATTAAAGCTTAAAAGAAATAATATATCCCAAATGTCAATATCTTAAAAAGGTACTAAAATATAAAAAGGCGTCGCAAAATTCTAAAGCACCTAAATCTTAGTCTAAAGAAAAAGCACTTAAGGGATTTTACGGCAAAGCCTAAAAATCTAGAAATAAAAATAACTATGGCAAAAACTATGACTTAAAACTAAATACGAGCGAAAAAAATACAAATTATACGCTAAAACAATTAAAAAGGGACAAAATATAAAAATATACTAAAAGTTGTAAAAATTACAATTTTTATAAAAATATTATTTATTTAATAAAACTATTAATTTTGTAAATTAATTAAACTAATTAAACTAATTATATAAATTAAATAAATAACTAAACTAAATAATAAATAATTAAAACCTATTTAGGGTTTTAAATTTAATAATAATAATAATTATACGTAATTAATGACGATTAGGGCTTCCTGTGTGACCTGTCTGGGCGGCTCCGCGAGTCGCGGTGAATCCAGTTCAATACCTCCGCAAGTCGCGGGGCTTGAAAATTCAAATAAGGCAGGTCAAGTTTCGACAGGTCTGTTTTTTTTATATATTTTTTTTTATTTTTTATTTTTCTGGTTTTAATTTAATTAATATATTTATATAATTTTAATAAAAATTATATTTTAAAAACAAAAATAGAAATAAAATACTTTATAATTTTAAAAATCTTAAAAATAAATTTATATATTTATTTTTTTTTCTTCGGTTTTTAAATTTTTTAATATTTAAAATGTATTTTTACAAAAACTAAATAAAACTTAATAAAAATCTTTTTTTATGTGGCGTTTCGCTTCGGTGTTTTCCGGCAGCGGCGCCAAAAATACTTGATGTTATGCGAGGTGTATATAAAATAGTTTATATTTTACAAGGAAATACTATTAAATACGATACAATTTTACACAAGATATTTATTTATTTATAGAATGGATATACTTAAACCTTGCTACAACACTTATAGTCAGTGTACCTAATCGTATAGTAGTGTAGTTTTTAATAATTCCGGTTCGTTCCACAGAGAATCTTTAAACAAAGCTTAACGCTATATTAGTTTAATTTTATAAAAATAAAAATATATATAAGTAATATTATTATTATAAAGGGGGGTTTTTACCGTTTATTGACCGGTTTGTCGATTTTAAAACTTTAGTCGCAGTTAAAACCTAATGTAAAATATTAAAAATAAATACAAGACTTAATTTAAAGCGTAAAGTAAATAACGATAAGGAAATTGCGATAAAATAAAATTGCGATAAAAGTACGATAATTTATAGTGCAATTAAATAACAATAAATAAAAAGTACGATAATTAGAAGTGCAATTAAATATAAAATAAAGGAAATTAAAAATGAAATAAAAGAATTATGCTTATTTAAACTTCCGTAATCATGATGTTTGACGTGTTGATTTTAGTTTATTCCCATGGGTTAATTGTTTTTTTGTCCTGGATTATTTAATATGTCCATACGGATTTGTCCATAATAGTCCATCAGTTATAAATATAAAGAGCGAAAGCCTTCGTCAAATTATTCTTATTTCCGAAGTCAAATATTCCAACTAATTGGGGATTCGAATTGTAACAAGGTTTTAATACTTTGTTTAATGAATACACCAGGTTATCGACTGTGTGTAAACCAAGGTTTTACTACTTTGTTAACAATTACACCAATTACCCTTGAATGTAATTCACCCCCGTTTCAACAAGTCTATTAACTATTAATCCAGTTCCGTGTCCGGTAAAATGAATAATTATTGGTATTTATAGATATCCCGCCCACCGTACCCAGTCAAGCGTATGTGGTTATATATAAATACGTCAAATTATAAGTGAAGGTATTTCGTATGCCCGAGAGACATATTAAATTAATGTGGCTAATGTGTTATGATCCAAGTCGGGTCATACCCAATAACAAGCTTACTGACACCTTATACGTATTTAATCTTAACGATTGGATCATTAGTTAAATACGCGACACTTGAATTTTAGAAAATGGTTCCTAAAATAAAATTACTTGACGAATATATAAATTATGGAATAATTTATATATAAATGATTTAATTATTTATAGGTTAAATAATTAATTATTTTATGTTATATTTTATAAATTGGTTTTATAAAATAAATAAAATAAAAGTGCAAGTATTATATAAATGTATTTTATAAAAGTTTATTTTATAAAATTTGAATTTATATAAAATAAATGGGCATGGGAGGTTGTAGCATGCATGTAAGGTGATTGGCTCTTTTAAATATGCCTTTTACTTCTACAAATGCAAGCAACCTACCCCATTGAATGTTACTTGCACATTTTCTCTTCCATCAAGTTACTAGCAATTTTCTCTCTTCCTCCCATCCATTTTGGCCGAATTTTGTGAGCCTTTTGGAGGTGTTCTTGAGTTGATTTTTGCTTATTTTAAGTGTCATTAAATCCTAACCAAAAGCCAAGGTGTTGGTGCACAAGTTTGGGGTATAATAACTTGAGGTTTCATTCTTTTGGAGCTCCATTCATCATCATCTTCTTCATCATCTTTGAAGTAACCCTCAACTAGCTTGAGGAGGTAAAATTACTAAACCCACTTGTTGTATGTAAGCATATTTTTTCAAGACTTGATATATTTATGGAATTTGTCTTTTAAAATGGTTGATATATAACATGATACTTGCATGCTTCCGCTCACTTTATCTTCATAAAATGGGTTTATGAACTTGTTAAAATGTAGAACATGTTTCTCAAAAGTATGTCAAATTCCATCAATGGTATCTAGAGCCAAAGTCTTTGAAATATGCTTCTTGTTTATGACTTTTAAATCCACTAATCTTACAATCTAGTAACATGCATGAAACTAGAATGTAAAAACTTTTGGATTTTGGGTGGGTTCTTATTTTGGCCGAATTTTAGGGAGTTCCAAAGTGGGTTTGGAACTTATTTTTTGGTCAAATTTTGTTGTTTAATGTGGTTCACAATCATGCCTAGACCTTGTGTTTGGTGGTATGTTTGTGTGTGATTTGGTTGATTATTCATTCTTATGGTTTGTAATAATTATTTATTTGGTTTGTAATTAATCTTGTAATTTCTTGATGTAATTTATTCTATTTGGTTTGTAAAATAGAATAGGTTGTTATTTCATTTTCTAGAAAAGAATTGTATTAGGATATAATTTTGTAAAGAGAAAATGAAGATTCATGAAGAAGATTACAAGATGGAACTTTGAAGATTACAAGATTAAGTGGGAGATTTTGTTTAAAATCTCTTACTTGTTTAACCCTTTAGGTAACACTTGTTTTGGCTAAACAAGTGCTTACCACTTTGGCATGATTGTGGACTTTTATTTTGCATGCTTGTATGGTTTTGTGTATGTGTTTGGTTGCTACAACAATTTCACATGTTTACAACTTGCAAAATACATTATAAATGGTTATAATAAAAATAACAAAATGACACTAATAATTGGTTATTAGACCTAAATAAAATGGTTTATTTAAAAGGTAATGAAATGGTTTATAACTAGTAATTGGTTTACTAAAAGGACATGAAAATAAGTTTTTCATAAAACACTACACACCAAATGCATGTTGGTGTATAGCACTTTGTTTTCTAAAACTAGAATGTAGAAAACATAAAATCCCTTTAACTAAAACAAGGTAAACAAGTTAAACGCCATCCTTTTGTATGAACACTTAGACATATTAGGAAACTCTTGATGGGATAAAGGTCACCTAACCGTCATGAGTGAACTAATATGAATAAGGTACACTTCGCATACATGTGGGATAAAGGTCACCTAACCACTTGTATGTTAAGTCTACATGTTCATGCAAGTAGGACGACTTGATTTGGGAATCATGAACTTAGGGTCACCGAAGCATGAGGAACAAATAGGCGTTGATGGGATTAATATGCCATGCAAAAGGATTGCATGATCCCATAACTTAGAAGTTGCAAAAGGATTGCAATTGTCATTATGACTACCTAGCTAAATCAAATGACGGGATAAAGGTCACCTAACCGAAATTTGATTTACCGTTGGATTCTAATAAAACAAATTAAAAGGGTATTGTTTATTAAATTTAAAATCGATACTTAAAAGGACTTTGTTGAATTTTGTAGATGGCCGCTAATAACAACAACAACATCCAAAACGCACCACTTAACATGAACAACCTATCGTTAAGGTCTCTCTTAGAGAAAGACAAACTCAACCATACCAACTTTATGGATTGGTTCCGCAATCTTCGGATTGTCCTCAAACAAGAGGATAAAGCGTATGTACTTGAGGACCCCATTCCCGATCAACCGGATGAGAATGATATGGAGGCAATGGCCTCTTACGATAAGTATTGCCACGACTCCCTTCAAGTCTCATGCTTAATGCTTGGGACTATGATACCCGAACTCCAAAAGGATTTCGAGCATCATAGTGCATACGACATGATAACGCAATTGAAGGAGATGTTCCTCCAACAAGCGCGTGTCGAGCGTTTCGAAACGGTTCGGGCGCTACATGCTTGTCGTATGGATGATACCCAATCGGTTTCATCTTATGTACTTAAGATGAAAAGCCTTATCGATCGTGCTAACCGCCTTAACCTAAACATATCTAATGAGTTAGCCACCGATCTTATCCTTAACTCCCTATCAAAAAGGTTTGATCAATTTGTAATTAATTACAATATGAATGGGATGGATAAGAGCATAGGTGAGCTTCACGGTATGCTTAGAACGGCGGAAACTAGCATGGGTAAAAGGGCTTTACCCATGTTAGCAATCGATCAAGGTGGGTCAAAAGGTAACACCTCTAAGCCAAAGGTGGCCAAGAGAAAAGGACCCGCCCATCAAGGCAAAGGGAAAGGGAAGATGGTTACCCCAACCATCAACAAGACTAAGAAGCAAAAGGTAGCCGAGAAGGCAAACCCCAAAGAAGACCCATGTTTCGGTTGCGGTGAGATGGGTCATTGGAAACGAAACTGTCCGGTCTATCTTAAGGAGTTGAAGGATAAGAGGGATGCAGGGCAAACCTCAGGTAATATATATATGGTATATATAGAGCTTAGTATTACTTCTTCTAATACATGGGTATTAGACACGGGATGTGGAACTCATATTTGCAATTCTTTGCAGGGGTTCAAAAGAAGTGATCATAAGGCGGGAACATCAAGTCTCTATATGGGCAATGGTGCAAAGGTGCATGTTAAAGCTCAAGGAGATTTTATTTTGAAGCTTCCAAGCGGATTGGAACTTATTTTAGAAAATGTTTTGTATGCTCCGGATTTGTGTAGAAACATTATTTCTATTTCTCGCTTAAAACAATGTGGTTACGTTGTTAATTTTATTGATGATGATATTCATGTTTCTAAAGACAATGTATTCTATTTCAAGGCTTCGCCTTCAAATGGAATTTATGAATTGGTTCATGATGACGCATCATCGAGCTCTATATACCATACAAGCACCAAGAAACTCAAAAGGGATTTGAGTGATTCCTATTTATGGCATTGTCGCCTTGGCCATATAAACAAGAACCGAATGCATACACTTCAAAAGAATGGACTTTTGAAATCAAATGAACTAGACTCATTTGATGTATGTGAATCTTGTTTACAAGGCAAAATGACAAAAGCACCTTTCCAAGGGACCTATGAAAGGGCTAAAGACTTATTGGGATTAATACATTCGGATGTATGTGGACCCTTTAAGCCCATAACTAGGAATGGTGAAAGATACTTCGTTACTTTCATTGATGACTTCAGTCATTTCGGATATGTCTACTTGTTAAGACACAAGGACGAAACGTTTGAAGCATTCAAAGAATATCAAAACGAAGTACAAAATCAACTCAATAGGACAATTAAGGTACTTCGTACCGATAGAGGAGGTGAATACCTAAGCGATGCCTTCCAAGATCATCTTAGGAGTTGTGGGATTATCTCACAACTTACTCCACCCGGAACACCCCAACTTAATGGAGTTTCCGAAAGGAGGAACCGAACCCTAATGGATATGGTTCGATCTATGATGGCAAGAAGCTCGTTACCTCTATCATTTTGGGGTTATTGTCTATGCTCAGCGGCTCGTATTTTAAATATGGCCCCAACCAAGAAAGTGGAACGAACTCCTCATGAGATGTGGTTTGGAAAACCACCTTCTCTTTCATACTTAAAAGTATGGGGATGTGAAGCTTATCCTAAGCGTTATGTAGCTAATAAGCTACATGCTCGATCCACAAAGTGTATCTTCATAGGATATCCCAAAGATGACATGGGATATTACTTCTATGATCCATCCGAGCAAACGGTATTTGTTGCTCGAAAAGCGGAATTCCTTGAAACCAAATTCCTTATGGAAGGTAATGGTGAAAGGAAGATAGATCTTGTAGAGGTACAAGATCAAGCCGATGATACACAATTGGTTGGCACTAGTACTCAACATGAGGATGTTGAAAATGATCAAGTGGATGATCAAGGTACACAAGACGTTCGAAGATCTAGTAGGATTAGTAATCCTCCCGAGAGATATGGGTTTCTCGTGGATGGTTGCTATACGGTTGATTTGGATGAACCGACAAACTACAAAGATGCTTTATCAAGGATTGAAAAAGATAAATGGCAGGAAGCCATGAACGCCGAGATGCAATCCATGTATGAAAACCAAGTTTGGGAACTTGTTGTGCAACCTCCTAGCTCTAAGCTAGTTGATTGCAAATGGCTTTTCAAGAAGAAAACCGACATACATGGAAAATTGGATACATACAAAGCTAGACTTGTAGCAAAAGGTTTCACTCAAACTCAAGGGGTTGACTATGATGAAACTTTCTCGCCAGTGGCAATGCTAAAGTCTATTAGGATATTATTTGCCATTGCTGCTCACTATGACTATGAAATATGGCAAATGGATGTCAAAACCGCTTTCCTAAATGGATATCTTGAGGAAGATGTCTATATGGTACAGCCCGAAGGTTTTGTTGATCCGAAAAATCCTAAAAAGGTATGCAAGTTAAAGAAATCAATCTACGGATTGAAACAAGCATCTAGAATGTGGAATCATCGTTTTAATGAAGAGGCAAAGAAATTTGGCTTCATTAAAAATGGTGATGAAGCTTGTGTATACAAGAAGGCTAGTGGGAGCTCTATAATGTTCCTTGTGCTATATGTGGATGATATATTATTGTTTGGGAATGATATTACCACAATGCAAGAAGTCAAAACTTGGCTAAAGAGTTGCTTCTCCATTAAGGATCTTGGAGAAGCACAATACATATTGGGGATTGGGATCTATAGGAATAGATCTAAGAGATTGATAGGTTTAAGTCAAAGTACATACATTGATAAAATCTTGAAAAGGTTCAAGATGGAAAACTCTAAGAAAGGTTTGGTACCTATTCAAAAGGGAACCGTTCTCAGTTCATCTCAGTGTCCTACCACGAAAGATGAACAAGAGAGAATGAAGAAAGTCCCATACGCATCTGCTATTGGGTCTATCATGTATGCAATGATATGTACTAGACCGGATGTGTCATGCGCTTTAAGCTTGACAAGTAGATACCAGAATAACCCAGGAAATAGTCATTGGACTGCGGTTAAATGTATATTGAAATACCTTAGAAGGACTAAGGATATGTTTCTAATATATGGGTCTGGTGAGGAGGAACTCGCTGTAAAAGGTTACGTGGACGCGAGTTTCCAAACTGATCGAGATGACTCTCGATCACAATCCGGGTATGTCTTCATGTTGAATGGTGGTGCGGTCTCTTGGAAGAGCTCAAAACAGGAAGTTGTTGCATTATCCACTACAGAGTCGGAGTACATTGCCGCCTCATTGGCAGCCCAGGAAGCTGCATGGATGAAGAAATTCATCGACGACTTAGGAGTGGTCCCTTCCATTCAGGACCCTCTTGAGATCTTTTGTGACAACGAGGATGCGATTGCTCAAATCAAGGAACCTCGTGCTCATCAAAAGACTCGTCACATTGAGCGGAGATTCAACTACATCAGGGATGAGGTTGAAAAGGGAAAGATATGTATTCACAAGGTTCACACAGATCAAAATGTTGCGGATCCACTCACGAAGCTTTTACATGGGCCAAAACATGAGGGACATGTTTGTGCATTAGGGCTTCGATATTCTAGTGATTGGAATTGATCTATTTAAGTATTGTAACGGAACGAATTAGTTCAAACTCATTAATATAATTATGGTATTAATTTAATTATGAGTCATGTTCCAATTTTGCATATTTTATCCATGAATAAACTATTATTCTAAATTTCGTAGTTGATCACATTTGTGGGAACAAGTGTGAGGTCTAGACTATTATGAACTTGGATTGGTTAACATTCAAATGGTGAATCTGGGGCAAGGTTGCAACCAAGGTTCATAGATATTTGTGAGACACAAATATTGGAAGACCCGCTCTCAAGATTTACTATATGGAGCCTTTGTGGTTGATCACATATAATCTTGAGTAAAGGAGAATATCATTATATCCTCTGACCTGAGACACATATTGGGTTCGGATATTCACCGAATATTGTGCCTTGATTCTTTCCTTCGCTATTCTGGAACATGGTAGTACATAAGGGAGGCTTCAGGTATGGTACAAGGTGTAGTATCTAGGACGTATGTAGTCAAGATGGAATTTGTCCCTCTTATTCGTTGAGAGTCAGATGTCTAAGGCCTGATAAAGTTAAATCTATAAGAGAGTGATCATTCTATGTCTCTTGGATTTAACATGACATCTAGGACGAAAGGATATATTGAAAATTCACCTATTCATTTTTGAGAGGGAAACTCGAAATTGATGATGTTATTGAATGGCACTAAGTCATAACATATTGGGGGTGATGGACGGTCGTTAGGTGGTATCCATCACTTGCATTAATTTCTTATGTTTCTCGTGCAAGTGGGAGATTGAAGGTATTTCGTATGCCCGAGAGACATATTAAATTAATGTGGCTAATGTGTTATGATCCAAGTCGAGTCATACCCAATAACAAGCTTACTGACACCTTATACGTATTTAATCTTAACGATTGGATCATTAGTTAAATACGCGACACTTGAATTTTAGAAAATGGTTCCTAAAATAAAATTACTTGACGAATATATAAATTATGGAATAATTTATATATAAATGATTTAATTATTTATAGGTTAAATAATTAATTATTTTATGTTATATTTTATAAATTGGTTTTATAAAATAAATAAAATAAAAGTGCAAGTATTATATAAATGTATTTTATAAAAGTTTATTTTATAAAATTTGAATTTATATAAAATAAATGGGCATGGGAGGTTGTAGCATGCATGTAAGGTGATTGGCTCTTTTAAATATGCCTTTTACTTCTACAAATGCAAGCAACCTACCCCATTGAATGTTACTTGCACATTTTCTCTTCCATCAAGTTACTAGCAATTTTCTCTCTTCCTCCCATCCATTTTGGCCGAATTTTGTGAGCCTTTTGGAGGTGTTCTTGAGTTGATTTTTGCTTATTTTAAGTGTCATTAAATCCTAACCAAAAGCCAAGGTGTTGGTGCACAAGTTTGGGGTATAATAACTTGAGGTTTCATTCTTTTGGAGCTCCATTCATCATCATCTTCTTCATCATCTTTGAAGTAACCCTCAACTAGCTTGAGGAGGTAAAATTACTAAACCCACTTGTTGTATGTAAGCATATTTTTTCAAGACTTGATATATTTATGGAATTTGTCTTTTAAAATGGTTGATATATAACATGATACTTGCATGCTTCCGCTCACTTTATCTTCATAAAATGGGTTTATGAACTTGTTAAAATGTAGAACATGTTTCTCAAAAGTATGTCAAATTCCATCAATAAGTTTGTATATTAAATTAACAAGGTATTGTTTAGTTAATATAAAACCCATTAATAGCCCATAGTCTAATTTCCACAAGTGTCGTTCTTTTATCCAAACCCCAATTATGGTACAAAGCCCAATTACCCAATTTTAATATTTTTAGCCCAACATCATGATTACTTCGGTATTAAATAAGCATAATAATAACTTAGCTACGAGACATTAAATTAAAAAGGTTGAACATAACTTACAATGATTAAAAATAGTGTAGCGTTACACGGACAGAATTTCGACTTACATCCTTACAACATTCGCTAACATATCCTTATTATTAGAAATTAAAATTAAAATTAAAATTAAAATATAAATTATATATATATATATATTTACGTATATAGATAGAGAGGATGGATATATGGATATTTAAAACTCGTCGAATGCGTTGGCTTTTATAGGCAGTTTCAGAATTGGGGACTCCGCGAGTCGCGGCCTTTTTTCACTACAAACTCCGCAAGTCGCGGAGTTCGTAAAACCAGCTCACATAAGTTTGTCTTTTAATTTGTCGACGGTATTTAATATATAAATATAATATATATATAATTTATATAATTAATTATATATTATATTATATTTATATACATAGTTAACTTGTAATTTTTAGTCCGTTGCGTCGAGCGTTGAAAGTTGACTCTGGTCCCGGTTCCGGATTTTCGAACGTCCTTGCGTACAATTTAATATCTTGTACTTTGCGTTTTGAATCTTGTACTCTTGTAATTCTGAGACGTTTCTTATCAATAATTGGAACCTCTTTGATTGTATTTTGTACTTTTGAGCTTTTTGGTCGTTTGCGTCTTCAATTCGTCGAATCTGTCTTTTGTCTTCACCTTTTATTATTTAAACGAATATCACTTGTAAATAGAACAATTGCAACTAAAAGCTTGTCTTTCTTGAGGAATAATGCTATGAAATATATGTTCGTTTTTAGCATTATCAATTACATTGTATTTAATGAACTATGCATTAAATGTCTTTAATTGATATGATATGAAATGCATGACTCCAAGCATAGCAAGCAAGCATCATCAAAGCAGCAGATATACAGCGGAAGCAATACTTAAGTACCCGAGAATAAACATGCTTAAAAAGTCAACACGAGGTTGAGTGAGTTCATAGGTTTGTCATAAATAATAATTTCAGTAATATTGTTAGACTACAAGATTTGTTTTCGTAAGTAGATCACTCAGATCCAGTCAAGTTGATCTCCCCCAGGATCAAAAAGTTATGTCAGTGCGTGATATTTAGACTAAACGTTCAAGTTTGCCCCAAGACAAGTTGTAGTTTATACTTGTCGGTTTAATTTCATTATTAAGTAATACAAAGACTTAGTCAAATGTATCGGGGACGTTACTCCCGATAGGCCTATCCCCAATAATTAAGAATGCGTTCATCGAGCAATTAAAAATATCACTGTAGGGACTTAGTCGGACATAGTCGGGTATAGCATAGTTTTAGCAGTTGGTACTTGTGTCTAGCGTGTAAAACAGTTATAAAAGTTGCGCATGTATTCTCAGCCCAAAAATATAAAAAGGGAGCTATGAAAAAAAAAGAACTATGAAAACTCACCTTAAATAGCAGTTGAAGTATTCCTTGAAAGGAATGAAATGAATGGAAATAAGTGACCGGGATCTCAACCTAGAGATAGAATGTACGATCAGATGTTGTCTAATAGACCTAAGTATGGTAACTATACCAATGATAATGGTTTTCTGAAAGAAATTCCATTTTCGGAAAGGTTACTATCTATGGAAAGTTTCCACTTTTAGTAAGTTTCCATGTTTAGTAAGTTAGTGTTGAATACTAGTGAGTTGTTCTTAATAAGTCCACCACTTATTAAGTGTGTAAGTGACTAAGTGTTGTTCACTTAGTGAGTGTATGATTACTATAGTCGCATTTGATATTGTGCACCATACCCAAACATCTATGCCACCGCCGAGTCACTTGAATGATCTATTTTTATCGGTTGGCCCAGGATTTCTCGACCAAAATCTAAGTTTGGCATTAGAAATCCACAAGCATCCCATAGTGGTACCAACGATCACCCTAGGCCTTAAGTAGCGTTGAGGTTCATATATAGTGCACATTATCTTGATTATAACCTAGGTGATTATAACGATAGTAATAATAATAATAATTGAAAATGGAAACATCACTCACATATCAATATTGTGGCTCAATATTGCAGGAAAAAGTACGCAGATGTAACGGACATTACAAATGCTAGGTTAACCTCACGAACAATACCCATAACCTCCATAGCTATAACCCATACTTTCCTTAGTTCTATCCCGCTCATAAAACCCGTTTTGAAATGACCCGCTCATGACTTCATCGTAGTATTTTATGTATAAATAATAATATGTTATAATTCAGTAGGCTTATAACTACCTTTAGTGGTTTGATTATGTTATAATTCAGTAGGCTTATAACTACCTTTAGTGGTTTGATTCTTGATTAAGAATACTAATAATGAAGTGTAAGAACAAAGATGATAATGGAGAGAAAGAAAGAAACACTTTGTAAGTGTGAGAAATGGTGCAAGTTTAATACTTGTATTCATGAGTATTTATAGCCTAAAATTTCAATATAAAAATACATACTTTATGTACCAAAATTGACTATATGTATACTAGTTTATAATTTTATTTTTAGTCAACATAAGGATGTACTAGTTTATACTCTTTTATTTATTTTTAGTCAACATAAGGATGTATTTGTTTAGGATTCTTTTTAGTCTTATTATTATTATTATTATTATTATTATTATTATTATTATTATTATTATTATTATTATTATTATTATTATTATTATTATTATTATTATTATTATTATTATTATTATTATTATTATTATTATTATTATTATTATTATTATTATTATTATTATTATTATTATTATTATTATTATTATTATTACATTTACTACATGATAAGTATTATTTTGTTTTTACTAATTCATTACATTGAAATATATATATATATATATATATATATATATATATATATATATATATATATATATATATATATATATATATATATATATATATATTCATTTCGAAATATATATTTGAAATATTTATTTAATATTTAGTTTTTCAAAATAAATTATATTTTAAAGTTTATTTTAAAATCGTTTAAATAATAGAAATTATTATAACATGTAATGTTTTTAATTTATATATATATATATATATTCACATAAAATTGTTCGTAAATCGTCGGAATCATATAAAAGTTAGGTTTAAATTTAGTCGGAAATTTTCGGGTTGTCATAATACTTAACCATTAATGTGGCATATTCCCTTTATTATGAAATCTCCCTACACTGTACCAAGTGTAGTAAAAACAAAGTACTATGCAACCGTTTACGATACTAGAGCGACTAGCCCGGTTGGGGTTGTCAAACCCGATAGATCTATCAATAGGATTCGCGTATACATGTTCTTACAACATGTAAATATTAGTTACCAAGCTATTAGGGAAGATATGCAAAGTGGTACAACTCAATGTAGAATATATTTTAAGTACTTGTGTCTATGGCGTAAAACATAAAATGCATGTATTCTCATCCCAAAATATTTGTAGAGTTTAAAAATGGGACTATATACTCACGGTAGTAAAAGTATATTAATAATAAGTTTTCAACTTATTAAAAATATGACCGTCGTCCTTGGATTCATGAACCTATAACAATAATAACGGTTCAGATAATAATACGACATATGAATAAAATAAAGCAAGTTCATAGAATACTTATATAATAATTTTTAACATTTTATGTTAGTAGTCCATTGTTAGTCGTCCTTTGTTAGTAGTCCAAAATAGTCCAAAAAGTCCAACAGTCTAATAATCGGTATATATATATATATATATATATATATATATATATATATATATATATATATATATATATATATATATATATATATAATCTTAGAATTACCCCACGACGTATTTTATACGTATTGTCTTTGCATCAACCTAGAGATGTATTGTATACTTATTATCTTAGAATTAACTAAGACGTATTGTGCACGTATTGTCTTAGGATTTATCAAAATGTATTGTATACTTATTGTGTTAGGACGTACCAAGAATATTATTATACATATATACAATCACAGAATTAACCAAGATTATAATATTTTGTAATACTACTGATAACATGTCTAAATATATATAGGATATAGGAAAAGTTAACAAGGATATGGTTAATATAGTTTTTATAATATAAATTTCGTCCATACAACGTTAATTTTAGCAGATTTTGTTTTGCTCGCCAAATATTCATTACAACTCCGTTTAAAGTGAATCAAATTGATATGGATTCATTAAGAAGTAAAATTTACAAAACCAATTCGTAAAGTTCATCCCAGGTTGTAATTTTTAGAGCTTTACCCTCTTTTTGTGTCGGTGGACAGATTTGGAAAAATCCCAGCATCCACCCAATATATGATTTTTGATAAAATACTTCCACTTTGTCTAAAATCATGAAAAAAATACTGGAAGTCTTATTTACATATATTAACATATTTCCAAAGTCTTAGCCTCGAACTCAAAGTCTAAGATAGGTTTTTAATTTCCAACCCAAAACAGCCCGCTTTTTACCGAATGGAGATTAAAGGATATATGTTAAGTTTCAAGGTGTTCTTCATATGTACAAGTTATAAGTGTAACATCCCGCCTTTTTCCGTTTACTTTTCCATTTAACTATTTAAATTCCGTTATATGATTATGACATCCCTCGTTAATACGCGTTTTAAAAATATCTCGTTTAGGTAATTCACGCACCCGCAACCGAACTCGAGGGACTAGTTTCGCCAAAATGCCAAAGAGGTGACTAGCTTTTGACTAGTCAAACCCACCTCCCCATTTCTTTTCCATTTCTTTTCCATTTTCTCTAATTACTTTCAAAGTTTCTCTCAAATCTTCAAACAAGAATTCATCATCTAAAACAAATCGATAAAGCTTCAACCAAAACAAATTACATATTTAGAATCCTTGCAACTTCCTCTTCGATTCCATACCGACTTCATTACATTTGGGTAACTTTCTAAAATCACTAGATTTGGTGTTCTTGATGTTTTTAACTTATAAAGTTGTTAATTAGTGTCTATGGCTCAAGTCTAACATGAATATATGATTTATATGTTCGATTTTGTTATTTGAAGTAACTAGCATGAACATAAACTTTGGTGTGTTTGATTTGGTTTTTTGATTGATTGAATGATGTTAAATGCCACAAATGCATGTATTAAATGTGTTCCTAACATCACTAGCTTTAATTTCATGTGTAGGTTGCTTGAGAAAACTCCATAAACTTGATTAGTGATTTTGGTGAATTTGGGTTAGGGTTTGATAAGCTTGAAATGAATATTTGATGCATTGAATGCCATGAATTATTGTTAGTAAGTAGTTAGTTGTATTGTATGCTCGATTACCTACAAAACGGCATGTTGTATGTATGCGTTAAATGCCCGAATCATAAATGTGCACTTATCAAATTTGAGTATTAAATGTGTGCATTAATTGATCATTTACTTTGGAAAGCCGATTGTTACAAATAACATTTTTGGTTGGTGAAATGTATTTAGTTGTGTTCTTTGTCAAATTACCTTTCTAACGATACAAGATACGAGTTCTAAGTATTAGCGGTTTGCGAGTTATGCTTGAAAGTGTTTTGAATTGAGACTTGGACAATTGAGACTGACCAGGTACCAGCTCCCGCGTATTGTCGCGGCGCGAAAATCCTGTTCCGCGGCGCGGCCTAAGCCGTGTTCAGGTTCTGACCTACGTGTCAAATATATGAAAAATGTTTGGCACCCTATGAACCTCCGATTCACATGAGACTTGTTCTAACATGTTTATATATGAATAAAAACCTCAGAAAAATAGTTCGGGACCCGACCCGAACTTGTTGACTTTTTCGTTGACTTTGACCGACCAAAGTTTGACTTTTTGTCGAACTTAACCAAATGATTATGCAACCTTCCTAACTTGTTTCTATACTCGTATCTTGCATGAAACTTGACAATTTGATTCACATGCTACATAATCGAGTCCTAACGAGCCATAGGACTAATTGAACATCTTTGACCTATCGTGTTTACCGTTATTGATACGACCTATTTGTTTAGGTCAAGACTAGCATTATCCTTCGCACACGTTACTTTGTGAAGTACTTTTCATACGTGCACTCAAGGTGAGATCATAGTCCCATCTTTCAAACAACTTTTATGCTTTAAACTATGGGATGAGAAACATATACGTATCATACTTTTACACTTTGAACACAAGTACGAAAATGAACATTCCACGTACGGGTTTGAACAAAAAGCCTCAATTCAATTATCATTAGTTACACTTGCAGGGTGTAAACGTGAACTTATATTATGTGATCACATGGGCTTGACGAGCCTCATTCGGACGGTTCGCTACCGTTAGCGGATGAAATATATTTTCGGGTCTAGTGTATGTTCTAACACTACGCAAAGGGTGCAAAACAGTTAAGTTTGATAATTGGGTGCCCGCGAAACAAATAACAACTTTGGAATGCAAATTATTTAGATAATCATATTATATTAAATCTTGTGGTTCAAATGCAACGTTTACTAAAACACCTATGATTTCACCAACGTTTTCGTTGACAGTTTTCTATATGTTTTCTCAGGTCCTTGAAAGCTACTTGATACATGCTTCCGCACTCTTTTTGATACTTGCTTGGATGTCGAGTATACATGCATAGTTGGAGCATCTTTTGACTACTTTAAATTGTGTCGCATAGGTTTCATTCGTACGTTAAACTTTGTAATGTAACTAGTCCTTTAAACTACATTTGTAAACTTGAAACATCCTTTTACTTATGAAATGAATGCGACATATTTTGGTCAAACATCATGTTAAAGACTTATGACCACGTAACGGGACCTAAGTAGTTGGCGCCGTCAAACATGATTTGGTCGGGTCGCTACAGATGGTATCAGAGCGTTGGTTGTAGGGATTTAGAGTTCATTTGTGTCAACCCCGAGTCATAGGGTATATTAGTGAGTCTAGACTACAACCGGCATATAGACTTGAAGTAGGAATTACTTGACTACTTGTGCATTATACTTGAACTCGTCTATCATATCTAATTCTTATTCAATCTTAATCTCACGTTACTTGATTCAATTGACGTGCCACCTTGACTATATGAATTAGTGTCGAATGCACATATGAATTAGGGTAATATAATTTCCGGGATTATATTACGGTGACTCATATGAACATTCCGACATTATGACATAAAGAATTTAAGGCGAGTCAAGGAAAATTTCTCTCTATCCTTATTCCATATCATGGTTAGTATTATTAAGAATACTAATCAACGGTATTCTTTTGTTTTGAAGGAACAATACCTCCTCGTCGTGTGCCACGCCATGAGACTCCCGAACAAGCACTACAACGAATGATAGCCATCGCCGTGGAAGCGGCCATGGCCGATCACTCTTCCAACAATAACAACAACCACAACAACAATCAAGGGGCCGGTAACTCAAGCGAAGGGTGCTCCTACAAAGCCTTCATGGGGTGCAAACCTCACACTTTTGATGGAACTAGGGGACCGGTTGTGCTCACTCGATGGTTCGAACAAACGGAAGCCGTTTTTAGCATAAGCAGTTGTCGGGACCAAGATAAAGTCAAATATTCCACCCACACCTTTGCCGGTATCGCCCTCACGTGGTGGAACACGTATGTACAATCGGTGGGTACCGATGAAGCTCACGCCCTCTCTTGGGCCGATTTGAGAGAAAGGATGATCGTCGAATTTTTCCCTCGTGAAGAAACCTGAAAGCTCGAACAAGAGCTAAGAACTTTAAAGGCGGTCAAAAACGATCTCAAGGCCTACAATCAACGATACGCCGAGCTATCCTTGATGTGTCCCAACCTCGTGAACCCCGAATCTCAAAGGGTTGAACTCTATATGGATGGTCTTCCAAAGAGCATCAAACAGGGAGTGATGTCATCCAAACCCGCTAACCTACAACAAGCTTTGAACATGGCCCGCAAATTGATCGAAACGGTTGACGAAATTGTAGTTCGGGCACCTAAGGCCAAGGATAAATCGGGTGGAAACAAAAGAAAATGGGAAGCCCCCCAATCAAGCAACAACTACAACAACAACTTCACCAAAAAGCCTTTCACCTCTGACGCCAAGAAAAGTTATGGCGGAAATAAACCCTTTTGCAACAAATGCCACAAACACCACTATGGTGAATGTAGCAATCTATTTTGCCATCGGTGCCAAAGGGGTGGTCATGTGGCCAACGATTGTAGAAGTGCCGTCCCTGTCGCTCAAAAGGTGCCCAATGCACCAAAACTGGGTACTTCTTATGAATGTGGCCAAACGGGTCATTTTAGAAATGCATGTCCGAAGAAGAGAGCCAACATCAACACGCAAGGATGAGCTTTCAACATCAACACCGAGGAAGCCCGAGATGACAATGAATTAGTCACGGGTACGTTTATCCTCAACAACACTTATGTTACTTGTTTATTCGATTCGGGTGCCGATAAGAGTTTTGTATCCAAGACTTTGACTCATTCTTTTAATACTTCACCGCTTCCACTAGATACCACTTATACCATTGAAGTGGCCAACGGAAAACTATTGAGTGCCGACACATATTACCGGGGGTGTACGTTAAACATTTTGGGTAATGAGTTTGAAATTGACTTGATACCCATGGAACTAGGAAGCTTCGAGGTAATAATCGGTATCAATTGGCTAGCCAAAACAAAATCTCACATCCTTTGTGATCTTAACGCAATCCGAATTCCTATCGAGAATGGTGAACCTATGATCGTCTATGGCGATAAGAGTTGCACCGGACTCAACCTCGTTTCATGCATTAAAGTTAGAAAACTACTCAGTAAGTTGGTTTGCGATCCTTGCTCACGTTAAGAAAGTCGAGTCCGATGAGAAGCACATCGATGATGTGCCAATTGTTAGTGACTATTCCGATGTATTTCCCGACGAATTGCCGGGTCTTCCACCTCATCGACCAGTTGAATTCCAAATCGATCTTATTCCGGGAGCCGCGCCCGTAGCACGTGCACCATATAGACTCACTCCATCTGAAATGCAAGAATTGCAAAGTCAAATCCAAGAACTACTTGATCGTGGTTTTATCCAACCTAGCCATTCACCTTGGGGCGCTCCGATTTTGTTTGTTAAAAAGAAAGACGGATCCCTACGAATGTGCATTGATTATCGTGAACTAAATAAATTGACGGTTAAGAAACGATATCCTTTTCCTCACATCGATGACCTCTTTGATCAACTACAAGGGTCTTGTGTATATTCAAAAATCGATCTCCGCTCGGATTATCATCAATTAAGGGTTAAGGGGGAAGATGTCTCCAAAACCGCGTTCCGAACTCGTTATGGTAGCTATGAATTTCTTGTAATGCCATTTGGTCTCACTAACGCACCGACAGTGTTCATGGATCTTATGAACCGTGTGTGCAAACCGTATCTTGACAAATTTGTTATCGTATTCATCGATGATATTTTAGTTTATTCAAAAAGCGAAGAAGAACACGAGGAACACCTCCGACATGTGCTTGAACTTGTAAGACAAGAACGACTCTATGCCAAATTCTCCAAGTGTGAATTTTGGTTAAAGGAAGTTCAATTTCTTGGTCATGTTGTAAGTGACCAAGGTATTAAAGTCGATCCAACGAAAATCGAAGCCATTAGTAAATGAGAGACTCCTACTACTCCTACTCACATTCGTCAATTCTTGGGTCTCGCCGGATACTATCATAGATTCATCAAAGATTTCTCTTTGGTTGCTCGTCCTCTAACCGCATTAACTCACAAAGGAAAGAAATTCATTTGGGCGACCGAACAAGAATCCGCATTTCAAATCTTGAAAACAAAGCTAACCACCGCTCCTATCTTGTCACTTCCCGAAGGCAATGACGATTTTGTTGTATATTGCGATGCCTCGAAACATGGTTTTGGGTGTGTGTTGATGCAACGAACAAAAGTCATTTCTTATGCTTCTCGACAACTCAAAATTCATGAACGAAACTATACGACACATGATCTCGAACTCGGAGCCGTTGTCTTTGCACTTAAAATGTGGAGACACTATCTTTATAGAACCAAGAGTACTATCTTTACCGATCACAAAAGTCTCCAACACATCTTCGATCAAAAGCAACTAAACATGAGACAACGAAGGTGGATTGAAACCTTAAACGATTACGATTGCAAGCTTCGTTACCATCCCGGGAAGGCAAATGTAGTAGCCGATGCCTTAAGTCGAAAAGAAAGAGCGATGCCTCTTCGTGTCCGAGCTTTAAACATCACCAACCACACCAACCTTAATAGCCAAATTCGGGTAGCCCAAGATGAGGCTCTCAAGGATGAAAACGTTTCACACGAGCTCTTGAACATTCTCGTCTCTTGATTCGAAACTAAGGAAACCGGACTCCGATATTTCGCTGGAAGGATTTGGGTGCCAAGTTATGGGGACCTACGAAGTCTTATTTTAGATGAAGCCCATAAGTCACGATACTCTATTCACCCCGGTGCCAATAAGATGTACCACGACCTTAAACAACAATATTGGTGGCCGAACATCAAAAGGGACGTAGCTACTTATGTTTCCAAGTGTTTGACATGTTCCAAAGTCAAAGCCGAATACCAAAGACCTTCCGGACTACTTCAACAACCCGAGATCCCGCAATGGAAGTGGGAAAGGATAACGATGGATTTTATCATCAAACTACCAAAAACGACGGGCGGTTATGATACCATTTGGGTTATTGTTGACCGTCTCACCAAATCCGCACACTTTCTCGCTATGAAAGAAACCGACAAAATGGAGAAACTTGCACAACTTTACATCAAGGAGATCGTAGCCCGACACGGTGTACCTTTATCGATTATCTTCGACCGAGATGGCGGTTTTGTTTCTAGATTTTGGCGTACCTTGCAAGAAGCGTTGGGAACGCGTTTAGACATGAGCACCGCATATCATCCCCAAACCGATGGGCAAAGCGAACGCATAATTCAAACCTTGGAGGAGATGTTACGAGCTTGCGTGGTTGATTTTGGAAAAGCTTGGGACAAGCACTTACCTCTCGCCGAGTTCTCTTACAACAATAGTTATCACGCGAGTATTAAAGCCGCACCTTTTGAAGCGCTATATGGCCGAAAATGCCATTCTCTTCTTTGTTGGGCCGAAGTAGGCGACGTACAAATCACCGGACCCGAACTCATTCACGAAACCACCGAGAAGATCGTTCAAATTCGAGATAGGCTTCGGACGGCCCGGAGTCGTCAAAAGTGCTATACCGACAAAAGACGCAACGACCTTGAATTTCAAGTCAGTGACCACGTCATGTTAAAAGTCGCACCTTGGAAGGGTGTAATCCGTTTTGGGAAACGCGGGAAGCTAAATCCGCGGTATATTGGTCCTTTTAAAATCTTGGAGCGTATAGGAACCGTTGCTTATCGTTTAGATCTTCCGCCCCAATTGAGCTCTGTTCATCCTACCTTCCATGTATCTAACTTGAAAAAGTGTCTTGCCGAACCCGATATCATCATCCCTCTCGAGGAACTTACTGTTGATGACAAACTTCATTTTGTGGAAGAACCGGTTGAAATTGTGGACACCTCCGTCAAGACATTGAAACAAAGCCGAATCCCGATTGTCAAAGTCCGTTGGAACGCCAAAAGAGGACCCGAGTTTACTTGGGAAACGCAAGATCAAATGCAAAAGAAATACCCTCACTTATTCCCGATTCCGAAAACGCAAAATTTTGAGGAAGAAACAACGACCGCTACGCCTACTTAAATTTCGGGACGAAATTTCTTTTAAGGAGTAGGTAATATAACATCCCGCCTTTTTCCGTTTACTTTTCTGTTTAACTATTTAAACTCCGTTATATGATTATGACATCCCTCGTTAATACGCGTTTTAAAAATATCTCGTTTAGGTAATTCACGCACCCGCAATCGAACTCGAGGGACTAGTTTCGCCAAAATGCCAAAGAGGTGACTAGCTTTTGACTAGTCAAACCCACCTCCCCATTTCTTTTCCATTTCTTTTCCATTTTCTCTAATTACTTTCAAAGTTTCTCTCAAATCTTCAAACAAGAATTCATCATCTAAAACAAATCGATCAAGCTTCAACCAAAACAAATTACATATTTGGAATCCTTGCAACTTCCTCTTCGATTCCATACCGACTTCATTACATTTGGGTAACTTTCTAAAATCACTAGATTTTGTGTTCTTGATGTTTTTAACTTATAAAGTTGTTAATTAGTGTCTATGGCTCAAGTCTAACATGAATATATGATTTATATATTCGATTTTGTTATTTGAAGTAACTAGCATGAACATAAACTTTGGTGTGTTTGATTTGGTGTTTTGGTTGATTGAATGATGTTAAATGCCACAAATGCATGTACTAAATGTGTTCCTAACATCACTAGCTTTAATTTCATGTGTAGGTTGCTTGAGAAAACTCCATAAACTTGATTAGTGATTTTGGTGAATTTGGGTTAGGGTTTGATAAGCTTGAAATAAATATTTGATGCATTGAATGCCATGAATTATTGTTAGTAAGTAGTTAGTTGTATTGTATGCTCGATTACCTACAAAACGGCATGTTGTATGTATGCGTTAAATGCCCGAATCATAAATGTGCACTTATCAAATTTGAGTATTAAATGTGTGCATTAATTGATCATTTACTTTGGAAAGCCGATTGTTACAAATAACATTTTTGGTTGGTGAAATGTATTTAGTTGTGTTCTTTGTCAAATTACCTTTCTAACGATACAAGATACGAGTTCTAAGTATTAGCGGTTTGCGAGTTATGCTTGAAAGTGTTTTGAATTGAGACTTGGACAATTGAGACTGACCAGGTACCAGCTCCCGCGTATTGTCGCGGCGCGAAAATCCTGTTCCGCGGCGCGGCCTAAGCCGTGTTCAGGTTCTGACCTACGTGTCAAATATATGAAAAATGTTTGGCACCCTATGAACCTCCGATTCACATGAGACTTGTTCTAACATGTTTATATATGAATAAAAACCTCAGAAAAATAGTTCGGGACCCGACCCGAACTTGTTGACTTTTTTGTTGACTTTGACCAACCAAAGTTTGACTTTTTGTCGAACTTAACCAAATGATTATGCAACCTTCCTAACTTGTTTCTATACTCGTATCTTGCATGAAACTTGACAATTTGATTCACATGCTACATAATCGAGTCCTAACGAGCCATAGGACTAATTGAACATCTTTGACCTATCGTGTTTACCGTTATTGATATGACCTATTTGTTTAGGTCAAGACTAGCATTATCCTTCGCACACGTTACTTTGTGAAGTACTTTTCATACGTGCACTCAAGGTGAGATCATAGTCCCATCTTTCAAACAACTTTTATGCTTTAAACTATGGGATGAGAAACATATACGTATCATACTTTTACACTTTGAACACAAGTACGAAAAAGAACATTCCACGTACGGGTTTGAACAAAAAGCCTCAATTCAATTATCATTAGTTACACTTGCAGGGTGTAAACGTGAACTTATATTATGTGATCACATGGGCTTGATGTAGTGACCCGAACTTTTCCATGTTTATATATATTAATTGAGATTGATATTTACATGATTAAATGTTTCCAACATGTTAAGCAATTAAACTTGTTAAGACTTTATTAATTGAAATATGTTTCATATAGACAATTGACCACCCAAGTTGACCGGCGATTCACGAACGTTAAAACTTGTAAAAATGACATGACGATATATATATATATGGATATACATATGGTTAACATGAGATTATGATAAGTAAGTATCTCCATAAGTATATTAACAATGAGTTACATACATATAAACAAGACTACTAACTTAAAGATTTCGAAACGAGACATATATGTAACGATTATCGTTGTAACGACATTTAAATGAATATATATCATATTAAGATATATTAATATATCATAATATCATGATAATATAATAATTTAAAATCTCATTTGATATTATAAACATTGGGTTAACAACATTTAACAAGATCGTTAACCTAAAGGTTTCAAAACAACACTTACATGTAACGACTAACGATGACTTAACGACTCAGTTAAAATGTATATACATGTAGTGTTTTAATATGTATTTATACACTTTTTAAAGACTTCAATACACTTATCAAAATACTTCTACTTAACAAAAATGCTTACAATTACATCCTCGTTCAGTTTCATCAACAATTCTACTCGTATGCACCCGTATTCGTACTCGTACAATACACAGCTTTTAGATGTATGTACTATTGGTATATACACTCCAATGATCAGCTCTTAGCAGCCCATGTGAGTTACCTAACACATGTGGGAACCATCATTTGGCAACTAGCATGAAATATCTCATAAAATTACAAAAATATGAGTAATCATTCATGACTTATTTACATGAAAACAAAATTACATATCCTTTATATCTAATCCATACACCAACGACCAAAAACACCTACAAACACTTTTATTCTTCAATTTTCTTCATCTAATTGATCTCTCTCAAGTTCTATCTTCAAGTTCTAAGTGTTCTTCATATATTTTACAAGTTCTAGTTACATAAAATCAAGAATACTTTCAAGTTTGCTAGCTCACTTCCAATCTTGTAAGGTGATCATCCAACCTCAAGAAATATTTGTTTCTTACAGTAGGTTATCATTCTAATACAAGGTAATAATCATATTCAAACTTTGGCTCAATTTCTATAACTATAACAATCTTATTTCAAGTGATGATCTTACTTGAACTTGTTTTCGTGTCATGATTCTGCTTTAAGAACTTCGAGCCATCCAAGGATCCATTGAAGCTAGATCCATTTTTCTCTTTTCCAGTAGGTTTATCCAAGGAACTTAAGGTAGTAATGATGTTCATAACATCATTTGATTCATACATATAAAGCTATCTTATTCGAAGGTTTAAACTTGTAATCACTAGAACATAGTTTAGTTAATTCTAAACTTGTTCGCAAACAAAAGTTAATCCTTCTAACTTGACTTTTAAAATCAACTAAACGCATGTTCTATATCTATATGATATGCTAACTTAATGATTTAAAACCTGGAAACACGAAAAACACCGTAAAACCGGATTTACGCCGTCGTAGTAACACCGCGGGCTGTTTTGGGTTAGTTAATTAAAAACTATGATAAACTTTGATTTAAAAGTTGTTATTCTGAGAAGATGATTTTTATTATGAACATGAAACTATATCCAAAAATTATGGTTAAACTCAAAGTGGAAGTATGTTTTCTAAAATGGTCATCTAGACGTCGTTCTTTCGACTGAAATGACTACCTTTACAAAAACGACTTGTAACTTATTTTTCTGACTATAAACCTATACTTTTTCTGTTTAGATTCATAAAATAGAGTTCAATATGAAACCATAGCAATTGGATTCACTCAAAACGGATTTAAAATGAAGAAGTTATGGGTAAAACAAGATTGGATAATTTTTCTCATTTTAGCTACGTGAAAATTGGTAACAAATCTATTCCAACCATAACTTAATCAACTTGTATTGTATATTATGTAATCTTGAGATACCATAGACACATATACAATGTTTTGACCTATCATGTCGACACATCTATATATATTTCGGAACAACCATAGACACTCTATATGTGAATGTTGGAGTTAGCTATACAGGGTTGAGGTTGATTCCAAAATATATATAGTTTGAGTTGTGATCAATACTGAGATACGTATACACTGGGTCGTGGATTGATTCAAGATAATATTTATCGATTTATTTCTGTACATCTAATTGTGGACAACTAGTTGTAGGTTACTAACGAGGACAGCTGACTTAATAAACTTAAAACATCAAAATATATTAAAAGTGTTGTAAATATATTTTGAACATACTTTGATATATATGTATATATTGTTATAGGTTCGTGAATCAACCAGTGGCCAAGTCTTACTTCCCGACGAAGTAAAAATCTGTGAAAGTGAGTTATAGTCCCACTTTTAAAATCTAATATTTTTGGGATGAGAATACATGCAGGTTTTATAAATGATTTACAAAATAGACACAAGTACGTGAAACTACATTCTATGGTTGAATTATCGAAATTGAATATGCCCCTTTATATTAAGTCTGGTAATCTAAGAATTAGGGAACAGACACCCTAATTGACGCGAATCCTAAAGATAGATCTATCGGGCCCAACAAGCCCCATCCAAAGTACCGGATGCTTTAGTACTTCGAAATTTATATCATATCCGAAGGGTGTCCCGGAATGATGGGGATATTCTTATATATGCATCTTGTTAATGTCGGTTACCAGGTGTTCACCATATGAATGATTTTTATCTCTATGTATGGGATGTGTATTGAAATATGAAATCTTGTGGTCTATTATTATGATTTGATATATATAGGTTAAACCTATAACTCACCAACATTTTTGTTGACGTTTTAAGCATGTTTATTCTCAGGTGATTATTAAGAGCTTCCGCTGTCACATACTTAAATAAGGACGAGATTTGGAGTCCATGCTTGTATGATATTGTGTAAAAACTGCATTCAAGAAACTTATTTTGTTGTAACATATTTGTATTGTAAACCATTATGTAATGGTCGTGTGTAAACAAGATATTTTAGATTATCATTATTTGATAATCTACGTAAAGCTTTTTAAACCTTTATTGATGAAATAAAGGTTATGGTTTGTTTTAAAATGAATGCAGTCTTTGAAAAACGTCTCATATAGAGGTCAAAACCTCGCAACGAAATCAATTAATATGGAACGTTTTTAATCAATAAGAACGGGACATTTCAGTTGGTATCAGAGCGTTGGTCTTAGAGAACCAGAAAATTTGCATTAGTGTGTCTTATCGAGTTTGTTAGGATGCATTAGTGAGTCTGGACTTCGACCGTGTTTTCTTTAAAAATGATTGCTTAACATTTTTGTTGGAAACTATATATTTTTAACATATGAATATTATGTGATATATTAATCTCTTAACGTGTTTGACATTATGTGATAGATGTCTACCTCTAGAACAAGTCCCATTGACTCACCTAATAATAATGAAGAGTCAAATGTAAATTGGAATGATTCGTGGACTGATTCACAAGTTCCCGAAGAGGAACCGGAAGAAGAGTCGGAACCGGAAGAAGAATCGGAACCGGAAGAAGAATCGGAACCGGATGAAGAAATAGAACCGGTGGGGGAAATAATAAAACGGTTAAGTAAAAGAAAATCCTCAACCAACCGACAAGGTTAATTATGGTCAATGGTGTTTCCGCCAAGGAAGCAAAATATTGGGAGGATTACCAATTCTCCGATGAATCGGATTCCGACGAGAATTCCGTTGATGTTATAGAAATTACCCCAACTGAATTTAAAAAGGCAAAAGAAAATAATAAGGGAAAGGGCATAAAAATAGAGAAATCTAATTCCAACCCCGATGAACTTTATATGTATCGTCAACCCCCGAAGTCCTTAAGTTGTAACAATGACCCGGGAACCTCTAAACCACCAGGGTTTTCTAAACCAATGTGGACAACGACAGTTAGTATTAGGGGAACATCATATATCCCTAGAAACTTGGCAAAACGAACCAAAACCGAAGAAGAAGAAACGAGCGAGTCGGAATAAGATAGTTGTATTCGTGTGGTGTAATATATGTAATATAGTGTGCTTATGCTTTATGATATATGTAAAAATTGCTTGTATTAATAAGTATTTTTTTATGAATCTAACTCTTGTCTATTTTACAGTTTAAAAACACAAAATGGATAGACAACCCAATATTTTAAGAGACCTACCCGGAGACATGATTGATGAAATCTTGTCTAGAGTCGGTCAGAATTCCTCGGCACAACTATTTAAGGCGAGATCAGTTTGTAAGACATTCGAAGAACGTTCCAAGAATGTCTTGGTTTATAAGAGACTTTCGTTTGAAAGATGGGGGATATCACATTGGGAAACCCATAAGTTACGATGTGTTTACTTTGACGCATATATTGCGGGGAACCCAAATGCTATTTTACGCAACGGGTTAAGAAATTATTTTGACTCAATATATCCGAATATTGGACTTCGTGATTTAGAAAAAGCGGCTAACATGCAACATAAAGAAGCATGTTATGCTTACGGATTAGTAATGTTCGCTTCTCACCAAAGTGAGAACAAGAACATCGGGCTATAACTATTAAACAAAACGTTTCCACAAGTGACGGAGTCGGTAATTGGGGTAAGAAATGAGGTTTTTAGATTGTTACGGGACTGTTGGACATTACGTAACCCTCGTCCTTTTGACGACGTTACAACACGCTGTCTTATCAACGGCCATAACGGTTATGTTCCACAAGACCAAGGATGGGAAGTAATCCTAGTAAAACCAGAATGCATGACTTGTTTCTGGACGTATGAATTACGTGTCTTTATTGCCTTTGCTGAACGACTTGTGTACTAGCTAGAATTATCTTCACAACTATATTGTATCAAAGTTATTGCGTGCTATATTTTATGCTTTATGTAAAATAAGCGGTATTGTAAGTTTGTAAAATATTGTATAAAAGTTTGAACGCGAAATATTATTATAATCAGTTTTTCATATAGAATTGTAGTAGTTGAATTGTATATTAGCTACTAAGTATGAACTTAACGGGTAGGTACTACCCGAATTTAAACTTATAAAACTCTAATATGAAGAAAAAGCTTTTATAAATGAGTTCATATTATGCTACGAAATACTATTAACTACTCTTAATATTCTGTATGATTAACTTGTTCCATTTGACTATTTTGAAGGCAATGGCACCGACTACTCGACACACCGTGAATATGAATGAAGAGGAATTCCGTACTTTTCTAGCTTCAAACATAGCCGCAGTACAGGCTGCGCTACATACCAACAATAACCTTGGATCTAGCAGTACAGGAAATCGTGTAGGATGCACCTACAAAGAATTCACTGCCTGCAAACCTTTGGAATTTGATGGAACCGAAGGACCGATCGGATTGAAACGGTGGACCGAGAAGGTCGAATCGGTGTTTGCCATAAGTAAGTGTACTGAAGAGGACAAAGTGAAGTACGCTACGCATACCTTCACAGGTTCTGCGTTAACATGGTGGAATACCTATCTAGAGCAAGTGGGACAAGACGATGCGTATGCACTACCGTGGTCAGCATTCAAGCACTTGATGAACGAGAAGTACCGTCCCAGAACCGAGGTCAATAAGCTCAAGACAGAACTTAGAGGGTTACGAACCCAAGGATTTGATATTACCACGTACGAAAGACGATTCACAGAATTGTGCCTATTGTGTCCGGGAGCATTCGAAGATGAGGAAGAGAAGATCGACTCGTTTGTGAAAGGATTACCGGAAAGAATCCAAGAAGATATAAGTTCACACGAGCCCGCCTCCATACAACAGGCATGTAGAATGGCTCACAAACTAGTGAACCAGATTGAAGAAAGAATTAAAGAACAGACTGCTGAAGAGGCTAATGTGAAGCAAGTCAAAAGAAAGTGGGAGGAAAACGGTGATAAGAATCACCAATACAACAACAACAACAACAACAACAACAACAACAGCAACTACAACAATCATCCCAACAACAATAATAACCGCAACAACAACAACAACAATCAGAAGCAGCTATGCCAAAGGTGTGAAAATAATCACTCGGGGTTCTGCACCAAATTTTGCAACAAGTGTAAAAGAAATGGTCATAGCGCGGCGAAGTGTGAGGTCTATGGACCAGGGGTTAATAGAACGAAAGGAACAAATGGTGTCGGAACGAGTAATGGCAGAGCAAGTAGTGTCGGAGCAAGTTATGCCAATGTAGTTTGTTATAAATGTGGAAAACCGGGCCACATTATTAGAAATTGCCCGAACCAGGAGAACACGAATGGACAAGGCCGCGGAAGAGTTTTCAATATTAATGCGGCAGAGGCACAAGAAGACCCGGAGCTTGTTACGGGTACGTTTCTTATTGACAATAAATCTGCTTACGTTTTATTTGATTCAGGTGCGGATAGAAGTTATATGAGTAGAGATTTTTGTGCTAAATTAAGTTGTCCATTGACGCCTTTGGATAGTAAATTTTTACTCGAATTAGCAAATGGTAAATTAATTTCAGCAGATAATATATGTCGGAATCGAGAAATTAAACTGGTTAGCGAAACATTTAAGATTGATTTGATACCAGTAGAGTTAAGGAGTTTTGATGTGATAATCGGTATGGACTGGTTGAAAGAAGTGAAAGCGGAGATCGTTTGTTACAAAAATGCAATTCGCATTATACGAGAAAAAGGAAAACCCTTAATGGTGTACGGAGAAAAGGGCAACACGAAGCTACATCTTATTAGTAATTTGAAGGCACAAAAACTAATAAGAAAATGTTGCTATGCTGTTCTAGCACACGTCGAGAAAGTACAAACTGAAGAAAAGAGCATCAATGATGTTCCCGTCGCAAAAGAATTTCCTGATGTATTTCCGAAAGAATTACCGGGATTACCCCCACATCGATCCGTTGAATTTCAAATAGATCTTGTACCAGGAGCTGCACCAATAGCTCGTGCTCCTTACAGACTCGCACCCAGCGAGATGAAAGAACTACAAAGCCAATTACAAGAACTTTTAGAGCGTGGTTTCATTCGACCAAGCACATCACCGTGGGGAGCTCCTGTTTTGTTTGTCAAGAAGAAAGATGGTACATTCAGGTTGTGTATCGACTACCGAGAGTTGAACAAACTTACCATCAAGAACCGCTACCCACTACCGAGAATCGATGACTTATTTGATCAACTACAAGGCTCGTCTGTTTATTCAAAGATTGACTTACGTTCCGGGTATCATCAAATGCGGGTGAAAGAAGATAATATTCCAAAGACTGCTTTCAGAACACGTTACGGTCATTACGAGTTTATGGTCGTGCCATTTGGTTTAACTAATGCACCAGCTGTGTTCATGGACCTTATGAACCGAGTGTGTGGACCATACCTTGACAAGTTTGTCATTGTTTTCATTGATGACATACTTATTTACTCAAAGAATGACCAAGAACACGGTGAACATTTGAGAAAGGTGTTAGAAGTATTGAGGAAGGAAGAATTGTACGCTAAGTTTTCAAAGTGTGCATTTTGGTTGGAAGAAGTTCAATTCCTCGGTCACATAGTGAACAAAGAAGGTATTAAGGTGGATCCGGCAAAGATAGAAACTGTTGAAAAGTGGGAAACCCCGAAAACTCCGAAACACATACGCCAGTTTTTAGGACTAGCTGGTTACTACAGAAGGTTCATCCAAGACTTTTCCAGAATAGCAAAACCCTTGACTGCATTAACGCATAAAGGGAAGAAATTTGAATGGAATGATGAACAAGAGAAAGCGTTTCAGTTATTGAAGAAAAAGCTAACTACGGCACCTATATTGTCATTGCCTGAAGGGAATGATGATTTTGTGATTTATTGTGATGCATCAAACCAAGGTCTCGGTTGTGTATTAATGCAATGAACGAAGGTGATTGCTTATGCGTCTAGACAATTGAAGATTCACGAACAAAACTATATGACGCATGATTTGGAATTAGGCGCGGTTATCTTTGCATTAAAGACTTAGAGGCACTACTTATATGGGGTCAAAAGTATTATATATACCGACCACAAAAGTCTTCAACACATATTTAATCAGAAACAACTGAATATGAGACAGCGTAGGTGGATTGAATTATTGAATGATTACGACTTTGAGATTCGTTACCACCCGGGGAAGGCAAATGTGGTAGCCGATGCCTTGAGCAGGAAGGACAGAGAACCCATTCGAGTAAAATCTATGAATATAATGATTCATAATAACCTTACTACTCAAATAAAGGAGGCGCAACAAGGAGTTTTAAAAGAGGGAAATTTAAAGGATGAAATACCCAAAGGATCGGAGAAACATCTTAATATTCGGGAAGACGGAACCCGGTATAGGGCTGAAAGGATTTGGGTACCAAAATTTGGAGATATGAGAGAAATGGTACTTAGAGAAGCTCATAAAACCAGATACTCAGTACATCCTGGAACGGGAAAGATGTACAAGGATCTCAAGAAACATTTTTGGTGGTCGGGTATGAAAGCCGATGTTGCTAAATACGTAGGAGAATGTTTGACGTGTTCTAAGGTCAAAGCTGAGCATCAGAAACCATCAGGTCTACTTCAACAACCCGAAATCCCGGAATGGAAATGGGAAAACATTACCATGGATTTCATCACTAAATTGCCAAGGACTGCAAGTGGTTTTGATACTATTTGGGTAATAGTTGATCGTCTCACCAAATCAGCACACTTCTTGCCAATAAGAGAAGATGACAAGATGAAGAAGTTAGCACGACTATATTTGAAGGAAGTCATCTCCAGACATGGAATACCAATCTCTATTATCTCTGATAGGGATGGCAGATTTATTTCAAGATTCTGGCAGACATTACAGCAAGCATTAGGAACTCGTCTAGAGATGAGTACTGCCTATCATCCACAAACTGATGGGCAGAGCGAAAGGACGATACAAACGCTTGAAGACATGCTACGAGCATGTGTTATTGATTTCGGAAACAGTTGGGATCGACATCTACCATTAGCAGAATTTTCCTACAACAACAGCTACCATTCAAGCATTGAGATGGCGCCGTTTGAAGCACTTTATGGTAGAAAGTGCAGGTCTCCGATTTGTTGGAGTGAAGTGGGGGATAGACAGATTACGGGTCAGGAGATTATACAAGAAACTACCGAGAAGATCATCCAAATTCAACAACGGTTGAAAACCGTCCAAAGTCGACAAAAGAGCTACGCTGACATTAAAAGAAAAGATATAGAATTTGAAATTGGAGAGATGGTCATGCTTAAAGTTGCACCTTGGAAAGGCGTTGTTCGATTTGGAAAACGAGGGAAATTAAATCCAAGGTATATTGGACCATTCAAGATTATTGATCGTGTCGGACCAGTAGCTTACCGACTTGAGTTACCTCAACAACTCGCGGCTGTACATAACACTTTCCACGTCTCGAATTTGAAGAAATGTTTTGCTAAATAAGATCTCACTATTCCGTTAGATGAAATCCAAATCAACGAAAAACTCCAATTCATCGAAGAACCCGTCGAAATAATGGATCGTGAGGTTAAAAGACTTAAGCAAAACAAGATACCAATTGTTAAGGTTCGATGGAATGCTCGTAGAGGACCCGAGTTCACCTGGGAGCATGAAGATCAGATGAAGAAGAAATACCCGCATCTATTTCCAGAAGATTCGTCAACACCTTCAACAGCTTAAAATTTCGAGACAAAATTTATTTAACGGGTAGGTACTGTAGTGACCCGAACTTTTCCATGTTTATATATATTAATTGAGATTGATATTTACATGATTAAATGTTTCCAACATGTTAAGCAATTAAACTTGTTAAGACTTTATTAATTGAAATATGTTTCATATAGACAATTGACCACCCAAGTTGACCGGCGATTCACGAACGTTAAAACTTGTAAAAACGACATGACGATATATATATATGGATATACATATGGTTAACATGAGATTATGATAAGTAAGTATCTCCATAAGTATATTAACAATGAGTTACATACATATAAACAAGACTACTAACTTAAGGATTTCGAAACGAGACATATATGTAACGATTATCGTTGTAACGACATTTAAATGAATATATATCATATTAAGATATATTAATATATCATAATATCATGATAATATAATAATTTAAAATCTCATTTGATATTATAAACATTGGGTTAACAACATTTAACAAGATCGTTAACCTAAAGGTTTCAAAACAACACTTACATGTAACGACTAACGATGACTTAACGACTCAGTTAAAATGTATATACATGTAGTGTTTTAATATGTATTTATACACTTTTGAAAGACTTCAATACACTTATCAAAATACTTCTACTTAACAAAAATGCTTACAATTACATTCTCGTTCAGTTTCATCAACAATTCTACTCGTATGCACCCGTATTCGTACTCGTACAATACACAGATTTTAGATATATGTACTATTGGTATATACACTCCAATGATCAGCTCTTAGCAGCCCATGTGAGTCACCTAACACATGTGGGAACCATCATTTGGCAACTAGCATGAAATATCTCATAAAATTACAAAAATATGAGTAATCATTCATGACTTATTTACATGAAAACAAAATTACATATCCTTTATATCTAATCCATACACCAACGACCAAAAACACCTACAAACACTTTCATTCTTCAATTTTCTTCATCTAATTGATCTCTCTCAAGTTCTATCTTCAAGTTCTAAGTGTTCTTCATATATTTTACAAGTTCTAGTTACATAAAATCAAGAATACTTTCAAGTTTGCTAGCTCACTTCTAATCTTGTAAGGTGATCATCCAACCTCAAGAAATATTTGTTTCTTACAGTAGGTTATCATTCTAATACAAGGTAATAATCATATTCAAACTTTGGCTCAATTTCTATAACTATAACAATCTTATTTCAAGTGATGATCTTACTTGAACTTGTTTTCGTGTCATGATTCTGCTTTAAGAACTTCGAGCCATCCAAGGATCCATTGAAGCTAGATCCATTTTTCTCTTTTCCAGTAGGTTTATCCAAGGAACTTAAGGTAGTAATGATGTTCATAACATCATTCGATTCATACATATAAAGCTATCTTATTCGAAGGTTTAAACTTGTAATCACTAGAACATAGTTTAGTTAATTCTAAACTTGTTCGCAAACAAAAGTTAATCCTTCTAACTTGACTTTTAAAATCAACTAAACGCATGTTCTATATCTATATGATATGCTAACTTAATGATTTAAAACCTGGAAACACGAAAAACACCGTAAAACCGGATTTACGCCGTCGTAGTAACACCGCGGGCTGTTTTGGGTTAGTTAATTAAAAACTATGATAAACTTTGATTTAAAAGTTGTTATTATGAGAAGATGATTTTTATTATGAACATGAAACTATATCCAAAAATTATGGTTAAACTCAAAGTGGAAGTATGTTTTCTAAAATGGTCATCTAGACGTCGTTCTTTCGACTGAAATGACTACCTTTACAAAAACAACTTGTAACTTATTTTTCCGACTATAAACCTATACTTTTTCTGTTTAGATTCATAAAATAGAGTTCAATATGAAACCATAGCAATTGGATTCACTCAAAACGGATTTAAAATGAAGAAGTTATGGGTAAAACAAGATTGGATAATTTTTCTCATTTTAGCTACGTGAAAATTGGTAACAAATCTATTCCAACCATAACTTAATCAACTTGTATTGTATATTATGTAATCTTGAGATACCATAGACACGTATACAATGTTTTGACCTATCATGTCGACACATCTATATATATTTCGGAACAACCATAGACACTCTATATGTGAATGTTGGAGTTAGCTATACAGGGTTGAGGTTGATTCCAAAATATATATAGTTTGAGTTGTGATCAATACTGAGATACGTATACACTGGGTCGTGGAATGATTCAAGATAATATTTATCGATTTATTTCTGTACATCTAATTGTGGACAACTAGTTGTAGGTTACTAACGAGGACAGCTGACTTAATAAACTTAAAACATCAAAATATATTAAAAGTGTTGTAAATATATTTTGAACATACTTTGATATATATGTATATATTGTTATAGGTTCGTGAATCAACCAGTGGCCAAGTCTTACTTCCCGACGAAGTAAAAATCTGTGAAAGTGAGTTATAGTCCCACTTTTAAAATCTAATATTTTTGGGATGAGAATACATGCAGGTTTTATAAATGATTTACAAAATAGACACAAGTACGTGAAACTACATTCTATGGTTGAATTATCGAAATCGAATATGCCCCTTTATATTAAGTCTGGTAATCTAAGAATTAGGGAACAGACACCCTAATTGACGCGAATCCTAAAGATAGATCTATCGGGCCCAACAAGCCCCATCCAAAGTACCGGATGCTTTAGTACTTCGAAATTTATATCATATTCGAAGGGTGTCCCGGAATGATGGGGATATTCTTATATATGCATCTTGTTAATGTCGGTTACCAGGTGTTCACCATATGAATGATTTTTATCTCTATGTATGGGATGTGTATTGAAATATGAAATCTTGTGGTCTATTTTTATGATTTGATATATATAGGTTAAACCTATAACTCACCAACATTTTTGTTGATGTTTTAAGCATGTTTATTCTCAGGTGATTATTAAGAGCTTCCGCTGTCGCATACTTAAATAAGGACGAGATTTGGAGTCCATGCTTGTATGATATTGTGTAAAAACTGCATTCAAGAAACTTATTTTGTTGTAACATATTTGTATTGTAAACCATTATGTAATGGTCGTGTGTAAACAGGATATTTTAGATTATCATTATTTGATAATCTACGTAAAGCTTTTTAAACCTTTATTGATGAAATAAAGGTTATGGTTTGTTTTAAAATGAATGCAGTCTTTGAAAAACGTCTCATATAGAGGTCAAAACCTCGCAACGAAATCAATTAATATGGAACGTTTTTAATCAATAAGAACGGGACATTTCACTTGACGAGCCTCATTCGGACGGTTCGCTACCGTTAGCGGATGAAATATATTTTCGGGTCTAGTGTATGTTCTAACACTACGCAAAGGGTGCAAAACAGTTAAGTTTGATAATTGGGTGCCCGCGAAACAAATAACAACTTTGGAATGCAAATGATTTAGATAATCATATTATATTAAATCTTGTGGTTCAAATGCAACGTTTACTAAAACACCTATGATTTCACCAACGTTTTCATTGACAGTTTTCTATATGTTTTCTCAGGTCCTTGAAAGCTACTTGATACATGCTTCCGCACTCTTTTTGATACTTGCTTGGATGTCGAGTATACATGCATAGTTGGAGCGTCTTTTGACTACTTTAAATTGTGTCGCATAGGTTTCATTCGTACGTTAAACTTTGTAATGTAACTAGTCCTTTGAACTACATTTATAAACTTGAAACATCCTTTTACTTATGAAATGAATGCGACATATTTTGGTCAAACGTCATGTTAAAGACTTATGACCATGTAACGGGACCTAAGTAGTCGTCGCCGTCAAACATGATTTGGTCGGGTCGCTACAATAAGTTCTTATATTAACTTAATATAACATCATAATACATATAAATAAGTGTTATTAGAGTTAAGTTAGAAAGATTAGATTAGTTTTTCAAACAAGTTTGGTGTTCACCAAAACAAGTTCTAGTTTTTACAAGTTTTATAAGTATAATAAGATAGCTACTATACAAGGAATTGAACAAGGATTTTGAGAAGTATTTTACCTTGATTATGAAGAGGAAAGTTTCTGAGATTAAAGTATGATATGAGAGCATTCAAGTGTGTGTTTTTAGTTTAAGAAAAAGTGGAGTAAAAATGAGTTAAAATGGTCCTTATTTATAAGCTTATAATTTTGGCTTTTAGTGAAAATATCTAAGATAAGTTAAATTATATTAAGTCATGCATGACATATTAATTGATTAGATCATGGATAACATATTACACAAATAATTGCAGATTTCTATTGGTATATAACAATAGTAAATACTTCTAGAAGCTGTGTATAATACGGGTAAAAATACCGTATGAATGCGAGTAGAATTCTTTGAGGAAATTGAACAAAAATACGAGTATAGCTATCCTTTACATGTATAGGTATATTATAAAGTGTATTCAATACTTGTAAGGATGTATTTACACTCGTAATACATTATATGTAAATACATTTTAATATAAGTTAATTACATCGTTTAAATAGTAATATATATATTGTTTGAAAACTCTTTAAATTAGTAGTATGAATATATATATATATATATATATATATATATATATATATATATATATATATATATATATATATATATATATATATATATATATATATATATATATATATATATATATATATAATACTTTGTTAATATACTTAATGAGATATTTAATTATCATATTTTCAAGTTAAATTTATATAAATCCATATATATACACAATAATTAAACAATTAAACAATTAAATCAAGTTATGACGTTCGTGAATCGTCGAAATAAAAGGGTGACCAAAAGCTTGTGTAAAACTCTTTTCGGAGGTTCAAGATTTATTAAAATTCATTGCTTATCAAGTCGGAATAATATAAAGATTAAGTTTAAATTTGGTCGGAAATTTCCGGGTCGTCACAAAGGAGTAGTGATCTATCATGACTAATAGTGAGAGGCAGCGTTGTGTAGTAGTTTAGCAATGATAAGTAGTAAAGAGTAGTGGTTGGAGATGATGAGTACGCCCAAGTAGTGTTTTCGTAATGCCAATTAGTGAATGGTGGTGACAGACAGTGTCGAGTAGTCACGAGTTGTGACGTGATTACGCGCTATCAATAGGTTATAATAAAAATTAATTCTCGCAGTGTACAATTCTAGCCATACTTGAGGTTATCGGTCGTATGTTCTAAGCTATATTTATCCAAATAAACTACTTGACTCGCTCCAAATTCCTTATTTTGCGATGTCGGAACTTCTATATGAGTTACTGTAATATAATTCCGGTCATTATATTACCCTAACTTATATTTCCATTTGACATCACTCCAAGAGTTCAAGGTACCGCGATCAACTTAATCCAGTTTAGGTCTCGTATGGTGCGCATGTACGATTCGTGATACAGTATTTAGTCTAAGTCCATATCAATATGGGTATATGTGTGTATATGTACGTGATATAATATGTATCCCTACATGTAGCATAGTAAAGAAAACAGTGTAAGCATGGCATATTATAGTCATTCCAAGTATACGGCTATAGTCTAGACCCACTAATGCGCCCTACGGTTAGACACACTAATGCATCCTAGTTCCCTATATCCAAAGCTCTGATACCAACTTTAACACCCCATCAAAATCCATTAACGACGATGTTAACTCTGGTCCCAGCGCATGGCTTGACTTCTATATAACAGAAAAGTTCTACAGCGGAAGAAATTAATACTTGAGAAATAACATGCAAAACGGGTCAACAATAATGTTGAGTGAATCTACAGGTTTAAGTAAATAATACAGTATGTTTAAGAAAAGATTTTTTAGAAAAGTGTTTATTAGCATAAGACCACCAAGGTTTAATATTAAAAGTTTATAGACAGCATTTGTCAAGTTTTAATCTATTTGTGAACAACAATGTCAAGTTTCAGTTGTGTATGACATTCAAAAATGTTTTGTTCCCCCTTGCTTGTAAAACACCAGTTTAAGTAATCAATTATAACATATGAGACCACAAAGCTTTCATATTTAAAGTTTGTAGGCAGCAATGTGTCCTGTTTTAAATGTTTGTAGACAATACCATGTCAAGTTTAATTTCTCTTGTTTGTAAACCACAGGTTTAAGTAACATAAAGTAGTGTCTGAAAGTTAGTATTCAGAAAAGTAGTTATTAGTTTTTGACCACGAGATTTCATAAGTATATACAACCATGAGCAATTGAATACTAGCTAAAGACCTGTGTATAGTTTACAACTACACTTATCCTTTACCCCATATATCGTATACACTTGTTCGAGTGTACTTGTAGTTAGAAGTAAATGCACCGCATTATAGTAGGGTGAGGTTTGCCTAACCTAACGGATCTGTCCATCTAAATTGTGCTTACCCGAAGGTAATTAAAGTATTCAAGCTAGGGGCTTTTTGAACAATAACTCAACATGTATAATAGTACTCGTGTCAAAAGTAAAAGCATTTGTAATAACGTAATGTAACCAGCGTGTATTCTCATCCCAGAAAATATGTAAAAAGCGGGACTGTAGACTCACAATGTATAATAATGGTCGGTTCTCAAGTTCATGTCCGGTTTCAATAGCGGGAGTTCCGTATGCGTCCTAAGGTAAATGAGGACGGTCAATGTCTATATAAGTACTTAAATATAGAAGTCAATTCGTAAATGTGTCATCATTATGCTTGTAATCGTGTTCAAGTGTTACTTTTAATTAAGTAGTTAGTCGTAAGTGTTCTAAAGTGTAACACCCCGTCAAATCCCTTTAACGGAATGTTAACTCTGATCCCAGTGCTTGGCTTGACTTCTACGTAACAGCAATATTCTACAGCGGAAGCAAATAATACCTGAGAATAAAACACGCAAAACGGGTCAACAATAATGTTGAGTGAATCTACAGGATTAAGGTAAACAATACAGTATGTTTAAGAAATAACATTTCGAAAACGTTTACTAGTGAAAGACCACCAAAGTTTAATGTTAAAGTTTTTAGACAATACTGTTTCTCGTTTCAAAAGTTTGTTGACACTACCATGTCAAATTTCAATCATTTGTAAACAACACCCTGTCAAGTTTTATCTCATTTGCTCATAAACCATAGTTTAAATATCGTTGTATAGTATCTGAAAAATAGTTATCATAAAAATAGTTTAATTTCCCTGCCCACGAGATTCTATCGCTGCATACACCGAGCACCGGAATACTAGCATTAACCCGAGTATAGATGCCACTATACCCGCCTTTACCTCCTAAAATGTTATACACCTGTATGAGTGTATCTAATGTTCAAAATAAATGCACCACTGCTTTTATAGTGGGTGAGGTTGTCAACCTAACGGATCTGTCCATCTAAATTGTGCTTACGCCGATGGTATTAAAAGTATTCAAGCTAGAGGCTTTGTGTACAAACTCAGTATGCATATGTATAGTACTCATGTCAATATAAAAGTAATTGAAAATGTAAATATAACAGCGTGTATTCTCATCCCTGAAAATATGTAAAAAGCGGGACCGTAGACTCACCTTTGAATAAGCTCGGAATGAAAGACAAATGACTTGTACGGTTTAGACCCGAGTAATGTAACCTAAGTATACGTATGTAGGTTGGTCAATATATGTATCTTATATAAGTGTGGTTTCATAGTGTACGTTGTCTTATTGCTGGACTCGACGCGTTTTAATGTAAAAGTCAACTATATCATGCAAGTCCAACAAAGTCAACCGAAGTCAAACCAAAAGTCAAACTTGGTCAAAGTAGTCAACTAAAGTCAACATCAGTAGGTTCATGTTAAATATTGGTCAACATGTCAAACCAAAGTCATACAATACGTTTTAGGTCATGAATGATCATTTTCACAATTTCAGTTTATCGTTGTGCACCAAATCCATGAACACGTAGCATACTTAGCAAATTATCTCATAGTACAAAATTCACATAAACATGGAAAACTCCAGATCACAAATAGACTTAAAATCGATTCCAAAAAGTCTGGCCAGGGTCTCATACAATAAATAAAAGTCAGGAATCAGAAAGGATCAAGTTCAGGTTCGTTACAGAAATTTCTGCTCGCGCGTAAGTTTTTAAACATGTTTCATAAAATATAGAAAATAGATTTTGACGAACGGCCAATTGGTGTCATCTCGAAACATCTGAATATTTTTGTGATAAAATAATCAGAAGCATTGCTTTAGCCAATTCGTACAGTTTTGCAAAATATTACAGACTCTCCAGTTTTGGAACATCAATCAAACACATCACAAAGATAAGCATATAACTCATGGCAAATCACGTTCTCGTAAGTTCTCATACAAATGAAACATGTCAAGGAATACTTAGAATAACATATTCCAGAAGCCCAAAGTCTAAATCAATACCTAATTCGTTCTAGCAATTTTTATGTAAACTTAAAAACAGATTCAGCATACTTTACAAATCAAAACTTCGTTTTATCATATCGGGAGCATTACATAACCTTTCGATGCAAATCTTTAGTCTAAATTGCATAAATTTTCACAAGGAATACAGTAGTAGACTTTATATAAACTTAAACACAAAGTATGCAACTCCTAAATTTCGGATTACATGTGAAACCCTAACGAAACTTCGATTAATCATAACTTAAGCATCCGGTAACGAAATCATGCAAATCCAAAGTCCAAATTTATTAATTTTTTGAGATCTATCCATCTAAATACATTATATGATTAGTACATAAACTCATATAATCAGATTCATAACAATCAAATTCGGTTTTCATAACAAAGACAACAATCGAGCAAATTAACAATTAACTACAACTTTAATCGCAATCAATTAAGCACTAGACTCTTGTACACTATGTAATTGATTAAAATCAGATCTAATAAGATTAGGGTTAGTGGTTTTATACCTTCAAATAACAAATTGCAAGTAGATACGTGTAGAGAAGAACGAGAGGATCACGAATACATAAACGATTAAGCAAACGAGCAAGCAATTGATGGGGATTTGGTGACCTAGATGATGAATATGGTGCTGCAAATCATGAATGGTAGTAGCTACAAGTCATTCCCCTTCTTTTGTTATAATTATTTAGGGATTAAAAGGCTTAAAGGGCTTAACTAGTTGGGTTTTAACATTAACGGGCCACGAAAATAACATAAGGACCATGGCGGGTGAAGAATTTCGGCCAAGAGGGTCCAAATAGAAGTTAATGGACTCTAAAATGATTCTAGATGACTTTCTATGGGATACGGTTAAGAGCCTTGAAGTGTCGTCAGCCGAAAACGTAAACCGGAACGTTAAACGTCAATTTCTCGCGTTTTAATCTATATAAATTCTAATAAATTGAAAGTATGTTTAAAATAATAATTATATAGTATATTTATTAAAATTTATTTATATTATGTTTTGGCTTGCTTGATCATAAAGTGTGGTTCGTTTCAAGTGCCGTTTAAACGTACCGAAGGCCCGAAACGCTAAACCGATCGTTAAACGCAACCAAACGTTAATTTATTAAAAACCCAATAAATTAAATATTTCAAAAAGTTAATAATTAATAAATTTAATTATTAAAATAAACCCGAGCGTTTCGTTGCTCAAAAAGCTATTATCAAAATCGTATCGTTTTTATCGTATTTCATTATTCGAAATATTTATTTGAATTAATATCAACCCATATCAATTATTAAAACCCTCCGAAGATCAAGTACGCATTTAATACATGTAAACACATAATAGCTAAATAATTGCCGTTAAATAAACTAACGGAAGGTTAACGGAAGTAACGGAAAAATCAGGGTTGTTACAAAAAGTGGACTGATTTGGAAGTCAGTTTTATTTTGGCCAAATCTCCTAGAATATTAAGAGTTAGAAAACCATTCAAATACAGAGATGTAGCTTATTGAGTTAGATTTCCAACACATATAGCCACACCCACTAATTCCAAGCATAAGCTACTTAAAATCATGAACTTTTCTGTAGTGGTCAGAATGGGTGACGGTTGGTGAACTCATATTGCTCGGTGCATAAAAATCAAATGACAAACTTAATTCATACAAATTCAAAGCCAAGAGTTGTCAAACATCTGGAATTAAGTCATATCCAAGGCACATGACTCAAGTGTTTACCAAATGTTTCAGAATGCAAACTCTTAACATATATGGTTACAATAATCAAAATCAAACAACAAAACACGAAGATTGACCATCGGGAGAGCATAACTCATATGTCTCATGTCTTCATGTAACATATGCACCTCTGAGATTTAGATTATTTAGTTGACATTAAAAGTCATTTGAATAATAATCTCAGATTAGGCTTGTTAGTCATGTTTTAATGGCGATGAAACATCAAACGTTTCAGCACAACAAAACCCGACACATTGACTAAACTATCTTTGTGTAACATACTTAAATACCAAATGTACGAACCATGATTGTTACAGAAGTGATGAACATATAAATAGACATTAAGAAACTTTTAAACTCATCAAACGATGACATTAAGGTCACCTAATACATGAAATTAAAAAAAATAAGATTTTCGGTTCAGCATTTCAGCAACACCAAACATGAATGTCATTTTGTTTTTGGCATAACTCTCACCTTATTTCATCATTGAAGGTGATTAAAGTTGGAGGTTTTAGGTCATTGAGTATTCTACCCAATTAACATGCATGTTTGGTCAGAAGACCAACACTAAAACGTCAAGTACACCATCTTTAGCTGATGGTCAGAAATCCAAACAGCAGAACATGCAAAATGTTGTCAACAAGATGAGATACTTCTAATCATCATCCATGCATATATCTTACATGAAAAGAAATATATTGAACAATATTTTAACATGGAGAAAAGCCTTATACTAAAAAGTAATATTTTCAAGTAGTTATAGCTATTTATATCTCGGACTTGAAATCTGAGAATGTTTCAGCAACAAACAAAACGATTACTAGTTTCGTTCAGCCATATCTCTCATCTCCTTTCACCAATGAAGGTGGTTCAAGTTGGAGATATTAGTTCATTGAGATATATTGCTAAAACAAAAGTCATATATGACTGTAATTATTCATAAAAATCGAAAACATGCAAGTACCATTTGGAGGTAAGAAATTCTTTCAGCAAGACATGCATTTTTGTTTCAAGAAGATGAGGTACTTATACTCATCATCTATGCATGGTTCTTATATGGATAGAAAGGTATTGAACTTTAGTTTAACATAATGAAAAGTTTTTAAATCAAAAGTTAATTTTTCAAATGATTATAGCTGTTGCAAATTCAGATTCACTGCTGGAAATTTTCAGCAAGCAACATGCAAGCAATGCATGTGTAATTCAACACTCTTACAAGAATAATATGATATATGTAAGTTAATTAATGATGAAATTAGCTGTATTAGAGTTTACTTACAGCTTAAGAGCTTAAAAGTTCAAGGGTTTAATGTGTGCTTGTAGAAATGCAAGTAAGAATGAAGATAGTGTTGTGTTCTTGATTCAAGTTTAGAAAATGGATGAAGATTGTGTTGTGGATGATGGTGGATGGTTTTGGTGGTGGATAATGGCTGATTTCTAGTGTTCTTGATGGAATAAAAAATTAGAGAGCATGTTAGTAAGAGAGCATATGTGTGTGTGGTTGAATGAAGAGAAAAGATGCATGCTAGAAGTCTTAATCAAGAAAATTGTGCAAATGTGCACATGGGGAAGGGTGGAGGCCGGCCATAATGGAGTGGGAGGGAATATATATATATTTTTTATTGAATAATATTGTAGGACATCAAAATACGAACGTTTGGGCTTTTGAATCACCTCATTTCGAGTCCGTATGATCGAGATATGCTAAAAATAGCGCAACCAGAGATTCTAAGCTAGGGATTTCTAATTAATTGAAGTCATCATATGAATGAATATAAAATTAATTCAATTAATCGTCGAACATTTCGTAAGTCATGAAATGACATTTTTGTGTTTTCACTAACTGAGGCGTTTTCTGAAATTTTCGAATACTTCTAAACCGAAGCATATAAACACGTAATATGTAACACATATTAAAATACTATGTTGTATAAGTTCATACAAGGATTCTGAACATGAAAAATCCTGGATTTCAAGTAACGGTCGTTAAATATTTAACAGAAAAAGTTGGGTTGTTACAGTACGAAACTTGGAAGGCAAGGTTCATGCTTCATCTTGAGTCTATTGACCCACTCATGCCTGGAATTACCATAGATGGTCCATTTATCCCAACCGAGACTATTGCAAGTGTTCCAGCCACTGCAGATGCTCCTGCCATTCCTGGCAGAGAGGTTGTTCTCCCTCCATCTGAATGGGATGCTGAGGATAAATGTCGTGTTGGACTTGACCCTAAGATCAAAACTATGTTAGCTATAACATTGTCTAACCCATTGTTTAAACTGATTAAGGGAAATCTGAATGCTAAGCTTATGATAGACTTTCTAGATGTTACCTATGAGGGCATGAGTGAGGTTAGGCAGAACAAGATTATTGCTTTGAAAAAAGAGTATGAAATGTTCTTTGCCTATAAAAGTGAAACCCTTAAGCAGACCTTCATTAGGTTTAACTCCTTAGTTGCTGACCTGCTTACTTTAAAAATCTCTTATACTAATTTTGAAAAAGTAAACAAATTCATTGACTCAGTGCCTGCTAAATAGAAACCTGTTACTGACCCCTTAAGAACCACCCAGACTTTAAAGAACTTCAACATGTCTACTATTTATGGTACACTTTGGAACCATGAGAAGGCAAAAGAAAAGTTTGAACTTAACCTGAAAGAAAACTTTAAGTTTTCCCCCACCACTTCAAAATCTTCTAAGTCAGATGACACTACTCTAATTGTTGCTGCTGAAAGAAAAAGCTCAAAAAGCTTTACTGGTTCAAAATTTGATGGCAGCAGAAGAGTCAACTGAAGATGAGGTGGATAGTGGTACTGGGTCTGAAGAAAGCAGTGATGATGAAGATGATGTGGAAGGGTTTACTGAAGGTATGGCTTTGCTGGCTAGACAGTTCAAAAGGTTCAATTGTAATAGAACCAGCAAGTCATACAAAGGGAGTAAGAAACCGAGTGCTAGGTCTAGCAGCAAATCAGTCAAGGGTCCTAAATCTGAGTGTTATAATTGTGGAAAGGTTGGACATTTTGATGCTGAATACATTTCCAGGAAACCTTCAACATCACACGCTAACTCCTTCTCAAAAGCTGATAAGTACAAGAACAAGTACAAAGCTATGAAGGCTTAGATGAAGGAAAGTGCTAAGGCTGATAAGAATGGAAAGAAGCCAGAAAAGGTTTT